>NW_027466081.1:6465000-6860475 GCF_046127955.1 Nelusetta ayraudi | reverse complement strand
CTTTGGAAAAAAAAATAAATAAAAAAGGTCGGTGAGCTGTTCAATCAGGGATTTAATTACGCCGCGAAATGAGTGGCGTTTTGCTTTTGTTCGAAACTATTTAGTATTGTGTGAGCGTCACTACTTTCTCCGGGAGGGTCGGAGGGTGTGTGTGTGTGTGTGTATGGGGGGGGGGAGTCGAAGGACAGTTGGTGCGTGGTGATGGGGGTTGCGTGAGAGAGAAGGGAAGTCAACACAGACACACTGCGGAGCAAAGTCATAGCGGAGAACACCTGCAAGACACGAGTCTGTGCGTGCGTGCGTGCGTGGCAAGACGCCAGAGCGGCTTCCGTCCACCAGACAGGAAGGTGAAGCGCTGCCCCCCACCCCCACACACTCACACCAACACCTCCTCTCCCTCGGCGCGCAACCTTTGGGACTGATGGGACGACCGATCAACGTCCACTCTGTCCAAACAAACAAAGCCCCCCCCCCCCCCCCCCCAAACACACACACACACACACCTCCCCCCATAAATACACACTCAGCTGTCACAGAGAGAGAGAGCGAGAGAGAGGGCGGGAGAGACCGCGGGGATGCCCTCCAACTGAACTGAACCGTGCATAAAGGCAGGGCGAGGCTGAATTCCGTAACCTTGTTTAGCGCAGGAGCTCCGTGTGCGCGCACGAGCACGCCCGCCCGCCTGCACACGCACGCACAAGCAGACAACACACACACACACACACACACAGAGACACGCTCAGCCTCGCGCCAACTCCAGAGTGCGAAAAACCCCGGAATATTTTTTTTTGGCCACTTTCAAGTCCCGGCTCGTCCTTTTCACCTCGTTTTTTTCTGGCGGGGGGGAAGAGGGGGGGATGGGGGTGGTGGCAAGCTCACGGTCGGGTGAATGTGCGTGTGCGCGTGTGTTCTTTATCAACCACATGCCACTGCCCCCCCCCCCCCAACCCCCCGCCGAAACGCACAAAGACCACCCTATGCGCTATTCTTAGAAGTGGCCGATCCTCTCGCTCGCAGCCTCTTTTGCGCACAACGCCCGGCGGAGGATCGCGTTTTAAGGTTTTTTTTTTTTTTTTAACCCCCTCAACGGAGATAGCGCCCGTTCTGTACCGTAGCACAAAATGGGTAAACAACAATTAATTATAAAAATAAATTGAAATAAAAAAGAACCGGCTGCGCTCGGAGGGGGTATACGGACACTTTTGCGAAGGGGGGATAATTAGAAAACAGCCCGGCGGGACTCCCGCTGCAAAAGGGGAATATCTCATCACCAGGGGCCACATGCGAACGGGAAAAGAGGGGAGGAGGGAGGGAGGGGGCACACACAAAAAAATAAAGTCGCCGGGGTTGTCTCACCTGGATAATCGACGCTACTTCCACTCGTCGTCCGGGAGCTTCGACTCAACCCCCCTTGTTTATTCGACACCACCACCACCCCCCTTTCCAAGTTACCGCAGAGGGCAGAGCTCCGTCCGTACGAACGTACGTAGGCAGGCAGGCAGGCAGGCTAGTCCAACCCGGTCACGGTCCTGTCTGCCGGGGACAGACAGGCGGTCCCGGCCAGGGAGGCGAAAAAAACAACTCAAAGTGTCGAACAGGTTATCCACTTGTCACAAAAAGACACAAAAAAGACAATCCAGTCCTACTTCTGTGGAGTGCCCTGGTCCGTGTTGTGTTTACTGTCCGTACGGACAAACTCCTTATTCCATTCGGGGGATATTTTCAGCGGACTTTTTTCGCTGCTGCAAATGTCACTCGGGCAGCCAGAAAAAGCAAGAACGGGGGGGTTTAAAAAAAAAAAGAAGGAGAAAAGCGGGGGAGACGCGGCGACAACGTGAGAGAATCCCGTAGAAAAACAAACAACAAAACCAGAGAGAAGTCCTGTGGGGCGGAGGTTTGACACGCCGGCGAGCCGCCCCTCCTCTCCTCTCCCTCAGAAGACACAGGTGGCGAGGTCGGCGTACTCGCGGTAAAGAAATTAATTCAGCTCGACCGTACCTCGCAGCAGCGCCATGTTGAGTCGGAGCGGAGCGGAGCACGCCGCCGCCGCTGCCGCCGTCCTCGGAGAAGAAGAGAGAGAGCGAGAGACACAGAGCGAGAGAGGGAGGAAAAAAAGCCCCTTTCTCCCGCTCTCCGTCACACCGTCAGTCCCTCTTCTCTGCTTTCCGGGCACCGCGCAGTTCCGCCGCCTCGGATGGTTTAACTTCAGCTTATCCCGTCAGAAGAGCTCCTCTTCTTCTTCTTTGTTTTTAATTCTTCTTCTTCTTCTTCTTCTTTTCGTGGAAGAACGCAGACGAGACAGTACCCCGGGTCCGGAGCCACGCGCACGGACGGACGGACGGGGAGTGCCGCACAGAATGGATGAACGAACTGCTCGCTGCTGCTGCTGCTGCTGCTGCTTTGCTGCCGCTGCCAGCCGAGACCGAGCGACTCGCTCCACTCCCACTCGCGCAGACTCTCTACCCAGAAGGCCAGTCGGGAGACCGCAATTACCATAAGCCTTCCAGCGCGCGGCATTGGCTGCGCGCGCACGCACACACGAGCGAGACACACACACACACAAACCCGGGCGCGGAGGGGGGAAGCACACACACACAGCCAGGCTCCGCTGAAACTCTAAAAACAGGAATAGGCGAGGTTTCAAGAGCAGAAATAAGGCAAATACGGCGGTGGGGAAAAAAAAAAGAAAAGTATTCACGTTCTGTGCTTGAGTATAAGTACGGATGCTTGTATTCTGAATTGTGCTTTAGCAAAAAGTGAAAATTATTAGTATTTTTGCAATTAATGAAACAGTACAGCTCCCACCTAAATGTGATGTAGTTTTATATTTAGCTACGCAATAGCAGAGTTTAAATAGCTCCACTTCAAGCAACTACGGTAGTAATAATAAGTGAATGACTTTTAGCAGAATTCTCATCTTTTAAATACAAAAGTAACGGGCATGTGTTTCCAAAGTGAGTAGTAGAAACTACGGACATTTGTGTACTAATGTAGGGAGTACAAGTAAAAAGTCGTGAGATATCTCTACGTGAAAGACCTATGTACAGTAACAATGTACTTCTACTTTGTTACTTTGCATCTCTGAAATACGGAGGTAGAAGCAAAAACTGTGATGCTGTGGTCATGAAAGTGAAATAAATACATTACGGTTTTGTCAGTAGCTCAAAGTTTTAAGCCTTTTTAAGGCTCGATAAGTTATTCAGATGGGGACGAGTAAAGGCTCACGCCATTCTCACGCATACCTCAATGTTTTAGTATTAGATTGGATTAGGTTATGGCTTCAAATTAAGTATAAATGGTGGGGCTGTGGCAAAATGTATCCATCATATACTGATTCAAACTAGAGCCGAATCCTCTGGCCGTTCCCTTCAACTCACAGGGTTTTCCGTTAGATGCCATTCCTGACACAACCCCTTGCATTAATGCAGCCTTGGGGACTGGCGCATTATTCATTACATTTTTAAAAAAATATATAACTAAATTTTTTTTCCATAATTAGTCGCCCAGAAGGAAAACAAATGCCAACTTATACTCTTCCGAAACAGGCGGGATAGCGAGTGCTCGCCAAAAAAAAGAGAAGAAAAGAAAGAAACCAAAAAAACGAGGTGATAAAGGAGGAGGGGGTTGGAAGAGGGAGACAGGCGAGGCGGGGAGGGTGGGAGGGCGAGTGGAAGAGGCAGCTCAAGGCTGGGGCACATCTGTTAAGGCTCCCATGTCAAGTGAAGGAGGAGAAGGCTATGAATATCAAGCCCGAGGTGTGTGCATGCATCATGTGCCTGTGTGTGTGTGTGTGTGGAAGAGAGGGAGAGACGGAGAGACAGAGCCGGCAGACAGGAAGACAGCAGCCGAGTAGGAGTAGGAAAAGAGAGAGAGAGAGAGGGAGAGGAGAGGAGAGGAGGGGAGGGGGTGCTTGGAAAAGGAAGATCTGGCCGTGTTTGCCACAGCTGTTAAAAGTGGGAGTTTAACCAGACAGCCAAAATGCATCCAGCGCTCTTGCGCGCGCTGAGAGCCGCATCAAGGGCAAATAGTCCGGGGGTTTTGTTGATAGACCATCTGAAGGAGTGGGCAGAGAGCAGTGGAAAAGTCTGTGTGCGAAGAGAGGGAGAAAAAAATAGGGTATGGTGGTGGAGGGGGAGGGGGAAGTTTGGAGCTCTCTCAGTAGGGACAATTCTGAATAATGAGCGTTTTTAAAAAAAGCCTTGGTACAAACCCAAACGTTGTAAATTATGGTAATGTTTCTAGGACTATCTGCCCCATTTTTAGGGCTTCTTAGACCTGGAAGTCGCGCAGGGGGAGCAATCAAGGGCCGAGTCGGACAGCTCCCAGGGTGCACTGGGGCGAGAAGGTCCTGGGTTTCATTTACAAAGTCTGTGTGTCCAGGTTTCCCCTAATCTGTCTCTGTGTGTGTGTTTGTGGTTGAGTATAAATATATATATATATATATATATATATATATATATACATATATATATGTATACACATATATATATATATATATATACATATATATACATATATATACATGTGTATGTGTATAGATAGATACTGTTGATAGATAGATAAATAGAAAACACATATCTCAGGCATAAAATCCAGTTGTTGCCCTGCACCAATTAAATGGATCAATATCTGGATTTGACTGCCCACCCATCCCCATCTCTTTCTGCACATACAAATAGCTGTTTTGGTGGATGGATGGATGGTTCGATGGATGGATGGATGCATTCAACCTTAGCGTACTCCGCTACCGGCGCCAAAACACCAATTCGTCAGGACGTCAAAAATCCTCCCCTTTAATTCCCTCCGGGGCCATAAATATTGACAGTGCAGAGATCGCACTTAAAGTGGTTACCATAAGGTGGGTGGGTGGAGGGAGGGAGGGAGGTGGGGTGGGGTGGGTGGAAGCGGATGGGGTCAGGCATTAAGGGTCGGCCCCTTCAGCCGCGGGATTTCGACAGGAGATTAAGGCAGAATTCCCCAGAAATCCGCCGGCGCAACGAAAGCCGGCAGGGTTTGCGTGGCGGGCAGGCAGGGCTCCGTTAATTAGCATAGGAGGTCTGCGTCAAGTCACCCTGTTTGCTGCGTTGCACAAAAAAAACAAAATGTGATGGAGTAGTGGAGTTCAAGGCATCGCGGCTATTGCTGGAAGATTGTGGGAATTCATATCAGACGGACTGCAGCAGCCGGAAATATCGAGCCAGTCTCAAACTCGCGTGAGGTGTGAGGGTGGTTTCCTCTTTTGAACGCCAGCTGTGGCAAAACCCACTGCAGCAAGCACAGCATAGGGCTCACTGCAAATGGATGCACGAGGTTTGGTGTGAACGCATGGCTATGCTTCCAACGCCAAGTACTCACGATGACTTGGTAAGCGATCATCGCCAATCAAGCAGCCAGCGGGCCAACAGGCTTCACGTCCCGACGATTTTCAATACAGATCATTTATGATAGAGCCACAGTCGAAACCTGATCCAGATTGAATGTGTGCGAGTGAGGAACTGGGATTCCAGAGTTCGATACTCAGTGGCTCTGGCTCCATTTAAAGTCAGCTGTGCATGATGGGAGGTCTTGCATCAGGGGTGTTTGGGCTTCACCGGCACAGTGAGCAGAAGCGGAGTTACGCAGTACATCTTTTTGTCAGCAAGCGTGTGTGTGTGTGTGTGTGTGTGTGAGTGCTTTCTAACGTGTAGCAGAGCCAGAATATCACCCTATTAAAGTGCACCGGAGGCCCAAAATAAATGCCTTATACCTCTAAATGTCACAATGATGGAACAGCGATAAGCCCTGAGCCTCACCCTTCTGTCCTGCACACCGACCGTTGCCTCCCTTAAATCTCCCCTCCCCCGCCCGAAATCAAACAATCAGGTGCTGACCTAAACCTTGCGACGAGGCAGGGTCGCCGAGACGTAACGCCTCCTCGCGTCCCGCTCGCCGAGCTCAGCCCCGTGCTGTTCTCGTGGCCTTTGAAAACCGCATTAAGAGGAGCAGATGCTGCAGCCGCTAGCCGCTGCTTCAGAAACGAGCGGCGGCGCTGCAGTAGCGCTAGTTTAATCAGAAGTGGATGGCATTTTTTCGCAATAAAAGAAGAACAAAGAGCAGCCCCGGAGGCTTTTGTTGCTAGAAAAGATGTCTTCACTTAATTCCCGGCTGGTTGCGGCGGGGGTTCTGTCGAACGCAGTGTCACTACCAATAGAAAGACTGGATTTGATCCTAGCAGGCCGTAAAAGCGGCCTGATTGGTCTGCTTTGAACGTGACAATAGAAGGTTCATCCAATCGCCGTTTGAAATTCCGAGTGTCTCTTATGGAATTTTTTTTTTTTGCTCAAATAGATGCATAATAGAACAAGCTCGACATGTGTGGGAAATATTTAACCTAGTACATAGGGTTAAGTCACCCAGGAGTTTTCGTGAGACTTGATTAAAATGTGCTAACTGTACGGCGATGCAGTGCAGATTTTGTTTTTGTGGGCACTGCCACTTTTGGATTTGACAAACTTCAAGAGTGACGCAACCCAGGAAGCTTGAACTCCACCACTTAAGTACAAAACAAGCGGAGGACCACGACAAGGCAACGTCACCTATTAACTCATGTGGTTGCACAGTGGTAGCACACAAATGCTGCACACACTCACCGGCCCAGCCAGCATACCTGCACGCAGCGCAGTGAAAACAAGCCCTGTGTTTGGGTCTGCTAACAAGCACTATTGTCTGTTCAAACATGACAACACGCCTTTTTCCCGGGAAAACTACGACGCCATCTTTAGCCCTGGCAACACCACTGCCTGTTTTGTTTTTAACACATTAGACCAGGGGTGGGCAAGCCTTTGGACTGGTGGGCTACAATGGCTTCTAAAATCAGGAGCAGACGGATGGAGTGTTTTGGTGACCCACCTCATTGGAGAAAAATATATATCATGGGATGTGTAGAAAACACGTGTTTATTGAACTGACTCTTAAAACACTGAAAGAATGAATGAAATACATCTATCTTATGACTTACTTTCTATTAATATCATTTCTTCAAGTTGGCGGGCCAGATTAAGAAGCTGAACGGGCCACATATGGCCCCCGGGCCGTAGTTTGCCCATGCCTGCATTAGGCCATATTGCGCCATATGTTGAATATTTCACTTCGCTCGGCCGGATGCCTGCAGGTAACATCCATCCTGGCAACCTGGTTTTGTATCGTCCGTGTGAAAAAAAAGGCACAACGGGAGAAGATTCCACAAACCCCCTTGAAGAAACGACTCACACACGCACGCACACACCCCAGTTTCCAGGCCGAGGAGACGCTATTGCCGCTATGAATCAGAGCGAGGGGTCCGTCAGGAAGGCATTCATCGGCGGGCTCCTCCGACACGGAGGCTGCGGCTGACGTCAGAGACAAGCAGGGCCCATAATCACGTCGAAAAGGTCAGCTGGCTGTCGGTCGGGGATGGCGAAAATCTTTCCCTGCTTTTCCACAGTGACTCAAGAGGATGTAAAAAAAAAAAAAAAACCAAAAGAAAAAAGGGGAGGGGTGAGCGGGGGAGAGGAACGGCTCCCTCCGCCACTCGCTGGAAAACTGGATTAGGATGAATATTGCTCAGAGGAACCGCAGGGCAAAAAAAAGCGAGTTTCTGACGCTCAACACATGGTCGAGGAGGGAGAGAGAGAGCGGGGGAGGAGAGGGGGTGGGGGGCTGTCGGGAGTCTGGGGTTGGGGGGGAGACAGAGAGAGAGAGAGAGAGAGAGAGAGAGAAAAAAAAAACAGGAGCGGGGAGTGGGCACGGTCCCTTTTTTACGGCCGCCCTTTTTTTTTTTACGAGCGTGTGTGAACTCAGCGGTTTGGGAAAGCAGAGCGAGAACAGCGTGTGCCTTTGAAAGGAGAATGAGTGGCCCCGATCTTTCATTCCTCCCTCCGAGGTGTCTCCTCGACAGCGTTGATGGGATTACTCCATAAAAGTAGTCCAACTACTGATTACTGATTACATTTTGTGGATAATAAGACATTTTTATCTTGCAAAATAATTCAGAAAACTAATGGAGTCGTTTCTTGATAAAGTGATTATGATATAATTACCAGTTTTGCCACAGTAATCCCGTTACATTACTCCGTTACTAAAAAAGTAGTTGAATTACAGTGGTGGATTACTTAGTAATAGATTACTCGCCAACACTGCTCCTCGACAGGGGCTTTCTCACGACAGCGGCGGCGGCGGCTCGCACTAGAGAAAAATCAAAGGCGCACGCAGGCACGCACGGACGCTACGCACGTTTGCACCCCGGCGTGGAAGGAGCCCTCGCCGTGGGAGGTCACGGCCGTTCAACCATCTGCTGCGGTGATTAGACGGCGGCGGCCAGGGGGAGAGAGAGAGGGAGGGAGAGTGAGAGAGAGAGAGAGAGAGAGAGACGACTTGCTCATTTAGCACACGTTTAGCCCAAAATATGCACATTCTGACCTCAAAAAAACACACACGTGCGCAAAGCTCAGCTGACACACTTTTTTTTCTCTTTCAGGGAGGAGGAGGCGCGCGCATGTGCACGCATGCACACACGCACGCACGCACGCAACAAACGTGCGCCCACTCTCAGTCGGCAGGCTCAAATTGCAGGAAGCTCTTTGCACGCAGCTCCGTCCGACGCAGCCGGTACTAATCAGCGCCATCCACCTGCACATCGTTATGGATCGCTTACTGCAAACTCGCGGACAGGCACGCACGCACACACACAAGCATTGGAAAATTTTGAAGTTTTGGGTATTTCATATAAAAACTTGCAAAAACGTATTTTAAATTAATTTATAAATCATAATTTTGCTACTTTTAAATACTCAAAATTAACAAAAAAAAAACCAACCACCCTTTGTGATGTCACAAGGAGCACTGAGACTGGTCTCAAGTTTGCGCATCTTTGCTTTCGTGCCCTTTCTAAACACGTGGTAGCTAAAACCAAACGTTTTCGAGACAGGCTGCAAACAGAGGGCTAAACATGCTGTTTTCTGAAGGATCTTTGTGTTGCTGTTTTTTTAAATAATTTATTTTGTATGAGTCACTGCACAAGGTGCTGGAGTCTAGGATTAAAAATAAAGATCTGAAGACTTAAAAAAGGAGAGGGGGTGGGGGGCGAAAAACGTTCGTTCTGGTCCAGTTCAGTCGAAGCCTCGGTCCTTTCTTTCTTTCTTTCTTTCTTTCCACACGGCCGGGGCCCCCGTGAAAAAAGGGAGAGAGAAAAAAACCCGCGTTCGCGCGCGCGCGCGCACGCGCCCACGCCTGTTTTGCAGGGGGCTAACCGGTTCCCCACAGGCGCGCCACGCTGCGTTAGCGGCAGCCTCACCGGGGATAATTACAGCCTGGCGCGGCAGGCAGGACGAGCTTTGGAAGCGCGCACACGCACGCACACGGCTACTGCTGCTGCTGGGTAGAGAGCCAGAGACACACACACACACACACACGAGAGAGATTATTGGAGCAGCGGCGAAAGAGAGAGAGAGAGAGAGAGAGAGAGAGAGAGAGAGAGAGAGAGAGAGAGCGGGCCGCAGATTAAAGCCCTGATCGATACACTGCTAAAAGTCGTCAATGGAATCAATCAGGGGACGCGTGGCGCGAAAATAACCAGCGCGATCAATCACGCTCGTCTTTGTGTGTGTGTGTGTTGGGGGGGGGGGGGGAAAGCGACCTTGGCAGGAGGGAGGGGGGGGGGAGGAGGAGGAGGAGGAGAGCGGCGGGATCGTAAACGGCGGTGGCCGCTTTTGGCACCGACGACGACGACGTTGCTGCCGCCGCCGCGGCTGCTGCTGCTCTGCCCTCCTGCCAGCAGCAGCGCCAGCGCCATTTTTTTCCCTCTCCTTTTTTTTTTTTTTTTTTTTAGAATAAAGATGAAAACCTTCAAACGCAGCTTATCTGAGAGCAGAGAGGAGCGGCGGCGGCGGCGGCGGCGGCTCTCAGCGCAGCGCAAGAAAGCAACCCCCGTCCCCCCCCTCCCTCCCTCTCGTCTGTCGGCCTCTGTCGAGTTCCGCTCATAACCTCGCCACCCACCCTCCCACTTCCCCGCCTCTCCCTGCTTTCCGCTGCTGGCGGCGGCGGCGCTGAGCGCACACACAAACCCAGTCACACTCACACACACACAGGCAGACACACACTCGGCTGCGCTCAGAAGGGAGGGAGGGAGCGAGCGAGGGAGGGAGACGCACACACCGCGCAAGCACAAGCGCGCGCGCGCGCGCACACACACACACACACACACACACACACACACACACACACACACACACACACACACGGAGGGAGACACACACACATGCGCCTCTTTATAGCTCTCTCGCTCTCTGACGCACACCCACAGCATTTTGCGAGCGCGCCGGAGCCGGCGTGCGAGCGCGCGCACGCACACAGAGAGAGAGACACACACACAGAAACCCAGGGAGGCGGTAGCTAGCGCACACACACGGAGACACACAAACCCAGAGCGGCGGCACACACACACGCTGAGCGGCAGCGCACACAGAAACCCAGAGCGGCGGCGGCGGCGGCGGCGGCGGCGACACACACACACACACACACACACACACACACACACACACACACACACACACACACACAGATGACACACAGGCAGGCGGGCGGGCAGGCAGGCAGGCAGCGTCAATAAAAAGCCCAGCGCTGTGAGAGGCCGCCGGCACTCCGCCCCCCTCCCCCACCCCCTTCCCCTTCCACTCCTCCCCCTCCCCCTCCTGCCACTGCGATTAGCGGAGGCTGGCTGGCTGGCTGGCTGGGGAGAGGCGCCCCTCTGTTATCTGGGGCGGTGGCAGCCTCTGTGTGTGTGTGTGTGTGTGTGTGTGTGTGTGCGCGCGCGCGTTGAGAGCGAAAGAGACGGAGAGAGAGAGCGAGAGGGCGAGCGAGCGAGCGAGGGAGATTAAATTAACTCCTTCCTGGCTGAGCGGCGGCAGCAGCGGTCGCAGCTGCGCTAGGCGGCGGCGGCGGCCGGAACTAGAGGAGCGGAGCCGAGCCGCCTGCCGTCAGGCAGAATGGACGGGAAGGCAACACACACATACACGCACACGCACGCGCACACACACTGAGGTCACGTCCTCGGGACTGTCTCGGGGAACTGGGACGTTTATTATAAGCGACTATTACGTTACAAATATGCGGTTTTTGAGATTCTTTGTCCCCCCGTCACGATGCCGAGGACGTTGCCACCCCCCCTGCTTTTCTGGCTGGGCCACACCGATTAAAATCAATAGATGCAGTTTGACAAGGCGCGTTTTTGCGTTTGAACCTCACTGGGTTGAAAGTATACGATGACGGCAGCGGGGGTAGAAATACACAAGAAAGAAGAGCGAGAGCGAACGTTACACTCAAAGGCCGGGGTTTGTTTCGGAGCGTTCTTGTGAGAATTTCGCACCCGTTGTGAAACACGCTGCGTTTTTGGCCCGTGACTAATTTTCAGCAAAGGTGGGGGGTTTCCTGGGGGAATTTGGACTCATAGTATTGATGTTTTCAGAAACGCGTCTCGCGGCGGCTTCGTCGGCACAAAAACAAAAAAGGGAAAACTGCACCAAGGTCGAGCCTGTGAAAGCGCCGACGACAGCAGCCCACTTCATTGCGAAAAATACAGCGACTCCTTTGCTCGATAAGATTTTCTAAGAGTCTCATCTTTTGTTTTAGTTTGGTGGTTTCTTGGGGGTTTTTTTTAAGAGTTTTGCTTTTAAGAATATAATGACACGATTAAAGGTCAGCATTGCGATTGGACTTTTATTATTGTTAAGGCCCACTGAAAGGCAACAACGGCTTTTACAAATAATGTGGTTGATCATTTAATGGAAGAGACACAAGACCGAATATGCTTTCAGTTCATTTTTGACGTTTTTGGGAAGTTGATGCGTCGTTTGTACAAGAGATTTTGAAAGTCTTTTTTCTTTTTTTTTTTTGGAAACGGTTCACTCAAAACTTTATTCTAGCGCAGGCATGGGCAAACTACGCCACATGCGGCCCGCTGAGCCCTTTAACCCAGCCCGCCAAACTTGAAGAAATGATATTAATACTAAGTAAGTCATAAAATAGTTGCATTTTTCAATAAAGAGCTAAATACCATTGGGCTTCAAAGACACTGATTTTGTCGTAACTTTGCGCTCATTTTCAACAGACATTAAGACACATGTTTTCGACATATCCCATGATATATTTCTTTCACCTATGAGAAAACAAAACACTCCATCCATCTGCCGCTGGTCCGGCCCCCTCGGTCACATTTTAGAAGCCATTGTGGCCCCACCAATCAAAAAGTTTGCCCACCCCTGCTCTAGCGGTTGTACACTACACATTAGGGATTAGCCGCTGTTGGAAGCCCCAGGGCAAACTGCTGCTGACATTTGCCCTCAAACTACTGTTTGACCGAAGGGCCCGTATAATTACTGAAAACACTATTTGTCTTGTACCTGACTTCTAAATATTCCACTCGCAAATGCGCTTCGGGCTGGGTGTCGTAAAAAGTCGGAGGCCTTTGACTGAAGTTTCTGTCTCTCGTGTATTTATGTTAAATATATGACGCACAGGAAAAGAACCACAGGTAACCTTTTGAGGTGCTAGACATTAAGAGAAGGCAAAGTCTGGTTTCCAGGTCACCACAGACGGTCTGTGCTGCAGGCCTTTCAACTCAACCTGAGAAGGAGACAGCAATCGATTAGCTCTAATTTTGCACGTTTAGCCGCAATTAATGCGGCTAATTAACCTGAAATGCCAAGCGCTATGGGTTCTCCCCCTCCCCCGACAAGTCTGCCGGATTTCCGTCACACATGGCCCATACAAATTTTTGTGTGGGAGGAACAAAAACATCCTTGAAAAGGTGACAGGATAAACCTTCTGTCACACTCAAAGCAGACTTATCACATTTTTTGAATGCCAGCTGAGCCAGCCGACAAACAGCTCAGGGTTTTTCTTTCTCGCATGTAGGGTGAAATTAAATGTGAATCACCGCACGATGATATTCCAATAAATTTCATTGTTTTATATATATATATAAAAAAAAACGTCTTATCAAAGTCTGCGAGAAAAAAAAAGAAGCAAAAACCTATTTTTCCCAGAGAGAAGCCCTGGGTGGCGTTTGTGCTCTATGGGAAAATTGCATCCAGCTCTTATGAGACCGCGGCTAACCGCAGCATCCATGTTAATGCGCGCGGCAGCGAGACGAACAGTCGTGCCGTGGCATTCGAAGGGCAGTCGGCAAGCAGTCGCGTCAAATTTTTGTCACGACTAAAGGGCACAGATTTGTTTTCCAGTTGAAAACGTCTCAAAGCTGGACTTGACGAGACAGACGCGGGAGGATTCAGACTCGAAATCCCTTTGATTTTTGAGGTTAGCCATTAATAAACATCCCGGTTTCAGGACTTAAAGCTTCAAAAAAATACAATGAACCCGGTAGCCTTGTTGAATGCGACTATTACGTTAGATTACGCGGCCACATTGATTAAAATCAACAGGTGCATTTTGACAACATGACAATTCGATGATGGGACGATTCAGACTTGAAATCCCTTCGATTTCGGCGACGCGCTACAAGATTAGCCGCTAACAAACGTCCTGACTCTTGGGGCTTCAAAAAAACAAACTCAATTGAATGGGGTTGCCTTGTGGACTGCCACGCAGAAAAAAAGAAACCAAGCTGTGCGTGAGCGACCGCGGCCGCCGACTTGCGGCGGGAATTCATCAGCAGTCGCTAAAACAAACAAACGGAAAAAGAAAAGCCTGCCCTGTGCGAGGAGCCACACGACCAGCAGCCGCTGCTCGGACGGAACCTCCTAATGCAGCCTGTAATCTGCGCATTAACCTTCCTCATCCTTGTATTTGCTGTAAGCAGCGGGGTGAGCTCAGTTTAGGGGGGGAGTGTTGGAGGAGAAGGGAGGGAGGGGGGGGGCGCTCCCTGTGCTCCGCCGTGCACGCGCGCACCGTGCGCGATAATGAGCCTGCTGCTGGAAGCCTGCGCCGAGGATCGGCCCGCCTCGCCCTCGCCTCGCTCTCGCTCCGAGGTGACACGAAGCTTCCGCTTGTTTTTCAGCAGCCTGAGCCAGGCTGCCGCCGCCACTCTCCCCCTCCCCTCCTCCCCTCCTCACCTCTCCCCCTCCCCCCCTCCCCTCCTCCCAGCCTCTCTCTCCCTCCGTGCGTCACAGCTAGGTCATGGCCGGACTCCAACAATGGCTCCGGTTTCTCGGAGCCACGTGCACGGAGACGCAGAGCACGCGCGCAGGCACACGCACGCACGCACGCAGCGAGCGCAAACACAGATCTGACAAATGATAAAGGTGGCGAGGCGCGGCGGAGCTAATAGCAGGCAGCGCGCCCGCCGACATGCCCGTGGGCCGCGGGTGTTAAATTGTATCCAATTACGGCGCATGCGACGATACGGGGGCGGGTGCGGGGGGGTTGGTGGGGGAGGGGAGAGGGGGGATAATAATTCTCCCCCGCGCGTCAGGCAGACTCGCTTTTATACCCGGGCTCTTTATGCGGCGGTCGGGGTGTGTGTGTTGGTTGGGGAGGGGGGGGGGGGGGGGTTGAAACGCCCTGCAGGGGGGCCGCCGCGTAGGTGTGCCTGCTGCTGCCGAGGAAGAGCAGGAGGAGGAGGAGGACGCGGCGCGCAGATTTCCATTAATCAAAACCCAGTTAACCAGATTTGAGGACGTGGCAGAGGCCAGCAGGGTCCAACCAATAATTAATATCCATTATTTAAGCTGCGCGGATGGCGAGGACCGCATTAATGCACGCGCACCATTCACTGAAAGAAAAAGAGCAGGGGGGGGGGGGGGGGGAGTGAGGGAGGGTCGGTGTGGGGGGGGAAGGGACTGCAGAGGATTGCATCAACAGTGCAAATGAAATAAACACGCCCAGTCGCTGTTTTTTTTCCCTTATGAAACCGTCTCTGCCGCTCATTTATTTGATGGAGTGAACAGTGGAGTGAAAGCAGGAGGAGGAGGGGTGAGGGGTGAGGGGTTGTTTTTTGGGGTACTCAATTCGCAGCACCCCTGGTATCTCTGATGCACAGCACCAGAGTTTAAAAAGAAAAAAAAAGATGACATTTTTAAAAAAAACAAAAAAAAAAAACAAGCTCAAGGTTTATACCGGGGGGGTCAAGGTTTCGCCTCATTAGCGGAATTCATCAGGCGGCTGGCGGCTGGCAGCCAGCGTTGACAGTAAGGACACCTCGACGTGAAGGAGGTGGCGGAGGGGGGGGGAAGGGGGAGAAAACCTGAGACGGGCCGAGCGGGTTTCAGTCTGAAGCGACTCTATTATCCTGCCAATCACACCTCGGCTAACATCCCCTCAGCGGCGGCCCACAATGGCCAGGAGACGATGTACCATGAAAGGATTAGATAATGCCGCGTGTCATCTCTTCCGACTGATCTCCAAGGCTCCGGCCCGGTGTGTGAGATTCGGTGGCAGTGAAAAAACAAAGTTGAAAGTTAAATCTCGGCCCTCTGATGTCGCCCCGCCCCCCACCCCCGGTTTTGATCGTGGCGGCTAAAGTGACGAAACCTCGAGCAGGAGCGAAGGGCCTCGGCCCTTTGTAAGTGTAAACGCTTTTGAAATTAGACGTTTACAAGACAAGTCGCTCACCTTTGGTGGCTCCATCGGACTGAAAGACGTATGTGTTGCGTTGCGTTTTAAAGATTGTGTTTGTATTTACACGAGTGTTTGACCTGTCGTGTCCGTCGCAGCTGCTCAGCAGGTTTTATATGTACAGACTAAGGTCCTGTCCACACGGGAACGTTTTTTGGTGGAAACGGTAAAGTATTTAACCGTTACGGCGTTTCGTCCATGTGGCAACGGCGTTTTGGTCCCCGCGAAATGGTATTTTCTGAAAACGGGTCCCAGAGTGGGAAAATCTGACGCCGCGCCGTTTCGCCGTTGTCACATCGTTGCCGTCTGGACAGTGAAAACGGCTTTTCCTTGTAAAACGATGACGTCATCGCAGCGTCACTGTCATGTGACCGGAAAAAAAATAAGGCATGCAATTCGGCAGCAGCGGCACAAAAAACAACGATAGCGGCGAGCGGAGTTGCCTTTGTATCGCGGGCGCTTCACGATTTGTTGGCAATTTTACTACAAAATCTCAGACTCACTTTTTTTCCCGCTACTCGCGATTTTTGTTTTCCGTGTGTTCAGTGTGTAGCGGAAATGCCCTCTTTCTAAGTCTTGGGTCCGGTGGCTGTGTCAGCGTCTGTTAACAGCGCCACGTTTCGGTGTGGCATACGCATTACATCGTTTTCACCCACTGTTCCGTTTCCATCTGTCAGCGTGTGGACGCGTTTTTTTTCGGCCCCGGGAAAGAAAAAACGTTCCCGTGTGGACAGGGCCTAAATCTTAAGCTTGTGTGTGTGTGGAGGGGGCTTGGGGTGGGGGTGCAGGTTTGCAGCAAGAGAAGTGAGTGTTCTATACATTTCAGTCAAAGGCACGTGAAAAAATATTTAGTGGACATTTTGTATATGCAAAAAAAACAGCAGTACATCGAGTCGTTATAAATACAATACAACAAAGTTTAACATTCGAGGATAATAATAAAAAAAAATCTTAAAAGGGATTTCTCGGGATGAGAACATGTGCGGACGCTGCAACAACATGAAAAATGTCACATGCAAAAAAAAAAAAAAATGGAGAAAAAAAACGACAAAAGAAAAGGAAATGGAGGAAAGAATAAAAACTGACTGACCCTCATCGTCTTCCCTCAGACTGTGTATCCCAACCTTCCCAGAACACTGTGTGGTAGCCAGCTCGCTTTTTTTTTTTTTTTAAATATATATTTTGTTTTTTCATAGCACGGACGTCCCCGCCTTCCGCATTTTCTGCACAAGGTGCTTATTTTTTTATTTTTTTATTTATTCATTATTAAATATATATTTATTTATTTAAGGCCTGCTTCTCCCCTCAGCCTCCCCTGCTGGGAAGTGAAAAGGTAATTGCCGCGAATGCTAAACTAACAGCTTGTTATGATTGCTTTTCAGCAGTCTCTTATGTTTCGCCTTCCTTTCATTAATATGGCGCGCCCGCCGCACGCACGCAGGCACACACACACACACACACACACACACACACACACACGCGCGCAGGGTAAAAAAAAAAAAAAAAAAATGCTGCAGAGCGCAGGAACGGGGACGGCCGACGCGCAGAGAGGGAAATCATTTTAGAGCCTCTGGGATGCGGCAGATGCCTTTAACATTAGGAGGATCTTTAGAGCTGCCACCTTTTTTCTCTCTTTTTTTTCACGCTGCTCTCTGATGGTGCTGTTGCAGGGAGCGTTAGCTCTGCCGTGCGTGTGTCGCGCGTGTGTGTGCGCGACAGAGAGAGAGACAGAGGGAGAGAGAGAGACAGAGAGAGAGAGAGAGAGAGAGACTTTAGGATATTAAATAGTAAAGGATGGGGATTAATAATGGAACCTGACAGCTCATCTCCGGCTTCTATCTGCCTGACTGTCCCCCCAATCTTCCCTTTCATTCCCTCCCTACCTCTCGTTCCTCCTTCTCAGTTCCTAATTCGCTTGCGTCGTTCCCTGGCTGTGACCCTCGTTCATCCTCCTCCTCCACCTCCTCTTCCTCTTGCTCTGCCTCTCCTCGGGGCTCCGCCGCTCTTCCACCTCCGCCTGCGTGCCGGGGCTCCCTCAGGGCCCGCGGTCCTTCAGGGTCATGTGGGGAGAGTAGAAGAGCACGTTGGCGTCGTCGTCGTCCTCCTCGTCGTCGTCGCTGAGGTCGGCGAGGTCGGCCTGAGTGTAGCGCACCGCCCCGGGATGGTACTCTCCGATACGAGTCCTGTCACACAGCCGCGACTGCAGAGCCAGCTAAAACAAGCACGAGCACAAAGGAGAGAGAAAGAAAAAAAACACAGACGCAAAAGGTTAAATATAACCTGGCTGCATTTCTAATTCTGCTTCCGCTCTGTCCCGACTAAAGCAGGGGTGTCAAACTCAAACACAGTGGGGTCAAAATTTCAAACTTGTTTATGTTTATGGACCCAACACTGAATATGGACCAATCAAAGTTCAATACTATACAATAAATAACTTCATGTTGCAAACATGCAAAATTGAATTAAAAAAAAAAAAAAAAAAAAAAAACTCATCAAAATAAATAAAATATAACTAAAAATCGTATGGCTCTTTTTTTATTTGCAGCCTTCCGATTTAAATTTTAACAGTAACCGTTTTTTTCCCACGGGGTAATAATACATTTCAAAGATAAAATAACAATAAACCAATTCAGTAGTAATAAAAAACAATGTTCTTCAATCAAAGTCCTGTCCTGATTGACACACCAGAATACCAGCAGAGCATTCTGGGATTTGTAGTTCAAGTGCTGTATAATAGCAGCAGGTCAGCTTTGGCAGTGATTTTGTATTGGCCTCGTGGGCCAAATATAACAACGCTGCGTGCCAAATTTGGTCCGCGGGCCACGGATTGACACCTATGGACTAAAGCACCCCCCCTTCCCGGACCTTCCCTCCTGCTGAGATGATAAATGTTAAACTAATTTAACTCCTCCTTCAGGCCAAGCGCAGGAAGCCAGACAGGATGCCAAATCGTTGCGGATTGACCCTTTAGATAACATCCGCCTCGCAGCGGCTGAAGGCCCGGGGAGATACGGCGGAGGCGACCCGGAGAACCTTCAGAGACCTTTCAGCCATCCAGTCAACCCATCAAAAGCCCCCACAGTTCACATTCGCTCCAGTACTGGTTCTTCACGGGGGTTAAAAATGACTGCAGACATTCTTTGCATCGCTTTGAATAAATAATAAATGAAACGCTGGATTTTTCCCCCCCCCGAAAAAAAAAAAAAAAAAATTACATAAGCTCAGCAGAAACAGAGCCACCCTAGTTAAAAACTTCCCAAACTCCTTTGCCCGTCTTGTTTTCTGTCTTCATTCTTGAGACGGATGTTTTTCATTTCACCTGTCAGCTGCCGCAAATTGTACCGCGTACGTCCATCCGTCACCCCTCGCTCTGCGCTGAGAGCGCATGGCTCTGGAAACCAGCCCTTTATGATGTCACGGGACGTCTGGCCGATACCTCTGTCACCCTCTGAGGCTGAGACCACCTTTGTTTGTGTGCCATTCAGCATCAGCGTCGCTTGGGATAATTAATAGATCCTTCTAAGTCCTCCCAGCGGTACGTAGGGAGCCAGACAGGAAGAGCATCACAGAAGAAAATCCCGCGCGCAAGACAAAAAAACAACGACGGCGACAACAGAGACGAGACTGATCTTTTTATTTTTTTTTTCCTCCCCCCCCTTTCGGGACACATCATAATAGCCAGACATAAAAGGAGGAGCAGGACGGAGGTGGGGACGTGAAAAAAAAAAAAGAAGCGAGTGGCGGAGGAAGCAGGAAGAGCAGCCAGCTGGAGCAGCTTAAGCGGCGGTGCCCCTCTTTGAAGTTTGCCTTTGGGTGGAGAGAAAGGAATCAGCTGAGCCGCCGCTCGCTCGGCGCAGCTGCCTTTGATCAGCTGACGATGGAGCCCGGAGCGAGAGTCGCCCCGCGGCCCCGACGGATCTCGGCGCTCCATGCCCCCCGCCACCAACCCCCCCCCCCCCCCCAACCCACCCCGTCCCTCTCGCTAAGGACGTGTCAATCACTCAACGTGGGCGTCGTAATCACAGCGGTTAAGATGATCATTAAAAATGGAAGAAAAGAAAAAGTGATGATTCAGCGCGAGGACCGCTGCCCGCCTGCCCGCCTGGTTGAGATAACAATTACATGCCATAATCAAATCAGCGCCTCACGCTCATTTGGTCATCTGACAAGACGAGGGAGAAAAAAAAATATCACGTAAGCGAGACAAATAGACAAATCTTTTCTCAGTTTTTTTTTTTTTTTTTTTTTTTTTTTAAACAGAACCGCAGAGAGGAAGAGCCGCGTTACGCCCAACCAGCCGAGGTTGAATGAGTTTTACCACGCTACAATTTTAATGCAACACAAAAAAAAACAGATTTTTTTTTTCTCGGTTGAGATGCTGAGATGGGGGAAAAAACTACGGCCGGAGAGGAGATTTCGAATTTCGCCAGCGAGTGAGCGAGCAAGAGCGGCGGAGAGGTGAGAGGTGAGCGCACCGCAGGGCGGCGGGCGGTGCAGCGGCACGGCTAGAATGCAGATCAATATCACGGGGAGAGAGAGAGAGAGATAGAAGGGTGAGGCGAACACGCAGGTGGAGGTGGGGGAGGGAGAAGCTGCACAATGGTGGGGGGTGGGGGGTGGGCGCAGCGGCGGAAATAATGCGGGAGAGATAAATTCCGCCGCGACAAGGCGCGCAGGCGAGCGGCGGGGGGAGGCGGTGGTGGGGTTGGGGAGAGGGCTGGGGGGAGGGGGGGATCAGGCGCTCAAACAGCGAAGAGACGCAGATAAGCCGAGGGAGGCCGGGCGTGACGAGCCCAAAGGCCCCTTCACGCCGGAGAGCAAGGCGACGGGAGAGAGAGAGAGAGAGAGAGAGAGAGAGACGCCTTTTGTTTGCTCAACCTGAGCCGCCGCGCACGAGGCCCGTGGTGACGCTCTGGCAGGCTGGCAGGCAGGCAAGGCAGGCAGCAGGCAGCGTGGTTCCAGGAAGCAGAGCTGGTTGTTCTGTAATTAAAAAAAAAAGGGAAAAAAAGAAAAAAAAAGAGGGGGGGATGGAAAAAGGAGGGGGGGATTAGGAAGGGAGGCGGAAGGGAGAAGGAGGAGGAAGGGAGGAGGAGGGAGGGAGGAGAAGGAAAGGAGGAGGAAGAATAGGAATAGAAAGAGAGGAGGACGGAGGGAGAAGAAGGAGGAGGAGGAGGAGGAGGAGGAGGGGTGATGAGCAAGCCGTCACTCTGGAGTGTGGTGCGACGCCTTTACACAGGCGATTAGCGGCGGCGCTCAAATGCTGTCCGTCGTCGCTTCCTCCGGGAAATTCGGCAGAGTCGCGGCGGCAGCTGGAGGCCGAGCCGAGCCGAGCCGAGCCAAGCCGAGCCGCGGGTGAAAACAAAGTGGTGCTCAGCGCAGCGATCGCGCCGAATGGGCCCGAGACAAACAATTAGTGGAACTCGTTAAACTGGGGGGGGGGGGGGGGGAGGAGTAAAGGCGAGGGAGAAACTCAGCGTTTCCACGGCAGCGGTCGGACTAGACGAGGGTGCAATGATTTTTTTTTTTTCCCTCCCATCCAGCAAATGTCAAACAAAGACGCACCCCCCCCCCCCCCCCCCCACCACCAAAACAATTTGAAAAAATGTGAAAAAAATGAAATGAAGCAGCGGTCTCGTTGGTGCAGCGTGGTAGTTAAAGTGCCCGCCGTCGCTAAACACTGCTGTGGGAGACGCTCGGCTCGCCTCCCAAAACAATGATGATCATTTATCGCGGTGGATTCCATCCTCCGCTACGCTGGCAACCTCCTTTTATGTCTTTACAAGAGGTTCAAAATAAAAAAACAAAAAAAATAAAAATCGTCTCTTCCGCTCGGAGCTTGGAGCTCTGGACCTAACACGCCCAAGCACCCCCCCTCCCCGCCCCTCCTCCCTTCCTTTTATTTTCCCCACAAACGGCGATTAGGAACTTTTATTTTCCCCCCGCCGGCTTCGCAGAAGTGGCAGGACTACCGGCCACCCCGTCACACCCGGGCGGCTTTATACGTCCAACGCCGAGACACACACAGGCTGTGTGAAGAAGCGCCGAAGGGGAGAAGAGAGAGAAAAACTGAAGACATTGAGAAAAAGTGAGAGTGAAAAAAAAGACAAAAACAAAAGGCGCTCGAGACAGAAACTCAATGACTCCAATCGGCCACTATTTTGAGGCTCTTGCTTGAGTGCAAAAAAAAAAACAAAACAAAAAAACCCGAACCACTGACTCATTTCTGTATTCTGCAGAAACACCGTTCGGAACATACATGTAACTCGTCTCGCGGAGGGCCGCGGTCGGGCCGAGGGGAGCACTGAGGAAAGTGTGGGGGAGTATGAAAAGACAAAGTTAACTGCAGCTATTTAGGAAACATCTTACGACTATGAACAATAAAGTTTTTTCTTCCCTCAGCTGCCGGTGGCCACGTCTCGTTTGTTGTTTTTCTTTTCCCAAATGCACCTTCTGCACAGTTTGCGAGCTATGTAGGAAGAAGTCAGAAGTCTTCACCGCTTTTAATCCAACCACGAGGCTCTCCGCCTTTACTGATTCCTCCGACCTCGTGGAGCCGCTTGGCAACCGAAGCAAATCTATTTAAATCGGTGAACTTACAGTAAAGAGAAGAAGGTGCAGCACTTTAGAACACTGCCCCACTTTTCAGAAAGTGTCAGCCCTAACTTGCCCTCTGTGATGTCACAAAGGGGAACGGATACCTCACTCAGGTTGGTGGCGACACGCCCGGTCCCCCTTTTTTTTCCGAGTATGGCAGCAATGCGCTTCCGTAGTAATAAAACAAATTACGGAGTGAGTGCTTTCTTGTATTTGTACACAGAATATAGAGCTAGGTTCGACTAGATTTCTAGAACCACAAAAGTTCCTTTTCAATCAACTCGAGTTGATGCGCTTCCGTCATCGTTGCGCATTGACGTGAAAATTATCGCAAAATAACGTGATAGTTACACGTTTTTACGCAATAATTTTCACATTGTAACGTTAAACTTTCACGAAATAACGTGAAAATTATCCCAAAATAACGATCATTTTCATGTTACTTCGTGATAGTAAAAACTGAATAGTTTCACATTAGAATGTGATGCTGAGCCCCGTTTTTTTTCTAGGGTGACAGTAATGCGCTTTCGTAGAATGGCGAGAGGCCCCCCCCGCAAAAAATTTCATAAATACAAAAAAACTACAGTGACTATTGTAATAATAAAAAAAAAAAAGTCATGTAATCATTTCAGGTATCTACTTATTGCCCTCCCCCCTTATGCCAGCCATGAGCTCACCATGCACCCCCCCTCCCTGCCCCCCAAGGAAGTATTTCTGGCTCCGCCACCGCTGCTAACGCTACTAGCGCTACTTTCCCCCGGCAGCAGACCGTGACAGTCCCGCAAATCCATCTCTTTTTTTTTTTAACACACGCCAAGGAAACGTAGGCGCTCGGCGTGCGGGCAGACAGACGGCGGGGGAGGGGAGGGAGAGGAGGGAGCAGGAATGGAGCCGGCGGGTGAGAGAGAGAGACGAGGCAGAGTTCGGAGGGTGGTAGCGGCGGTGGAGGCACGTCTGCCGAGGAGGGAGGCGCGGCGCGGGGGACGCGAGGAGGAGGGAATGTTTTGACGCCTCCTTCCTCTTCCTCCTCCTCCCTCCCTCCCTCCCACCCTCGCTCCTTCTCCGCCGATCTCGCACCTGATGTGCGGGGGCTGCCGGGACTCGCACGCCAAAGATGAATAACAAGCGGCTCTTAGTCACGACAGAGCATGAACACACACGCCGCCTGTCTCTCCTTCTCTCCGTCTCGCCGCCGCTCACTTCCTACCCCGACGCGCTCCGGCGGCGGTGGCAGCGGCTCCTTCTTTTGTGATTTACGAACACATCCAGATTCCAATTCTCCAGTCAACCATCTCTCTCTCTCTCTCTCTCTCTCTCTCTCTCTCTCTCTCTCTCTCTCTCTCTCTCTTCTCTCTCTCTCTCTCTCTCTCTCTCTCTCGGCAAAGTGAAACATTGACATTTGGGTTGAAGGTCACGCCGCACATTCCGCTCCTCCACGTTGCACTCGTGACCCGTTATCAGCCCGGCCGGCGATACGGCGAGGTTGACAAAATGCGCCTCTGTGTGCCTGAGCGAGTTTGTTTGCCCCCCTCCCCCCATCACGACCCCCCCACCTCCCCTACCCCCACCGCCCCTTTTAGCAGTTCAATATCGGCTCCGGGTCGTACAGCATCTGCAGGGACGCTGTCAGCGTTCATATACTAAGATAAATCTGTCCGGAACCGCATCGATTGTGGCGTTTACTGAAATGCAACCAATGTGGTTTGGCGGTTCGAACATACAAGCGCCATTCTCGTGATTGCTGAAAAAGCCAAGAATTGGTCCGAATTAAATTTAGGAAATTGTGAAATTGAAATTGAAAATCTCTACAATAGTTTCTGATCTTTTTCCAGAGATGCACGCAGAGAATCGGAGATACGCATCCTTACATTTCCAACACCAGATTTAAACCTGACTGAACTTAGATTAGACAACAAGAAAAGATCGTATTAGCTTAGAAGTCGAATCTCCCAACAAGGCAAAAAGCCGAATGATCGCATTACAAAGGTTGGCAGGCAAAAAGAAAAAGAAAATTCTCATTGCCTGAAGGAATGTCCAATTTCAGTTGGATTGTTGACGGTCAGTGGTGTTAAAACCAGGTAGCAAACATCGACAAATCAATTCAATTTTTCTTCTAGGCGCAAACACCCTCTGCTTTGAGTCTAATTGGTTGCCTGTTGCACCAATGGGAAGCCTTGTGCCGTGACCGACTGGCTCAACTCATTGTTTGGCCAATCATCTCCCAGGTTTACTTGAGTGCCCTTCCCCCTTTCTAGCTATGTGAACCAAACACATTATGTTTGTGTCTGTGTGTCAAAATGAGACTTTGTCATGCTTAAAGGTTTTCCTAAGACAAGAGACTTTTCAAATGGGGCGACATCTGACTGTGATTGTGGCTGGTGATTGGCTTTCCCCTTAGTAAACCATTCATCCATTTTCAATACCCGCTTCTTCCTGCACTCAGGGTTGAGGGGGGTCTGCTGGAGCCTATCCCAGCTGTCATAAGGCGAACTTTAGTAAACCATGAGGCTGGAAATCTTCAGCTTATTTCACAAGAACCTACTGATAAGCGTTACCAGACGATTCTGCCTTGGTTGCACCACCACATTAAACACGGAACTGGGCCGACATTTTGATTCATGGCCAACTACATGCAAAGAAACCAAACCCCCAAAAAACAAAAACCTAACGACTTCCCAATGGGCCCCAGCTGCACTTGATCTTGCGGAAGGTCGAAAATGTTCGTCCGACGTGATGTCAGGACCCGCATGTGCTTCAAAACAGACTACAAAAAGGTGCGAGACGGCCGTACCTGCATGCCGGAGGGACTCAGCACACTCCGCCAGTCCCCGTCCAGGCTGAACACAAAGGCATTGGCCAAGCCGTGCAGCGGCGCCGTCAGGACGTGCAGCAGGGTCAGGGTGAAGGAGGGATCCTGAGGGTAGAAGGCATTATGGAGCCTGCCGGCAGAAAAAGGTGGGGAGGAGACACAGGGGAAGGGGGGAGACGTCGAGTTCATTTATTTGAGAAAAAAAAGGAGAGAAAAAAGCTTTAAAGAGGCAAAAAAAAAAAAAAAAAGAAGCTTCAGGGATGAGCAACCGAGGGAAGGGTTCAAAGGAGTCAAGAGACGACGACGGGGAAGAAAGAGGGAGTTTGGGGTGGGGGAGGGGGGTTTGATCGACGGAGCGACACGGCGAGGGCGAGAGCGAGGGAGAGGACAAGTGAGTGACAGGGTGAGGGACAGGGTGAGAAGGAGAGGTAATGAGAGCGGAGCGGGGGAGGGCTGGGGTAGGGGTGGTGGGGGGAGACTGGGGGAGGTAGGAGGGGAGGGAAGAGGGGAGGGCGGGCTTTATATCAGCGTTTAAGAGGCCATTAGGCAGCGCGAGATGGCCGGGCTGACACATTCTTGGCTGCCGCCTCGACGGCACGCAGCACTTTTACAAGGACGGAGGGAGAAGTGCGGCGCTCAATCCCGTCTCCGTCCTCCCGCTGCCCGGCTCCTCCGGAGGAGCCGCGAGCCCCGGCAACACCACCACCTCCTCCTCCTCCTTCCTCCTCCTGCTGCTCCTTGTTCGTCATTCCCCGCACATTTCCAACACGGGACCTCCCCCTCTCCTACGATAAAACCGCCACCACCTTCCTCCCGCACAATCGGTTTCATCTGTCTTGGAGATCTCATTTTCAACTCGACTCCCGAGGCTGAGCGTCGATTCCTTTTCTTTTTCAATTCCCCTGCCCGCACCCTCCACACCTCCCCCTTCCGCCTGCTCGGCCGGGGGGGGGGGGGACCGGGGGCACGGCTCGGAAGGCAACCTGATATTGCGCGGCAGCGGCGGAGGCAAACTAATGGGCGCCTCCTGCGAATGATGCCGCTCGGCCATTAACCCTGGATTAACCCTGTATTAGCAGCGCTCGTCGGGTTAGCCCGCCGCTAATGTCTTTTATTGATCTATTAGCAGGGGAATCAAACCGCACGCGCGGGCTCGTGGCCATTCGCGCAGCGCGCGTGAGTGGATGGGTGGTCCCCAGCTGGGCTGCGCTGGGCCCGGGGTAAGTGGCCACGACGGTTGACCTCGGGGTCGGACGAGTCATTCCCAGAAGACAGGGGATGGGCCATTCGAGGGCAAGAACCATGGTGACAAAACACCTTGGCTCGCTTGAGGCGGATTCACTTACACAATGTCCTCAGTTAGTGAGGTGAAGTAACGACTTTTAAGAGAAAAACAGCAATTGTTGGGAGTTCCCAAGGCTGGACCTCCACATCGGCTAGCAACAGCAAAAGCAAAACTGTATTCTATTGGTCCACCCGGAGGACTAACCAGGACGCCAAGATCCATCCATCCATCCAGCCATCCATAATACCCGCTTCTTCCTGAACTTAGGGTTGTCGGGTTCTGCAGTAGCCTCTCCCAGCTGTCATAGGGGGAAGGCAGGATACACCTTGGACAAGTCACCAGCTCATTGTAGGCTCACATAGAGACAAACCAAGGCAAACAACCACTTGCACTCACATACACACCTACGGACTATTTAGAGTTTCCAATTCACCTCACATTCACGTTTTTGGACTGTGGAAGGAAGCCTCGCAGACACAGGGAGAAACTACCACACAGTAAGGTCGCAGGCCAGGAATCAAACCCGCGACCTTCTTGCTGTGAGGCGAAAGCACTAACTACTGCACCACCTCCAAGACTCCAAGATCAAAAATATTGAAATAGTGCGACATGCCAAGTAAAGAACTTGAAGAGAGAGGAGAACATCAGCATGCAGGGTTCCCCTCAAGAATCTCTACAGTGATTAATGCAATTTCCTTCTTATGTCCCTGGCTTGATGGATGCATGTAGCCGAAACCTTTAGACGACAAATAAGCTCGGGAGTGGATGCGTTCCGAGTACAAATTCCTACTAGGTGCCGGTCTTGTCGAGGGCTTCTGCGAGTGAAAGATGATCTGAGGATGAATTGCTTTTGTCACATTTATCCAGGGCACTGGGCTGTGCGAGGGAAGTGACAAAAACAAAAACATTAAAATTGCAACCGGAAGCAGAGATTTTGAAATGAGAAAACGTGATCATTATTTTGAGGAGGACACAACGGCCCAGGGGTACTAAGTTGACCGTTGGTTTATCGTCATTATGAAACGATGACGGGAAACTCAAGTATGATGAACTAGTAAGCTGCAAAGAACAAATCTATCAAGTTTGCGTTGCCTTAGTCATAACCTTGAAGGACTGTTTCGTGCCTGAGCTGATGGCGCAACCATATGCGCAATTATATAATGGCGGTTGATATTACCTTGTTTTTCTTTCTTCTTCTTTGATCTGATCATGACAGACACCGACATCGGCCTACCACGCTGACACGGCAGCTCATTTTCTATCCACACCCATGCATCCCTTGCACGGGAAAACCAGTCGACTTGATAACTGGTAGTTTGTGGGTGTAGTTTTGAGATTGTTTTAGTTACAACAATGGGGAGGGAAGACACTGCTGTGGTGCTGCTAGCATGCGAGCGCGCAGCGGCCCTAGGAAATCTGTTTTTATTTACCAGTAAATTCAATTTAATGCATATTTTACTTTGCAGCCTTGTGGTTTCCTTCTTTTTCACATGGGTCCAATACATCAAGCGAGTCTTCACACGTATCTACACATTCTGAGTCAACATTATGTCGACAGAATGTGCGAATCACCTGCCGCCGTGGATCTGTTGGGTAACTTGGTCGGCTTCTTATTTTAGGGTAACTGATGTCTTTCCCAGTTTTCTTCCAGACTCTGCTGGCTTCCCGAGCAGCCACGTCCCATTCGGTGGGGAGGGAAGGCTGGATTGTTTGTGAAGTGATTCACAGCAAGGCTCGACGAATTTTGTTTTTTCACTAATTTATAAATCATTTAAAGCACACCGGGTTGCCCTGTGCCTGAAATGTGCTTCATAAATCAAGCCTCCTTTGCCTTTGCCTTGCCGTGACCCAGCTCTCGCCAGTTCTGAAATTTCTTTTGCATTTCCATGATCACATAAATCATGGAACCTTAAGCTGGCCTGGATTTCTGGCCGGTGTTTTTGGAAATTTTGGTCTCACCGCTCATCGCTTTTATGAGTGTTGAACCTGCGGAAAAAAAAAAACTTGTCCACGGTACGTTGACTTTGCCAAATTAGGCAAACGCGTCGTCGTCCTCGTTGTCGCCGTCCTAATCCCGCGGCTCCCTTAAAACGGACTCCACAGGTGAAAAGCACAAGAGATGATTACAGAGATTCATCCACAAATCTGGTCCTAATCCTCCCTTATCCTCTTTTTGCAGCGCGCGGTAATCTGTCTTCATTTACCTCCCAGCCGCCCTCGAAAACGCAGCGGCGGGACGGAAACCACAGGGTGCAGGAGTGGGAGTGTGCGTGTGTGTGTGTGTGTGTGTGTGTGTGTGTGTGTTTGTGTGGGTGGGGGGGGTTCTGGGTGAACTGGGCGTAGGTGCGGGGGTCTGGGTTGTAGGTCAGGTGCGCCGGCGGCGGCAACAACAACACAAAAACAAAAAAAACACGCTGCTGGCGACGTGCGGCTGTGTTTTGAGAAGCGTTTGGGAGCCGCGCCGCCTATTTTCTGGGTTAGCCCGCTGCTCTATCTCCAAGGACCAGACCAGCTGCTGCTCGCATTCATTTCACTTCCCATTAAAGGTGAAATAAATCAGGAGTCCCGGCATAACCTCCTTAGAGACAGGGCGGGCGGGCGGCGCATGGATGACCGCCGCCGCCGCGGACGGATGACCCGGGCGCGGGTGTGTGTGTGTGTGTGTTGGGGAGAAGAAGGGGGGGGGGGGAAACACATGGCTCGACCTAGGTCACGCACCTTAAAGGGCGTCAGGTGGCGGTGAGGGGGTGCGGGGAATGTGTTTGCGAGTGTGTCTGCCTGTGCGTGAGTGCCCGAGTGTGTGCGTGCGTGTGTCTCTGACAGCTCGGCGGCGAGAGTGAGTGGGTCTGTGTGAAGGGGGGCTATTTCTGGCGTCGCATTTTTTTTTTCCCCTCCTCGCTGCCGCAAAGAAATGCGATCGGCGTCCGGGAAACGAGAGCTGGCAGCAAGCAATCATCTGCCTGCCACACACACACACACACACACGCAGGCACGCACACGCAGGCACGCACACACACACACACACACACACACACGCAGGCACGCACACACACGCAGGCACGCACACACACACACACACAGAGCACCTCGCAGCGCCGAGCAACACGCGCCATGGCAACGGAACAGCCGCAATTAGAGGCGAAGAGCCTTTCCCCTCCATCGAGGAAGAGACGGAGAGCGAAATGAAAGGAAGGAAGAATGAGCGAGAGGGAGCGACGGGAAGGGGAGGGGCAGGGCGGCGGGGAGGGCCGGTGCGGCGCGGCTCAGGGAGGGGAGGGAGAGAGCGAGGGGGGGGGGGGAGCGGAGGAGGAAAGATAAAGAGGTGAGAATGCGCGTGAGCGAGTGAGGCTGCGGAGGGGAGAGCGAGGGCCAAGAGCGACGAGAAGGTTGGGGGGGGGGGTGCGGGGAGGGTGGTGATTTGGGGGGCTGGGGGGGTGGTGGTGAGGCTGAATGAAAAAAAAAAAAAAAAAAGGCTAGAAAGCAGAGGAGGCCGAGAGTGAGGAGGAGAAAAATGAGAAGGAGAAAAATTAGGAAGAGGAAAAAGAGGAGAAAGAGGAAGAGTCGGAAGAGGAGCAGGAAAAAGAGGAGGAAGAGGAGGAGATATCCAGGGAGACAGATTGCAAGACACGAGTGAGACAAACAAAAGGGATGACGTGCAAGGGGGGGACTGAGATAAGGTGTGTGTGTGTGTGTGTGTGTGTGTGTGTGTGTGTGTGTGTGTGTTGGGAGAGAGCGGCGGGGTGGAGAAAGGGGGGAGCCGTACGCCGAGCGGAGGTGAGGGGGGGTGGCAGGGGGGTGGGAGGGGGGTGGGCTGTTTCTCCTGTGCGAGCCGGGCTAATGAAAGATGAATGAGGGAGGCGGCGGTGGGAAGGAGAGAGTGTGGCTGCGGGCGATGCCTGACTGAGCTGCTGCTGCGTGTCTGAGTGTGTGCGCTTGTATGTGTGTGTGTGTGCGTGCATCTGAGTGTGTGCGTGTGTGCGCGCGCATCTGAGTGTGAGTGTGTGCGCGTCTGCTCGTGTGTGTGTGTGTGTGTGTGTGTGTGTGGCTGCGCCTTCGTTGAGCGAGTCCGCCGACGGGGAAGATATTTTGTGCGGCGTGTGACTCAGGGGCAAACGTTTCCAAAACACACACACACACACACACACACACACATACACAGAAAGCGGGTGGGTGGAAGGGGGAGGGGGGCAGGTGCGGGGAAGTTAAAAGTCCGAGTGCGCTGCCACCTGTGAGCGAGCTGTCGGGGATTATCGCCGAGCTCCCTCCATTTCGTTCAGACTTTCCGTCTCTCGTGCCGTCAGTCACGCTTTGAACTTCTCTCTCTCTCTCTCTCTCTCTCTCTCTCTCCCTCTCTCTCTCTCTCCTCCCATCTCTCCCTCCGTCTCTGCTCGGCTAATCTATGCCGGTTTCCTGCCAGCGAGGTTTCCGCCGTCACCTTTTACCTCTAATTGTCGGCGCCCCGGCTGCGTCCTCCGAGGTGGGAGGAAGCGTTTCGCAAGAGAGCGACGCGGACGCAGACGAAGTCGTCCCGACCTCGATCACACTTCCTCTCCCCTCCTCCCACTGACTGACTGACTGACTGACTGACTAACTGACTAACTGACTGACTGCCTTGTTTATTTCCAATCCAGATGAATCACATGCCTAATGGTGCCAAAACGAGACTCTCTCTCTCTCTCTCTCTTTCTCTCTCTCTTTCCAAAACAAGTCTCTTTCTCTCTCTCTGCTGCCGAAAGCGAGACGGAACTTTTCTCCCTCGCGCTTTTTTTTTTGGGCCATAACCAGCAGAAAACAGAAAAAACCTTCCACTCCCTGCAAGGCCAGACGGCCAAGGTGTGATTCATAACCCCCTTTTTCCCCCCCGTTCTTTCTCAGCTGTCTCAATGTTTTGCTGCCTCCGAAAAATGGCGAGACTCAATGGAGAAGGTGTATGTGTGTGTGTGTGTGTGTGTGTGTGTGTGGGGGGGGGTCCTTCAGAGATTGGACTGAATGGTTGCGAGCGACGGCGACACGCCGGAAAGGCTGAAGGGATTATTACGCTTAGCGTTCCTCTACAGCGCTCATTATAGTCTCTCCTCCACATGATCTCTTTTTTCTCTGCATCGAACTCGCCGGAGAATGAAAAATGGAAAAACGCACACACACACACACACACACACACACACACACACACACACACACACACACACACACACACACACACACACACACACACACTTGACACATCCAGAACCTTTCCAGGGCTCGATGGGAACTTTTCCAAGGTGGCGCCGCCGAGAGCTCGACCTGCGGTCGGAAAGGTCGTGTTGACTGTTCGCTCGCCGCGTCGTTTGCCGAGCATGACGAGTGGCGGCGGTGGCGGCGAGAAGGGCTCATTGTTGGGCGGTGGCGGCGGTCAGGTGCACCGCGGTCAGAGTGTGGAATTTCACAGCCGAGGCCGCCGTATCCGAACACGCGAGAGTGAGAACCGGGTTTGCGACTGCGCGCTCGCAAAATGAAAACACCTGCGGGAAACGACTTTGGGACGACGGCGCAGACAAAAGAGGCGCAACGCAGACCCTGGGGACCGAGGCGGCCAACATTCAGCAGCCGGGGGAGACGGAGGGGGAGGGGGAGAGAGGGAGAGCGAGAGAGAGAGAGAGGGAAAAAAAAGCCCCAAACAAAGAGACATCCTGTTTCCTGGAACTCAACACCGCTCAAATCTGGAGCAGCCTGGAAACAGCGCACACACGCAAAGGAGGAGAAAAACACAAAACAAAAAGGAAAAAAAAAAGAGAAAAAAACCCCGCAAAATCTGTTCACTGCCCGTCACCGTGCATGTGCACACACACCGCACGCGTATGTGTGTGTGCGTGCATGCGCATAAGTCCAGCGACGCCGCCGGCTGTGGCTTGGAGCTATCGCGAGTTTATCGCCGTGACCGGGACCGTGCGCACCCCCACCCCCCCCACTCCACCCCACCCCACCACCACCAACCCCCCCCACCCCACCCCCCAGGGCGCGTGAGCCTCCGCGAGACGGAGGGGCAGGGAGGGACTGAGGGAGGGAAGGGGGTGAGGAAAGGAGGGAGGGAGGGAGGGAGGGGGAGCAGATGATAGAGTAGGCTTTAGCGATTCCCTGGAGTGTGAGGCAGCGTTTACGGCACTCTCAGAGCAGCCAGAGTGATGAATATTTAAAGACGTGCCTGAAAGAGCGGGCGGGGGCGGGCGGGTGGAGCGGGGTTTGGGTGCGGGGGCGGTGGTGGTGTGCACGGACGTGCGCGAGCGAGTGCGTCCGTTTCGCCCGTGAGCGTGCCGCATGCGGCGGGCCGTGTGCGACCGAGGTTATCTAATATCTGCTTCGGCCCGTCTGGAACGGTGTGGAAGCGGCGTACGGCAGCGTGTACGTGCCCGGGTATCCAAGTATAGTCTGTGGCATTAAAGCTCACGTATAGAAACTTGTAGAATGAACAGGAGCTGCTTGTTCTCCTGAACGCAATAAGTGCGAAGCGTGCCGCTCTGGAACTCGGGAATCTGTTTATTGCAAACGTCTCATTTAGACCATAGGTGTCAAACTCTGGCCCGGGGACCAAATTTGGCCCCCAGTGTAATTATACTTGGCCCGCGGGGCAATACCCAATCACTGCTAGAGCTGGCCCGCCGCTATTATACAGCACATGTACTGCTAATACTACAAATCCCAGAATACTCTGCTGGTATTTCGGGGCGTCAATCAGGACAGGACAGGTTTATTGAAGGATATTATTATTATTATGACTTAATTGATTTATTGCTGTATTTTATTTTTAAGTTCATTATGAGCCTGTGGAGAAAGATGACTTTTGTTGTTAAATCAGAATATAAGAGGCATACAATGTTTATTGACATTTTACTTATTTTGACGAGTCTTTTTAATTTGAAATTTGATTTTGCATGTGTGCAATATTAAGCCATATATTAAGTCATTTATTGTATAATATTAAGCTTGGCTTTCTCCATATTCAGCGTTGTGTCCATATAAAAAGGTTCACTATTATATCTAGAGGAAGAGTTTTTCCAATAAATATCAATATTGACCCACGACTTTGTCCAGGTTTTACATTTTGTCCCCAGTGTGCGTTTGAGTTCAACACCCCTGATTTAAACGCAGCAAATCGCGGGGGCGATATTTAAATCCAGAGCTGTGTCCAACTGTGTGCGTACGTGTGTGTCTATGCGAGGGTCAGTCGGCCGGCCAGCCAGCCAGCCACTGGTCCCCCCGCATGTGTTTGCACTTGCCGGAGGCCTGCGGGCCAGCGAGCTCCCTGTCTGGCTAAATGGGGATGAATAGTGGAGCGCCGGCGCTGCTCAACGGGAGACAAATGGCCCCGGGGCTCTCCGGCTCCGTCTCCGGTTACGCACCCTTCAACCGCCGGAGACTCCGAGGCGCTCACGTGGACGGGTGGGGGAGGGGTCGGAGGGTTGGCGGTGGGGCGGCACGGCCGTATATCCGGGGCAAAACATTATCTAGGCCACACAGGCGACACACGCGCGCGGCTCGGTTATCACGCGGGCCGATCGGAGCGTTCAAAGAGCGGCGGCACCTGACACTGCAGACGGCCATTGATAAAGGGTTTGCTTTTTTCTCTGTGTGTGTGTGTGTGTGTGTGTGTGTGTGTGTGCAAATAGGCAGAGAGATAGCGAGGGGGTAACGGAGGGGTCAGGGACAGAAGTGGGAGCGTTGTAATAAAAAAACAAAAACAAACCCTGAGCGGTCGAAGAGCGTTGAGGAAAAAAAAAACACGGATGCGGAAAAAATTCCAACCCGCTCTGATTGAGTCTCGGGAGAGAAAGAAACCTTGAGGATTTGAAAGGGAAGGCGCTGAAAAGAAAGCACTAATGGAAGCGGCCCGGGCGGCGAGCAGAGGACGGCAAACCGGCGCGTTAAAACGTCGGTGTCAAACTCTGCGAGGCCAATGCAAAATTGGCCGCCGCTCGAGCTGGCCCGCCGCTATTATACAGCACATGTACCGCTAACACTACAAATCCCAGAATGCTCTGCTGGTATATGATTTTTATTTAAATTGTATTTATTTAGATTTTATTTGAGTTTTTTTTTTTTTTCGAAATTTGATTTTGTGTGTGTACTATATGAAGTTATTTATTGTATAGTGTTAGGCTTTGCTTGTTCCATATTCAGGTTGATGCAAAACTTGTTTGGGTCCATATAGAAAGGTTCATTATTATATCTGGGGAAAGATGTTTTTTCAATAAATATCAACATTGGCCTGCGACTTTGTCCAAGTTTTACATTTTGGCCCTACTGTGTGTTTGAGTTTGACACCTCTGCGCTAATGGAAGCGCAGGGGGGGAAAAAAATACCTGCCACGCGAAAAAAAAAAAAAAAAAAAAAAAAAAAAGCGTTAAAAGGTCGAAACGTTCGGCCGGCTGACAAACAGAAGGCCCGCAGTCACCCGCTAACGAGAAGGCGGGAAAAGAAAAAAGAAAAAAAAAAGAAGCAAAAATTGCGGAAACGCGTGCAAATACCGACGGGAGCGGGGGAGGGGGAGGAGGTGGGGGAGGAAAAATAAGGATGAAAGTCGGGGAACAGTGAATCCTGCCGCTGAGCATCTGAGGAGCCGGCGTGTTGGAGCAAACAAAACACACTTTAAACGGTATCAGGGCGAAACGGCGGAGCGGCAGCCTACGCACTCGGGCGAGGGAGAGAGAGAGAGAGAGGGAGAGAGAGAGAGGGAAAAAAAATAACATCCTGGCGCTCGCAGCGTGCGACATTCCGAGAAGCGGCGGCGGGGAGCGGAAGGAAGGAAGGAAGGGAGAGAGAGAGAGAGAGAGAGGGAGGGAGGGAGGGAGAGAGGAGGAGAGAGAGGGAGGGAGAGAGGAGGAGAGAGAGGGAGCACATCCTGGGATGCAGAATGCCAAATACAGTGAGATAAGACTTAATGTATCCCCCTCTGCTCCCCCCACCTCCGTCCCTCCCTCCAGTTTGGCGCTCTCTTTCTTCCTCCCTCCTTCCCTCTGGCCCCCCCACCCCGCCTCCTCACCGCTCCTCCTCCTCCCCCCGTTTTGCTTTGAGGGATGAATAATAACTGCTGCTCTGAGATTTCCTCCCTCGTTTTTCAAAGCGGCGAGCGGAGATGGGGAAGGTCTGCCCGGCCCCGGGATTGCGTGTGCGTGCGTGCGTGCGTGCGTGCGTGCGTGCGTGCGTGCGTGCGTGCGTGCGTGCGTGCGTGCGTGCGTGCGTGCGTGCGTGCGCACACAAAGGCTGCTGCCACCGCCGCCGCCGCCGCCGAGGAGGAGAAAAACACGAGAGGCGCACGCACACGGCCCTCGTCTTGTTCTCGCTCGCCTGGAGCGGCGAAATCAGATCTCCTCCGGAGAAAGGGTGGTGGAGGAGGTGGAGGTGGAGGTGGTGGTGGTGGTGGTGGTGGAGGAGGTGGAGGTGGAGGGTTCTCAGGCACCATGAAAAAAACAACCAAAAAAGCAAGAAAAACAACACATACATACAGAAAAAAAAAATTCCCCTGCAAGCACGTACAGGACTATACACACCGCAAAACCCACACAGGCAGTATCGAGGGAAACCAAGAATAGCTGGGAGGATGCGAGCCACCTCCCATCCCCCCCTCCCCTCCTCCCTCCCTCTCTCCACCCCTCCCAACCTCCCTCCCGGAGCGACAGGGTTGAACTCGAGGTTGCAGACACTTGGCAGGATCGAGACCCGGCAGCCAGGACTCCACCCGGGCCGGTCCCACCGCCCCGGCGCAGGGCCACCTGACCCCGACTGCTCAAAGGCAAGCGGCTTCGGCGCTCCCTCGCTCCACTTTGATTCAGGCCTTTAGACAAAGCTTTAAAAATATAACGGAAAGTAGCTGCGCACAGTGGCAGAGGGATTCTGATTTGATGCCGACTGGAGGTGGTGGTGGTGGTGGTGGAGGGGCTTCCTCGCCGAGCGCTAAGAGAAGTCCTGGAGGACACGCAGAGAAAAACCAAAGCAGGCCGGTCCGGGAGGAGGGAGAAAAAAAACGGAAAACTGAAAAACGGCAGCCAGGTTGGGAGGAGAGCGAGAGAGCGAGAGAGAGAGAGAGAGAGAGAGAGAGAGGGAGCGAGAGAGAGAGAGAGAGGGAGCGAGAGAGAGAGGGGGCTTATTTATGCAAACAGGCGCCGCACAGTAGGAACGGAGACGAGCCTTGTAAACAAACACACACCCACCACCGTAAAGCACACAGGGGAGGCGAAGTGAGAGGCAGACTGTGAAAACGCTCGCCGTCGTGCACGGCTAGCTCCGTCGCTAGCGAGCGAGCTAGCGCACGTGCACGAACGCAAACAAGAGCCAGGAGGGAGAGCGAAGAGAAGTGGCAGCGGAGGAGGAGGAGGAGGAGGAGGAGGAGGCAAAGGAAGGACAAAGAGGGGGGTAGCCGCGGGGAGAGGGTGGGTGTGTGGAGGGGTTGGGGGGGGGGGTACGAGAGTCCGCTGCTACGTTAGCGTGAGCCGAGCGAGGCCACGGGGACGAGCGAGGGCGAGAGACGCGGAAGATTGATAGATAGAGGAGGAGAGAGAGATGGGGGGGCTGCTAAAATGATGTATAATGACTCGTCTGTGCGTCTGCATTCGTGTGTGTGTGTGTGTGTGTGTGGTGGGGGGGGGGGAGAGGGAGAGAGAGAGAGAGAGAGAGAGAGAGAGGGGAAAAGTAGGAACGCATTCCCATTTCAATTCGCAACAGCTGGTGTCGAATTAACACATTTACCAGCGTGCATTTGGAACAGATTAAAATTGTGTGTGGCGTACGACTGTGTGTGTGTGTGTGTGTGTGTGCGTGCGTGCGTGCGTGCGTGTGCGCCCGCCCGCCCGCTTTAGAGCGTGTGGCGGCGGCGGTGGCAGCGGCAGCGGCAGATGAGGGCCAAAAACAAGAGTGTGTGTTTGTGTGTGGGAGTGTCTGCGTATTAACGCAATGGATCAGGGCGGAGAGAGAGAGGGAGAGAGACGGAGAGAGAGAGAGGGAGAGAGAGGGAAGGAGAGACACAGAGGGGAAGCGAGAGAGAGAGAGAGAGAGAGAGAGAGGGAAGCGGAAGGAGGGAGGGATGAGGGAGAGAAAGAGAGAGACAGAGAGAGAAACGGAAGGAGGGAGGGATGAAGGAAGGAGTGAGGGAGGGAGGGAGGGAGAGAGAGAGAGGGATGGGGGAGAGAGGGGGGGGGGCTCTAACCGACGGCTTTAGCTGCTGCCCTGGGCCGTCTCTCTAAGCCCTGTTTAGGAGGCTTTGGAGCTCAGATAGAAATAATCCCCCACTCAGACGCACACACACACACACACACACACACACACAGGCGCGCGCACACACACACACACACACACACACACACACACACACACACACACACACACACACACACACACACACACACAGGCAAAAAGAAAAGAAGCGCACACACCCGTCACACAGCGGAGCTCAGACGTGCGAGAGGCACACATTTTGAGCCAGAGCGGACAAACAAGTGTATGCGCACGCGTGCACACACACACACACACACACACACACACACACACACACACACACACACACACACAGCAACTAGCAGCGACAGCACATTCGCTTTGACGCAAAAACCAAACCAACCACCCGCCTACACCCGCGTGCACGCAAACACACATACACGCAAACACGTACGTGCGCTCACACACACACACACGCACGCACACAGGAAAAGCACGCTGAAGGCTGTCTGGCGCGCGCTGCTTCCGCACGGCGGAGCGCAGCGACATCGGCACGGCACCGTGACAAACACTTTACACACTCCAGCACTCAGCGGAGGGGAGGGGGGGTGGCAGGGGAAGGGGAGAGGGGCAGCGGATATGAGCCGGGGGGGCGGGGGGAGGGGAGGGGAGGGGAGGGGAGGGCGAATAAGCGGCGGAGTGGGGAGGAGGAGTGGAGGAGGGAGGAGGGGGGCTAACAAATTAATAGGAGCCGGGGATATATACAGCCAGCGCCGCCGCCGCCGCCGCTGCTGGGGGAGGGGGAGAGGGAGAGGGAGGGGTGGGGGAGGGGTGAGCGGCGGAGGGAGGACGACAAGAGTGCAATTCATTCCCGTTTTCTCCTTGTTCGCTCTCTGGAGAAAGGCAGAGCGGAGCGAGAGAGAGAGGGAGCGAAAATGTGTTTGCTGGAGAAAGAGAAAGAGAGAGAGAGAGAGAGAGAGAGAGAGAGAGGCTTTGTGTGGCGGGAGAGAGAGAGAGACGGAGAGAAAGGGCGGAAGAGGAGGAGGAGGAGAAGTGGCATAAATGCAAAAAGAGGGAGAAAGACTGCGAGGGCGAGGAATTGTGGAAATAACGGCGGATATAACAAAGACGTTCCGGGGCGGGAAAAGGAGGAGAGAGAGAGAGAGAGAGGTCCGGAGAGTGACATTAAGGGACGGGTGGTGGGGATGGAGGGGGGGGGGGGGGAACAAAGGGTGGGGGTAAGGAGAGAAGGAGGGAGGGAGGGGGAGGTAAGCACAGGACGCAGTTTGTCATCTTCATCGGCCGACAGGCGCACTGGGAGGGGGGTGGGGGGATGGGGGGTGGGGGGTGGGGGGTGAAGCGGGAGGTTGAGGGTGAGGTGGGTGGGTTGGGGGCGCTCTGGAGCGGAGCCTTTGAGGAGACGTTGACCCCGTAATTGACCCGCGTCTCCGCCTACATCGCCGTGGCGACAGGCAGAGCCGCCGCAGCTAATCACTTAGTAACCCTGACCTGTCAATCACAGCCAGCCAGCCAGCCAGCCATCGAGTGGGGGGGGGAGGGAGGCGCGGCGGCAAATGAAAGAGAAGCCGCGCGGAGAAGGGGTAGGAGAGGAGGAGGAGGAGGAAGGGGGGGGAGTAATAACAGCGCCGGGGTTATCATTTACTGGGCCGCCGCCGCCGCCAACCTCCCCCACGCAGACCCTCCGCTGGCCCAGGCCCGCTGTGGAAAAAACAACGGAAAAAAGAAAACCTGTATAAAAAAAAAAAGAAAAAAAAGAAAAAAACAACAACCCATAAAACGCTCGGCAACTCCCAAGACACACACACACACACACACACACACACACACACACACACACACACACACAATATCCTTTAGCGGCGGAGCTGCAGCGAGGGAGACGCTTTTCCCAGAGTTCAGATAAGAGAGCAGGCAGAGCGAGCGAGAGAGCGAGAGAGAGGACGGGAAATAGGGGGGTGGGGGTGGGGGGAGGATGGAGGGAAGGGGGGGGGTTCGGTTTGATAGGAGATAAGTCGGCCGAACAAAGCCGACACGCAAATAAAACAACAGAGCGCAGGGTTTACGAGCTGTACAGGTGAGTGTGTGCGTGTTACCTGTTAATGAGGGGGAAGATGGACACCAGTAGATAGACAGAGGGATACCACTTCAACGGCTTGATCTCCTCGGCCAGGGAGACCTGGAGGGGAGAGGGGGGGAGAGAACAGACGGTGTGACCCACAGAGAGCAAGCAGACGCACGTGTCAACACGCTGCACCTCGCACACACACACACACACACACACACACACACACTCTCCTAAGTGGGAGGATGGGACACAACAAAGGCCAATTAAAAGCTAATAAAATATTAACTTGCTGATAATAACGCGGTTATGAGGAGGAAGAAGGCGGGAACTGGAAGCAGATACTTTTGCCCGACGCGTGATTGGGCCGCGTTCCACTGTATGAGCGCGAGCGGGCCGGGTGGGCCAGCCGCGAGGACAGAGAAATGCGGCAGCAGCGAAAAGTCGAGGAGAGGTGGCGGAGGTGGTGGAGGACGGGAGGGGAGGCGGGAAGGGAGGGAGGCGGAGGGGGGGAAGAGCCTGGCGGTGGAGAGCTTTTACAAGCCGTTATCTAATTCCCGGGAGAGGAGGACTCTCGCGGCGTCCGGAAGAGGCTGAGAAGCGCGCGGCCCCCGGATCGATTTTCCGCGCTGCGCTCCACCCCACCCCCCTCGCTCCTCTCCCTCCCTCCCCCTTCACCTCCAGCCCTCGTTCCCTCCCCGCCTCCCTCCCTCCTTCCCAAGGCTGAGATGCGGTAATCGAGCCAGCGCAAATCCTCCTGCTACCCTCTGCCTCGCGCACGCACGCACGCACGCACACACACACGCGCGCGCGCACAAGCCGTGCCGGGAAGGGGGTTGGGGGCGAGCCCACGTGCTCTGCTCTCTCTCTCTCTCTCCCCCTCCGCCGCCTTCAGCGCTCGGACACACACATACACACACGCTGGAAATTAATTACTCACACGAAAGACCCCGGGGGCGGGGGCGGGGCTGGGGAGGGGGGGGCACGCGAGGTCTTAACGCAGGCGCTTTAAACAATTGAAATGAAAATCACGAGAGCCGCGCGCCAGCCAAGCACGCCCTCGCAGTGCTGTTTTGTCTCACAAGCGCCACAGCAGCGAGCGGAGGCGCCTCGTGCCGTGCCGTGCCCAGTCAGGCCGGGCCGGGGCTCCCCCTGCAATGCGAAGCGAGGAGAGGAGCTCCGGTCTTCGGTCAGGCCGAGCGAGAAGCGTCCGTACGCGGGGCCACTCAGCTCGGCGGCGGCACTCCGACAGCGCTGCTCCTCCCTCCCCCCGAGTCAAGCGCTAATTATCGTCGTCCAGCGAGACGTCTCGTCGGGAGAGAGGGGAAAAGGGCAAATCCATACCGCCTGAAGGCTGCGGCAGCGTGAGGAGAGGATGTTTGCGAGCCGAGCGCGCGGGCCCGGAAGTGTTTTTATTATTTTTTAATTTCCGGGGGAGGTGGGGAGGGGGGAGTGAGGGGGACCAAATGCTGCCAGAAATTGGGTATAAAAATACGGAACCGCATTGCTGCCATACTTTAAAAGAAAAATAAAAAAAAAGGTACTCAGTATCACGTTATAACGTGGAACTATCACATTTTTACGTGATGATTTTCACGTCATAACATGAAACTATGACATTATTTCGTGAAACGTTCACGTTATTTCGTAAAACGATCACGTTATAACGTGAACCTATCACGTTTTTTGTTAAACTATCACGTTATAATCGTGTTAATTTTCACGTCATTTCGTGAAACTATGACGTTATTCCGTGAAACGTTATAACGTGATACTGAGTACTTTTTTTCTAGTATGGCAGCAGTGCGCGTCCGTAAAAAGAGAAAAAAGAAAAAAGAACGCTCTGGTTTGAAAAAAAAAAATGCAGCCGAGGTGGAGACCCAGGCATGTGAGGAATTTCGATTTGCGAGAGGCAGGATGTGGGGTGTTGGAGGAGGTGAAGGAGAAGGAGGAGGAAGAGCGCGGCGGCGGCTTAAGAGCCTCGTGTTTTTAATCACAGCCCTCCCGTGTCAGAGGCCCCTCCGCTGCTCGGGAAGCGGAGGGGAATGAAACCGTAATTATGTGCGGCGGGCGCAGCGGCCCCAACATTAATGACACACATTAGGCTGCAGATGGGTATCTGGAGGGATTCGTCCCCTTCAGCCCCCCTTATACTTTTTTTTAAGGAGAAATATAAAAAGAAATGAAATAAAAAAATAAATAAAAAATTCTGATTGTCCCCATAGATTACTTTTTCATTTTGTTGAGAAACACTTGAAGAATGGAGACCAAAAGAGAGAATGTTAATATGATGGCATCACGATTCTTGGTTTCCATCTTATAATGTAAAGCAAATCTCTTAAAGAGTCAGCAAAAAAAATGCCTGAAGTGGATTTGTAGAGGATAATCCGCACTAGCGGAGCGGTTGGTATAGAAGCGACGTACTAGAATAAGGATATCTTCATATTTCCCATGTATTAGACATTTTTCGGTCTCCTCATTGGTCAATACGTATCTATTGTCACTGCTGCTACCAGTGTAATGTTCCTGCACAACAACAGCGGTGTACAGCAGAGAAGTCCATCAGTTTGCACAATGTGTACGGGATTCTAATGTTCTTTTCAGTAAAACCGTTTCCATCCCACAATTTATACTTAATTAAAAAAAAATACTGAAAGCAGGGACCAAAAAATATGCAAATTTGAGTACCCTCCCAACTATTGTTTTTTTTTTTTTTAATTTGGGGATTTCCATCAAGCAATACCGCAAGATGAGAATAAAAACCACAAATGACAAGCCAATTCCTATCAAGTCAACTCAAACCCAAGAGAGACAACGAAAATTGTTCTTTAGGGGCGATCTTTCTCTCCCTCGTCGGCTTAAAGGTTGAATTTCCCTTTTTTTTTCCTCCTTCTTGGCAAGGAACCATTTCCTGGGAAACTGCTTTTTTTTTTTGTGGATGTGCGGCACATTCACACCTTAAGTCGTTCCCTTTCAATAAGCAAACAAACACTTTTCAGGGACGGTCGGGACTCAAAGGCGCCCGGTGCGTCGGAAGAAAAAAACCCACAAGTAATGCCGGGGACTCAAAACAACTCACAAAAAAAAAAACTAGCAGCTGGAGAAGAGAGGAATCCAAACCTAAAAAAAAGAGAAGGGAAGAAGAAAGAAAAAAAGGCAGGACATGTTGTTTTGTCAAGGCTGTGCGTGTGCGCATGCTGGAGAGCCCTCGTTTTAGACCAACACCGGTCGTCCTTGCGCCTCGCTCGGAGAAGAAGGTCACTCGTTACCGTGTTTGTGACATGTAGAGGTAAAATACCAGGAGGGGGGCGGGTAGGTGACGGTGGGGGCGGTTTGAGAGGACGTGCGGGGGGCGCAAAACTCCTTGCAGACGTCTGGGAGCAAACTCCTCGGCAATCGGGCCTGGAGGCGACGCTCCAGTGTGGTTAAGCAAACAAACACCCCGGGTAGATAACGACAACAGCCGCCGCTGTTTGCTCAGCCAGCGCTGTTGCTACCCGACGGGACCGAGCTGCTGCTGCTGCTGCTGCTGCTGCTGCTGCTGCTGCTGCGTGTGCAAATGCGTTTAAAGGTCTGAGTTTGTGCCGAGGTGCGGCCCCGAGACACACATACACACACACACACGCAAAACACACATACACACACACACCCCGTCCCACAGCGTATCCTTTCGCTGACCTGTGTTTGCCGCGGGACCTTGTGTGTGTGTGTGTGTGTGTGTACGTGTGTGTGTGTGTGCGCGCTTCTGTGCACGCACGCCTGTGTGTGCGTGTGCGCCCATGCCTGACCGCGAACAAATTGCTTAAGACACACAAAGACGCGTCACGACCATGTGACTGACGGCCCTGATAACTGCCAGCACCGGTTACGCACGTCATCAGTCAGGCCAGACGTACGCGCACACGCACAGACGCGCACGCACGAGCGCAAGAGAGGAAGGGGGGTGGGGGGTGAGGGGGGTATCAGATGCTGGTCTGAGTCAGAGACTTGGGGAAAAAAAACCTAGTAAAAAAATAGGAATTGTGCAAGCAGACCGCTCGTTTGAGCAGACACGCGGAGCATGTGTGCGCTCAGTGTGCGTGTGAAAATGTGCGTGCGTGCGTGTGTGTGTGTGTTGCACAGAAACAGACAACATGTGAGGCGCAGAGGGGGAAGGAAGTGTGGCGACGTGAATAGAAATCACTAGAGCCAGCGGTCTGCAGACACCCAGCGGGAATCGCTTTCTCTGGTTTACACCTGCTGCCACACACACACACACACACACACGCGCGCGCGCATGCGCACACACACAAACACACACACAGACACACAGAGCAGCTCGCCGGGCCGCCTTGGCAGCCACAATCAGGGAGGCTGTTGTTGTTGTTTTAAAGCATCGCAGCGCGTGCATAAACTCTCATAAATATTCATGGCCATGAACTTGGCTTTTTTTTTTTTTGCTTTATTCATGCGGGGTAGGAGGAGTACCAGGAGCGAGGGAGCCGGACGGCGAGGGCGAGAAGGGAGGGAGGAGAGGAGGAGGGAAGGGAAGAAAGAAAGCGGCCTGCCGGAAAAAAAAAAGGCAAAGTGAAAACCGGAGGGGGGGGGGGGGGGACTACTGGGAGGGGAAGTAGGGAGCGCGGCGAGGAAATTAGTGTGATATCAGCCGCCGCTGACTTATTTACACCCTGCGCTACACATAGCAATTAGCCCACATGAGCGTCCCTCTCTCTCTCTCACACACACACGCGTGTGCGCACACACACAGACGCAAACAACAGAGGAGGGTTGCGTCGGTTCAGCGTGCAGTAATTAGGTCTGCCACTTAGGGGCAGCATCTGCATAACCTTAACCCTAAGCTGCCCTCTGTGTCACCCTGCTGTGTGGGATGTGGAGGAGCAGGAAAAGGGGAGGGGTTGGGAACGCCGAGCTGACTTGTGCGTGATTGGCAGTGACCGGCAAAAGGGAGAGCGCCGGTGGAAAAAAAAAAAAGAAAAAAAAAAAGGGTCGACCGCAACCAGAGGTAACCTTGACGACGCAAACGATGCCGGAGAGGCTTGGGGAGGTTGGTGGGAGGGTGGGGGTTCTTCACAGCATGGCTCGGACAGTTTGGATGGATCTATTTCCGTCGCCATAATAGCTGACTGCAGAGGCGTAACGCTAAATTTTCCATTATCATCTTATATTTTTGGTCTGCGGTCATTCATCCCTTTTAATGCTATTCCAAATTCATTTATATCCAGTTTTGTAACTTAATACATGGATTTCAGCGGAAGTCCCACTGGATCTGGATCTCGGCTGTTTTCAGCTTGATAAAATTTTTGAAACACTATTATTTATTTAATTATGTGCTTTTATCATTATCATGCTATTTTATGTTGTTTCTTTTAGCTTCCTGCCAAGACCGACGTGACCAAAAACTGACCTCCCACATGACCTCTCACACAAAACCTGGTGAGGCTCTGTGGGCTTTTGTGACATCACAAAGGGCCGCCTTCCCACATAGGGTAGCGAATGTGCGGCAAGCGAAAGAAGCAAGAAAAGAAGGATGGAATTTTCTAATTTCTGGAGGAGTGGATGGGCTAAGGCGCTCGCAGCCTGGAGACACGTATTAACGCTCGGGGGGGAAAAAAATGGTGAGATGGAATTGGCATAATAGGGGTGCCTGAATGGAAAAAAAAAGAGAGAATTGTTCAGTATGAATAGAGGAAAAAAAACGGGAAGCCGGGCCGAGAGGCGCCGAAGCTCCTCGCACAAACGCACCCGGACACGGGGAAAACGCACGGGAGCGCATTCACGCCGAGTAGTTAAAAAGCGGTGGGGGTCAGAAGGTCAAATTGCTCCTTGCTGTTTCGCACACATGTAGTGTGACCAGAGGAGTTAATCCTGCGCGTGCACTAATCCCCCAGCGCTGTGTGTCCGCCGCTGCCGTGCACCCCCGCGTGCGTCTGTGTGTGTGTGTGTGTGTGTGTGTGTGTGTGTGTGTGTGTGTGTGTGTGTGTGCGTGCACGCACTGAGAAATGCAGCGGCGAGGAAGCTCATTCATTACCTTTCTGCGCTCCCTCTCCGGGTTGAAGGTTCCCAACCACGACTGCATCTGTGCGGAGGAGTCACACAAAAAAAAAAAAGAGAAAAGAGAAAGAAAAAAAGAACGGGAGAGAAGGTCAGGGGAATTGGATTTTTCCGAGGAAAACAACAGAATCTTGATTTGACCATTTATATAAGCTTTACATAAGCCGCTTTTTTTGGTTCTCCCCCCCCCCCCAGAGACATACATGGCGGCCTTGGGCAGCGAGGGCCGACCCTGTGGTGACGAGTGACTGTTTGGCCCGGCGCAAAATAAAAATCTTTCCACATGGAAAAAATGAAAAGAGCCCGGCTATCTCGCAGGCACAATGCGTAGCCGGAGAGTCGGAGAGGAGCGCTTGAGGCACAGGAGGCAAACTCTGGCCCGTGGGCCCAAATCAGTCATTTTCGCTATTAATCTGACGATTAATGAATTAATCGATAGTTTGCATCCCTAACTCCAAGTCATGGGCTTGAGTGGTTGCACCTTCATAGAAGGATATTACTATGATTTCATTGGTTTCTTGGAGTTATTCTATTTTTAAATGTATTATTAGCCGGTGGAAAGGGGTTACTGTTGAAATTTAAATCAGAAGGCTGGAAATTAAAAAAGAGCCATAAGACTTTTATTGACATCTTATTTATTTTGATGAGGTTTTTTTTTTTTTTTGAAATTTGATTTTGCATGTGTGCAATATGAAGTAGTATTATATATGAATAGTATTAAGCTTTGCTTGTTCCATATTCAGGTTGTTTGGGTCCATATGGAAAGGTTCACCGTTACATCTGGAGAAAGATTTTTTTCAATAAATATCACAACATCCGACATTGATACGTCCAAGTTTAAACTTTTAGCCCGCTTAAGGGAACTGGGTAGTGGGGAGGTTGGTGGGGCAGGCGAGCTTGTGGACGTGAGGAAGTAAAGGGAAAGCCGAGCCAGCGAACATGTGTTGAACCAAAAGGAAAAACCACAACCGTGGAAGATCTGAGGTCTCCAGAGAGAACGGCCAAATACTTTTAATTCTTCCTCCATCGTCTGGTCTCTCGAGGGAAAAGAGGAGGGGAGAAAATGTCAAGGCACAAACGTGGGTGGAGGGTGGGAGGCAGGGCTGGGAGTCAAAAGGTTTAGAACGGTCTCAGGCGTCGGAGCCCCATCTGCGTCGGCTCTTTGCTGCGAGCGCTCGCCAGCCGGCCGCTTAAAGCTCCGGCGTTTATTAACTGGATGTTGCCACGCTTCCTCTTCCCGCCGACGTGACTGTCATTTCAAATCTGCGCGTGACCGCCGCGCGCGTTTCTTGCAGCGCCGAGCGGATAAAAAAAAAAAAAATGCCTGTTTGGTTCCGCCCGAAATCGAAGCCAGAACGAATCAATCGGAATCAACAAACGGCGCTAACAAGCGGCGGCGGCGCTGCTGCTGCTGCTGCTGCTGCTGCTGCTGCTGCTGCTGCTGCGCTTCGGCCCGGGTCGGCGGCTAGAGGGGTTTTTTCCTTGGCTTTCGTTACGGCGGCACTGCGTCAGAGAGCAAAGCGCTACGGCGTGAGGTTGAGCGGGGACACGGGCAGACTGCAGCCAACGCATCCCGACACCTGCGTGTGTGCTGCTGCTCCAATGACTGGCCTGGCTGGCTTTCACATCCCTCCATGCTGACTCCCAGCAAGCCCAGTTCTCTTCTGTCTCCAAATATTCCCCAGCTGTAGTCGGCTAACGAGATACAAAGTTGGCCCCTATCAGACAGGACGTGGCCATCCGGCCCACCCCCACCACCCCCTCCACGCCGGGGCCGGGTTCACGTCGCCGTCTACACCCACTCCTCCCCAACCCCCTCTCCCCTTTGCTTTCAAAGCTTTTGCGATTCTTTCATGTGAGACAGCCCCGCAGCCCGAGAGTGATAAGGCTCGAGCTCCTCGTACGTGCCGATGTGGAAAGCAAAAGTGGTGGCGGCGGAGAGGGGGGTGAGGGAGACAGAGGAGGGGAGGGGAACAGGGGAGGAACGGAGACGGACAGACGGGCGGAGGAGAGAGAGAGAGATAGAGAGAGAGAGAGAAAATGAGAGAGGTGAAAAAACAGAAAGAGAGGGAGAGACAGAGTGAGAGGGCTGGAAAGTGTGAGCTGAATGACTTATGAGATGCAGATTGCACATCCAGGTACGTTCATTCACTCTCTTTATCACGTTCGTGATAAAAGGCTGCGCCGCTGTTTCTGCCCCCCCCCCAATCGCACCTCCCCCGACAGCAGCGTTCCATCCGTCTGTGATATCCTTCCGTCTGTCCGTCCGTCCGCAGCCTGACCCCCCCCTCACCCCGATTCAATTAAAAAGCTCTCGAACATTGGTGTCAAACAAATTTAGCCCGCAATTTGATTATATTTGGTCCGCGAGGCCAATACAATATCACTACTAGAGCTGGCCCGCCGCTATTATACAGCACATGCAACCGCCAATACTACAAATCCCAGAATGCTCTGCTGGTATTTTGGCACGTCAATCAGGACCGGACGTTCATTGAAGGATGTTATTACTATGACTTAATTGGTTCATTGTTGTTGCAGAAGGCTGCAAATAAACCAGGACATTACATTTTACAATTTTTTTTTGTGAGTTTTTCTTTATTCTAAATGTGATTTTTGCATTTGTGCAATATTAAGTTCAATGTATAGTGTTAAACTTCGCTTGTTCCATATTCAGTGTTGAAGCAAAGCTTGTTTGGGTCCATTTGAAAAGGCTTACTATTATATCTAGAGGAACAGTTTTTCAATAAATATCATTTTTTTGGCCCCTGACTTTGTCCAGGTGTTTTTTTGTTTTGTCCCCACTGTTTGAGTTTGAGTTTGACGCCCCGCTCTGGAAGGCGGCGCTCTCGTGTCAGTGCAGGACGTCTGCCACCGGGGGCAGCAGAGCCCCAGCAACAGCAGCGCAGCGCTCGCAGGGGGTCGTCACGTCGGCGGAATGGCAGCAATGCGAACCTGGTGGAATTCGCCGGTGGGCGGCTTCCGGGCTCCTCGCGAAGGAAAAACACCTTCTTCAGCTGAGAAACTGGTTCATCGTCGCTGGATCTAAACTGATAATGCGATCAATCAGCTAATTGTGCACGCATACCGACAGCTTCAAGGACAAGTTGTTGGCGAAAATGCCGGGGAGTTTGTTCACCGCGACAAAAGAAAAGGGAGCAGAGCGGCCACGGCGATGTGTTTTCAACAGTTTGTTTTGCTCAGTCGAACCAATTTACGCTGCGAGAAAGACTGGGAATCCTCAAGACAGCTGGGCGCCTTCGCTCAATAAATTGAAAAAAAAAGAAGAACAAAAAGTAGTCTGAAAATTATTAAAATTGTGAACGGTTTACTTCCCGCCACCAACACAAGAATGATAAATAATGAGGAGAGCCGTTCGTGTTAAAACTGACTAATAGCTCTTTGTTTTTGTCAAAATGTGGCACACTGCTGAAAAACACACGTCCCAGCAGAAACGCTCAGGGTCAGGGGTCAAAATTCATTAGAAGACTGGAACACACAGGCTGCCGTATCAACAACAGAATCAAAAAAAAACAAACTACATGTCACGCATTGTTTCTCAAAGAAGCGCGACTTGCGCCGCCATTCACGACTGGATGCGTTGCGGTGCGCTCACCCTTCTGTTGGCCACGCAGATGATCCTGGCGTAGCAGCCGCACATCAGGAAGATGAGGCCGAACAGAGGCACATACCATCTGCAAGACACAAAATGGGAGTTTACAAGCGTTGGCGCTGGGAGAAGCTCATCAAAACGGGCGGCGGCATCAAAACGCCTCTGCCCCCGCGGAGGCGTCCGTCTCTTTGAACACACTGCGAATTCCCCTTACAGGCCGCCGGGTAGTAAAAACAGAAATATAAGAGTTCCAGTGCAGGATTGAAATAGGAAAAGTCAAAGTGATGCAGAACCTGAACGAGTTGCGATTAAAAAAAAGCTAAAACAGTTTCCTTCATATTAAAACAGACGTCTCACATCCTTAAATCTCCTCTTATCTACAAGGAACCACGGAAGCCTCTTCCTGCAGGCGTCTGATGCATGCAGACTTTTTGACTGGTGGGCCCACAATGGGTTCTAAAATGTGAAAGAGGGGTTGGAGCAGGAGCTCCATGGGCCGCATTTGGCCACCGGGCCGCAGTTTCCCCACGCATGGTGTCACGTAAAGTCGGTGCGAACAGTCGGTGCAGCTCATCAACCCGTGCACATGGACGTGCGCATGGCTGCGTGCGGAAGGCACTGACTCAGCACCGCTGGACGTTGGTGCATAAAGTAAAGCCGAGGCTGCGAGCGTGAGGGTCACAGCACCGACAGAGCCGGAAATGCAGCGGGTTACGCAGACCTGAGTGGTAGGTGTGTGTATGTGTGTGTGTGTGTGTGTGTGTGTGTGTGTGTGTGTGTGTGTGTGTGTGTGTGGGGTGGTGACCGAGTCTGGAACGGCAAACGCGTGGCGTTGCACAACCTTCCAGGAGGTGATGCAAGCTCCGACGAGTTTCAACCTCTCCCCGTAATCATGAAACAGGCCTTTGTCTGTCGCTCTGACAGACGGGTTCTTGGCCGCCCGCGTCTCCTTCCTTTTTTTCAGGCCGCTAAGCGAAACTCTCTGCAGCAGACGATAATCACGACGACAACGACGCTGCCAAGTCTGCTGCAGAGCCTGGCAGCGGCCGAGGGGGGAGGGATCGGCCAAGAGCGCCCGTGGGGGTCCCCAATGCGTCCCCAACAGAAGAGTTGCAAAGTAAAGCTGGAATACTAATTGCAACCTGTAGCACTGTAGTACTCAAGGTTGGTCTTGGTCTCGAGACCAGTATAAAGACCAGTTTTTAAGGGTCTCGGACTGGGCCGACTGGGGAACTTTTGATCAAGACCAGTCGAGGCTCACCCAACACTGTAATGACACGATAATAACACAAAAGAATCCAACTGCTGCCTTGTTTCGCTCTCTTTGTGACACCCACAGTGACGCGCCTCCTTATTCCTAGTTCATTTGTCTTTTTAGTTTTATGAAGCAAAGTTGGCTTTTGGAAAATGGTTCAAAATTGCTGGCAAAGCAGCAAAATGTTAAAGAAAATTATTGAGAGATACCTTGCTGAAAGGAAATGTTGCTCTTCCAATTTATGTAGAAGCAAACTTCAATTTAAAAAGAAATCTGGTCATTGTTATTTTTCTTTGATATATACAGTCTTGGTCTTGTCTCAATCTCGGTACTCCCTGCAGTAGTCTTGATAATGTCTTGGTCTCGGTTGGTTAGGTCTTGACTACAAGGAGGTGGTTGGGAGTTAAACCTGCACGATTAATTATTTTTGGGGTGAGCGAGTGTGCAAACCAATAGCTGATGAGTTGCAGGTCCTGGCTTGCAAACAGGCTCGTTTTTGGGGACGTCGGTCTCAATCGGACCGCCTGCACATCGGCCATCGCCAAATTGTACTTTTTTCATTTTCCTTGCCTGCACATTAAACGTATGTCATTAGCAGGGAAGTCTGGAGCCGCGGGTGTTTGCTGGGGGGGAGGTCTGCCTGTGCACGAGCGGCCGTTGCCGGCGGTAGCACAAAGAAAGGAGCGCGCGTGTGCACGTGGCGGCGGCGGCAGCGAAGGCGGCGATGAAAGCGTTTCGGGGGTGGGGGCACGTGGAGGAGGAATTGCGGGGGGGCGGAGGGACCCGCCGAGCGTCACCTCGTCGTGATTTAATAACCTGCTCTCCGGAATAAACAGCGTCCAATTACGCCGCGCGCATCCCGTTAATGATGGAGAGACGTGGCGGCGGCGGTGGCGCCGGTGGTGGTGGAGGAGGAAAAGGAGGAGGGGGGGAGGGGGGAGGCCCTTTTAACGATAGCGAGGGGAGGCTGGGGGGTGGCGGGAAGGGAGGGGGGGGGGATAGGGGGGGGATGACGGGCGGCAGCTACAAAGTGCTCTAATTAGCATGATAATGATCTGCCATTAGAGTCCGCTGTGCTCTACAGCTGAGCGCTACCCGGAGAGAGAGAGGGAGAGAGAGAGAGAGAGAGAGAGAGAGAGAGAGAGAGAGAGAGAGAGAGAGAGAGAGAGAGAGAGAGAGAGAGCGGGAGAATGAAATAGAGGCAGAGGGAGTAAAGATTCCGAGTTGGCGGGCGATGATAAAAAAAAAAAAAAAAAAAGTAAAGACCGGAATAGAGGTGAGGAGGGGAGACGGAGGGCTGCGGGGGGTCAGGAGAGGAAAAAAGAGCCGGGGAGGCAGAAGGCAGACGGGAGATTAAAAGACAAGGAGAACGAGAGGGGATGTAGGGGGAGAGAGGGAGAGGGAATAACAGGAAGTAGGAAAGAAAAAGGGACTGATCGGGGGGTGGGGGGTGGGGGGGGAAGAGAGCGGCAGTAAAGAGGCTGAAACTGGTAAACAGGACGAACGCGGGGCGCCGAGGACTCGAGTGCCTCGGCGAGGAGGTGGCGGGGGGGCCTGTCAGTGCCGTAATTGGCGAGTTCCCGAGAGATCACGATCTACCTGTTCAGCCACTCGAGACGGCAGCGGCGGCGGAGAACGACGGAGGGAAGGGAGGAGGACGAGGAGGAGGAGGAAGAGAAGGCGGGCGTGTCTCACTGCACGCCAACAAGCAAGGGAGAAAGAAAGAAAGAAGCAATGAAAAAAGACTGAAGGGAAGAAGCAAAGCGTCGGCTGTTTGGCAGCTGAGGGCTGCGCTGAGTTCCAGTGTTCAAGTCAGTTCAAGACGGAGGAACATTCCGAGGTGGAGGTGGGGTGGGGGGTGGGGGGGCATAAGAGTCGTAGTCGCTTAAGGCGACAAGAGTGAGACCAAAACAGGAAATGAAGCGTCAGTTCTCAGACTGAGCACCCGAACAGTTCAGAAGGGAGAAGTCGTCCATCGGTTGGTTGGTTCTATCTTTGATTGTGCGAATTGCTTGTGTCTGCATGGGTTCTCTCTTGGTTCTCCGATTGATTTCCCAGAGTCAAGAAACATGCATGTGAGGCGAACTGGGAATTAAACAGACAGAAGAAGTAGAAAACAGCAGTGCCTGGACAGAGGAGGACACTCATTGGCTCATCAGTGTGTGGGAAGATACCGGCTCCATTCAAGCCAAGCTCCAGGACATGGATCGGAACCAGTGCCGCTGTCGCAATTATATGACGTCACACACTACACGCAACGCTGGACGACGCCTCCGCTCCGACGTCGTTGCTGCAGCAACCCGTCAGATGGGCCAATAATGTGGCCCGGTCTGAGCAGAGCCAGATCCCATTTGGACACCTGCTAAAAACCTGCTAAAAAAACAGTGTGGACAAATGGTCGAATTTGAAAAGGAATCTGATTTGAATCAGATTCGCCTGCAGTCCGAACGCAGCCTATGTGGCGAACTGGCGACTTGTCCTGGGTGTCACCCTGCCTTCGCTCTATGACAGCTGGGAGAGGCTCCAGCAGACCCCCGCGACCCTAAATGCAGGAACAAGCGTGTCTAAAAAGGAGATGGATGATTAAAGAAGCCCACTGTCAGTGGAGAACGCGGTGACATCCACAGAAATTATTCCTGGGCTTCACTTTGAAATCACTCATTTATTTTTGGCTGGAAACCGGTCTGATGTGTCTTCCGGACACCAACACAAAGCTCCTGCAGAGTCCTGCGCGACTCTGTTTTAGCGTGGAGCTGTTTGGCTCTGCGTGGGCGAACCCAACCACCGGGAGCCGCTGACGAGTCCTCATTTAAATTCCCCCACCCTTGCCCCAGAGATCCGCTTCTATCTTTAACCGCGGCTCCGGTGATACACGGCGCCGGGGACCTCTGAGCGCGGCGGTGACTCAGCAGAGCGCCCCCTCCTCTTCACAGCCCCCCCCCCCCCCCCAGCCCCAGCCCCAGCCCCAGCCCCAGCCCCAGAGTGCTTCCAGAGGTCTGACTCACAACCTCCGAGTTTTGCTCGTTTTTTTTGTTGGTTTTTTTGCACCTCTGTCACAAACGCTGTCCTCTGCTTTTCGCTCTCCTTGCCTTTCATCCCCTTCACACCCTCCTCCCTCCATCCTCCCCACCCCCACCCTTCTCTCCCCCACTCTGCCGTCCCTGTCCTCCCCTGTCTTCCGCCGCCGCGCTCCGCTGAGCTCTGATGAAGATGCACTGGAGGGCGTGGGCGAGGAGACGAGCGCAACGCATTTCTCTTCCTCCCCTCCCGTTCCGTTCCGGACGCGCCGTCCCGGGCAAATCTCTCAGACTTATGCCGTGTGCTCCCCCCCCCCCCTCCCAATTCCTCCTCCACCCTGACCTTTTGACCTTTTCAACCTCTGCTCCGCAGCACCTTCTCGCAGCCAGCTGTCAGCGGGGCGTCTGTTCATTTTTTTTTTGCTTTTTGACCCCCAATCTCTCCCTCTCTCCCTTTGACAGGTGCTGCTTCGGCCCTTAATCTCTCGTCTGGCTTGATGTAATTAGAGCTAATGAAGAATTCCCTGATCCTCGGAGCGCCTCGTCCCACCGGGCAACGGCTGCGCGGGGAAGAGGGGATAAAAAAAAAACAACAACAATAACAACAAGAAGAAAGCGGGAGGAAAAGCGGCGGCGGCGGCGCCGATAAACGAGACGCGGGGCTCGTTTAGCGCGGGCTGATAGCGGCGTGTCGTTTGCCGTGCGCCCGCCCGCCCGCGTGTGCGCACGCTTATTTGTTTAGAGAGATTGATTCCCTCCCTCCCTCCCTCCACCCACCCGCCGCCGCCGCCGGTGCTGCGAGCGGCAATGCGATTATCTCGGCTCACGGCGGAGAGCGCCGCCGCCACGGCTGCCGTGTGCACGTACGCGTGCACGACCGCCGTGCGTGCGTGCGTGCGTGCGTGCGTGCGTGCGTGCGTGTGTGCGTGCCGAGCGCCGGGGATTGGCGGAGCCCTCGCAGCGGACTCGGGGCCCCGGCTGCAGAGCGGTCGACAGGCGTAATCCTTCATAGCCGTCCTAAACACTTAAACACACGCGCGGGAGAAACTCCCTGGAATCTGGCGGAGGAGAAGGAGGGAGGTAAGGGGGTGGGGGGGTCGTAAGGGAGAGGCACGTGCACGTACACGCACGCTCGTATTGGCCTCGTACCAAACAGGGGGTGGGAGAAAGGGGGGTGGGAGACCCCCGCAGGCTCCCCTGACATGTAACCCTTCACATTTTCCCGCAGAGACTTCTCCTCCTTCTCCTCCTCCCCCTCCTCCCCCTTCTCCTCCCCCTACTCCTCCCTCCCTCCCTCCTCATCCCCCCCCCTTGCTTTGAAGCTGGCGCTGAAAGGGTCTACTTACATCCCAAATCTCCAGGCTACGTGCGCGTCTGTGATCCAGCTGGGGGAAGAGAGAGAGAGAGAGAGAGTGAGAGAGAAAAATAGAGGGTGAGAGAGCGAGCGCGATGAGGGGGTTACAAAGGGAAGCGGCGGCGGCGGCGGCGGCGGAAGGGAGACGTGTGCGGCTGCGGAGGGGAAAAACTGTGCAGCTGTAGCTATTAATAAGCCAAGAGTGGGGAGGAGAAAAAAAGAAAAGAAAAAAAAAGAAGAAAAAAAAGGAAAAAAAAAACGCGCCTGGAGATTAAGGCTCTGTCCCAATTCTCATTCCGCCGCCGCCGCCGCCGCCGCCGCCGCCGCCGCCGCCTCCTCCCCCTCTCCTCCTCCTCCGCCGCCTCCTCCTCCTCCTCGGCCTCTCCCACTTCCCCTCACCCCTCCAACAGCCCCCCCCCCCCCCCGAAAAACACATGACGCCGTCGCCTGTTTACCACAAAAGAGGCGCGAGGGCGGATTTTTTTTTCTTTTCCCCCCATCTTCTCTTTTTTTTTTCTTCCGTTTTTTTTTCCTGCCCACTTTCCCAAAGATGTCCTGGTAATTGCCAGATTTGATCACGTTAAAAAGCCATTTGAAGGGAGCGGGGCCGCCGAGAGCCGAGGATGGAGGGACGGACGGACGGCCTGCCGCTTCGGGGGGGGGGGAGGGGGGGGGGGAGGTTCAAACAGAAAACGGCGGCAGCGGCGGCTATGTGTGTGTGAGAGGCTCTCGTACTCACCACCAGGCTCCCGCAGGACCGTAGCAGCCCCTCAGCAGCGGCAGCGTGGCCATGGCCAGGGGCCCCCCCCACGCCGTCAGATGGTACAACCTGATAAAAGGCAGACATTTATTTCATTAGGTGCACGGGGGGGGGGGGATCGTGGGGGCCGAAGGCCCCGGAGGAGAAAACTAAATCAATTCTTTTCTTCTCTCCCGGATCGTCCTATCGCTGGCACCCACGTTTGGAGAGGGGAGGGGGGGGGGTCATTCATCAGGTGCGGGCAAATGCCTGTACAGCCCCCCCTCACCCCCCCATCCCCCCGCTGCCAATTACTCTGGGTAATATAAACCATCGCTGCCCTCGCTGAAGGGAAGGGTGGGGGGAAAAAATGGAATCACAACTGCAAACCATGCCGCTTTCCCACTGAAATTAGCGAGTCAACAAGGGTTTTTTTTTTCTAACGTGCGTCGCGTCGACCCACTTACAATCAGCATTTGGCCCCTTTCGCACTGACCAAAACCAGCGGGGTCTGACCCCTGCTGGCAAGCTTCGTAGCCTCCACTTTCACCGCTCGACGTCATCACGCTGAGATCGCCTTGATGAAGTGCGGCAGAATTTAATGAAGTAAACGATGGAGGGAAACATGGCAGCGAGTCTGGCGGTGGTCAGTCTACGTTCTTGTTGGGCTTGAGACTTGAGAAGCTCGCTAATTCCACCGTCTTGCCAGTGCTGCCGCGTGCTGAATGAATCCAGTCTAGAATACGAACAGCTTGTTTCGGTACGTTCGGTACGACTGGTGCGATATTACGACGCGGCGCAGCTAACGCTGGTCTGGCTTTCCCACTGCAAGCCGGTCGGAACCGGGCCGATAGAAGCCGACTTTAAACTCGGGTCGCTCGCCGGATTATTTCATGCGGGTCGGTGAGCCTTTCCCACTGCCACCAAATGCCAAATGTTAGCGGATTTAAGCGGCCAGTGGGAAAGGGGCTCTAGTGACAACCCAGTTCAAGTAACACAAACGACTGAACCGTAATGTTGAGGGAAAGAGAAAAAAGACAGAGTGACAGTTTTAAACAGACTGAAATCAGAAAACAGAACCGGGTCAGAAAATTCTGAGGTTTGATCCCGAGGCGACGCCGTTCAAGCGTTTTATCGGCGGAATGAGTCGCGCCGCCACGTGCGCGATGGACGGAGGGACGGACGGACGGACGGACGAGGCCCGGCGTGGCGCTCCCGGGGTCTTGGGCATCGGGCGGCGTGGGCGTCGATACTTTATGGAGCGTGCCGAGCCGCTCGCTCAATTGAGTGGAAGTCCTGCCCCGACTCGTTCCAAGTGCGGTCAATCGAGCGGCAGTGACACGGCCGACACACACTCGATCGCTCTCCAGCCGCACAGCAAAGGAAAAAAAAAAGGAAAAACACACACACACACACACACACACACACACACACACACACACACACACACACACACACACACACACACACACACACACCACCACCACCACCACCACCACCAAGCTCACGCAAGAGTGTGGTGGGAGGTTGGATTGGGTGTGGGTGGGGGGCGTAGGCAGCAGATGGACAGCGGTGGAGAAGGTGTCGGAAAGGTGTTAAACAGAGAGGGGCTGGTGGGTGGAGGAAAAGAAGGAAAAGAAAAATAGACAAATGAGCCTCCGGAGACAGAGCAACCGCGTGTTAAAGACCCCACATTGTGGGAAAATGGCTTTACAGATAGTAATAATAAGTACCACTATCTTAGAAGAAATAACCAAAGTCTACATAATGTGCGTTGACACCCAGTTGTAGAAATCAGTGGAAGGTGCCACAAAGCGCCAAATCGACTGCAAACAGAGGGTTAAATATTCTTTCTTTTTTTTTTGGCACGCCTTGGATAATTGATTGCAGAGACTCCTCCGGTGGAGTCCAAGATAAGAAGAAAAAAAAAAAAAAAGATCAGAAAAGGGGTACATATAATAATGCATAATAAACATAAGAGCTTCACAGCAAAGTGGGGTAAAGAAACGGGGGGTTGGGAGGAGCAGCAGGAGGGGAAGGAAATTGCAAAGGCGATGCGAAAAATGTGGAAGCGGAAAAAGAAAAAACGAGAAAAATAAGCGAGCAAAAAAGAAAGAAACGACGGGAGAGGAAGGGGAAAAAAAAAGAGAGAGCGAGGCAGACAGAGAGGGGAAGAGGTGGTGGCGGTGGGAGGAGGAGGAGGAGGAGGAGGAGAGATACAAATAGTCAAATCAGCCCTGCCAGTCCGCGGCGTGACGATTTGCGCGGGGAAGCTTGTCAGGAAATCAATGTTGAGCGCTCGCAATCCCACTGACACACACACACACACACACACACACACACACACACACACACACACACACACACACACACACACACAGACACACAGACACACACACACACAGACACACACCGACACGCAGCGCTCCGGAGAGAGGGAGATGACGAGGTCCGGAGCAGCGCGCAACATGGGCTTAATGAGGCACAGCAGGGCCGCCGTGCGCTGCGCGCCTCGGCCCACCTGCGCGCACACGCCCACACAAGGGGGAAGGAAGACGCGCGCGCACAAGCGTGAACCTCTCCCCCGAGGTTCAATCTCATTTTTTCTGCCTGGTTCAAACGCGCACAAACACGCGCACACACACGCACGTTGCTTCCTCCCGTCCCCTCTTGCAACCACTTCAATCACTCTTATATCATCCAGCCTCCGTTTCTCATCTCCTCTGGCGATTTGTTCATTTATAAACCATTGCGCTGCGCTGTGCCGCCGCCGCCGCCGCCGCCGCCGCCGCCGCCGCCGCCGCCGCCGCCGCCGCCGCCGCCGCCGCCGTGCTCGGGCGCGCGTCCGAGGGAACGCAAGCTAATCGGAAGGATTGGTGGTGTGGCGTGGAGAGGAGGGGGAGGGGGGAGGGGGCAGTGCCCGAGCCGCACACAGCTCATCCGCTCAAAGTCAATACGTTACGTCAGAGTTGTTTCTCTCGTTCGCAACCGGCCGGACCTGCTCAGCGCCCCCCAGCGACCAATGAACGGAGACCCAGTCATTTCACAGAGTTACTCAGGCTGAAAGAGTTACTTTCGCAAGATGTGACCGATAGAGCATGCGCAGTAGCATCAACCAATCAGAGCCAAAGTCAATGATTCTGTGGGGGAAAAAATGCTTTTTGGGCCTCATGGGGTTTTAGCTGCAGTACCACCAGTGGCCACTGGAAGAAAAAAAACAACCCATCACAGCGTTGCCATCTTGCCAGTCCTGTGTCCAGTTCTTATAATACATCCATGGACCGGCTGCACTGGAGAGTTCGGACGCACGGCTCGTCGCTCTGGACTTCGCAGGAGTGAGCAGCTGACAAAGCTGGAAATTGACCCCCACTTGCCCCTCCCCCATCTTATCTGCCCATAAAGGCGTCTCCATCTGAGTTATACCACCATTATAAACGTCTGGCTCTTTGCTAATCAATGCAGGGGAAGCACCAGCAGAACCTGCAGCTGCTCCAAGCCCGGTAGGGAGTGGGGGTTGGGGGTTGGGGGGGTGGGGGGTTGGAGGATCCCCAGGACGCTATCATGAGCGATCAGCACATGGATGTATTATAAGAATTGGATACCGAACTGGCAATATTGCGGCGCACCGATATTTCCCAGTGGCCACTCGAGGTACTGCAGCAAAAAAACAGAATCTTTTTATTGTAGATTTTTCAGTTATGGTCTTTTTATTGTTTGAAAAACTTTATTGGAGTATGCGCTGGGTGAGCAACTCCATTGAAACGAATGGGCCGCCATCTTGGGAGTCTGGGAAGGGGGTGGGGGGGGGGGGAGGAGAGAGAGGGGGATCAGCTGCCAAAACAGAAGCGGCGCTAACTTGTTAAAGCGTTTTCCTCCACCCACAGAACGCATACATTAGCCATTTATTTATTTATTTAGCTTTTTTAGAATATCCCTTTGTGTATCGCAAAGCGCCGCGCCGCGCTCGGCATGAAAATGAGAAAAAATATCCGGCGATCTCGCTCGCGCACGGCGGCTGCCACGCACGGCAAAATTTACTCGCCGCGCCGCGCCGAGCGCTCATGGGAGTTTGAGCGACAGAAACACGGGAGCCGCAGAGCGTGAAGACGGGTGGGCGCGCTCGCTCACGCAAAGACACACACACAGACGCGCACAAACAGTTAACGGCTGACACTCACTCCCTTTTCAATTAGAGCGCCGGCTGGCTGGAACAGAAAAGGATGAGGAGGAAGAGGAGGCGGCGGCGGCGGCGGCGGGCGGAGGAGGAGGGGGAGTAGGTGGCGGGGGCTGTCGATGCTCGGCGGGGAGACACATGCTCCGGCAGACCAAACACATGCGCGCACGCACGCACGCACGAGCACGGGAGGACGGAAATGAGTGCGGCGCTGGAGACAAACACAGTCAACAGGAGGGAGGTGCGCACAGGAAAGAACTTGGAAAAAAAAATGCTCCATTTATCAATTAGTCAATTGCTGCGAAACGAATTACTGACCATTATAATAATTGTTTTAATAAAAATAGACTTTCTAACAAAAAACACTCACGCATACACACACAAACAAAAAAGACGCCCCGAAAATAATTATCGTCACTACCTGGGTAAACACTCTCCATAATTAGACCACAAAATGAAAAACTTTTGTGCTTTGGACAAAACAGGTTAGTAATAATACAAATAAAATAAAACCCACAATGAATCAGTGGTTCAATAACGTGAAATCTGATTTGGTGACGTGTTGGTACAAAATCTGCCGAGGCTACGAGATCTGTCCAGGGTTCTATGGCAACTCTATTAGGACAAACTACACCACAGTCGAACAGATAGTTAGAATCATATTCGTTACATTAATCGTTTGTTCGGTTCTGTTTCTTTCGTTTCGTTTCATTCGTTTGTTCCGTTCTGCCCGTCCGTTCGTTCACGATGAAGTTTGTCCTAATACTGCTGCCGTGTGCGACGCCGTTGGCAGTCACTTGACCCCCGGACAGATCTCGTAGCCTTACGGACACCACTTAGCCAATGACAGTTTGCCACGTCGTTGAAACCGCCGGGCATCGCTGGACCCCGCCTACAGCGGCGCTCGCAACTCACATCTCATATCGGTTGGTGCCCACTTCTCGGACCAGGTTGAGGTAGAGGTTGAGCGTGATGAGGCAGACCCAGGCCAGGGCGCTCCAGTCTGCGGGGGAAACAACAAGGTCAAATTACAAGCACAGCTCCCACACACACAAACACCCACACACACCTGCGATTGCCTGTCCGAGCACACGCATGTGTATGAGGGAGGGAGGGCGCGCATGTGTGCGTGTGTGTGTGTGTTCGCTCCACTTTTTGATAAATGAAGGCATATTCTGCAGTAATATGAGGGAAACCTGTGGCTCGGGGTGATAAATGAGAAGGGGGAGCGCGGAGAGAGATAATGATGAACTATAGAAAAGCAGAGCCAGATAAGGCGGCAGTAAGGGCGAGGGAGGAGGAGGGGGAGGAGGAGGTGTCGGGGGGGGGGGGGGGGGGGGTAAAGGGTACAGTGTGTGTGTATGTGTGTGCATGGGGGGGAGGCGTTCGAATGGCGCAGACTGGAGGCAGCGACGAGATTAGGAAAGGAAGTGGAAAGAAAGGAGGGGAACGAGGAGGAGAGGAGGGAAAAGGGGGAGAGAAGAAAACGAAACGATCAAAGGGAAAAGAAAGGAAAGGATGAAAGGGAGAGGAGCAGAGAAAAAAATGAATTGATGGCAAGGAAATGAGGGGAAAAAAAGAACGGTCGGGAAAAGGAAAGGATGAAAGAGGAAAGAGGGGAAATACGTGATGGGAAAGGAGGGAATAGAGAGGAAAGGAAAGGGAGGGAAGGACGAAAGATCGGCTAGAAAAGAAGGGAACAAAAGGAAAGGGTAGGAAAAGAGAGACGGGGAGAAAATGGAAATGACCAAAAGGGAAGGCTGTAAAAGAAGGGAAAGGGGAAGAAAGGGATGGAAAGGAACGACAGACAGAGGGAGAGACTGGGTGCGTTTTCCCGCGTCTCGAAGCCCTTCCTTCCCTTCCCACCGCCCTCCTCTGTCCTCGCCACCTGCCGTCTGCCTTTGTGTGTCTGTGCGCTCTGCCGCCGCGTCACAGCGGTGCGTTCGCCGACTGACTGACTGACTGACTGCGGTGGCTTTCTAACAAAACCCCGTCGTCGCACGAGGCCGTACGGCGGAGCTGCGGAGCGCATCGTCCTTCCCCAAAACGGAGAGGAGGAATCAGAACGCCGCCGTCGAGAGAGAAGAAAAACAACAGACTGGCATCACCAGCGGCTCACACGTTGGCTGAAATCACACTGTGGACGGCCGTGCCTTTCACGCAGAGGCCAGCAGTGACGTCATAGGCCCTGTTTGCACTTGGCCACTTGTAAGTGTTTTGGGGGATCGTATCACAAGTACGCATCTTGAAGCATCTGTTCGCACGTGGCATTAACATGCGTCTCGAGCGTGCCACTTGTGATCGCATGAGTGCATTTTTAACCACTAGGGGCAGTAAAGTGCAAAACTACGGCTAGTTTCACCTGAAAACGAATAAGAATCAACTTCCTGTTTGCGGACTATATCAAGTCACTCGTTTTAATTCTACTGCAGCTCGTATGGATCCGAACGAGGAGTAGCGACTGGTGGGACAGAGTGGTGACGACTTTATTTTCGGATGCAACGTCGCACATTTAATGACATATGTGGGAAACATATGTGCGACCGCTGCTCCACTGACAAAATACGCTAATCCGGAATGAAATTTATTAGCATCCTAATAAAAGAGTCTAACAAAAATTATTTGTTTTGGCTTCTTTTTTGTAACTTTGTAATGACGACGCCGGGAGGTGGGGCGCCGACCAAGTCCGTACACGGGAGAGGTGAGTGGAGTAGGCGGTCCTTAATGTGGACTGAGCTCGCATTCTGTTCGCAGGTCCGTGACAAATGCGTTTTTCTGCAATGCGACTACCAAAACCACCTCGGGGAGGTGGTTTTGGTATTCGGATGACAAAACGGATTTGGACTGTTTGCACTTGGTTACTTTGTGTGTTTTTTGCCGATCGGAATACGAAAAACACATGAAATGACCAAGTGCAAACAGGGCCAAAGAGCCGGTTCTTAGAACCGGTTCACTACCGCACATGCTCTCAGTAGCTGCGGTTCCATTACCCCTAGAGTTGCGCGAAACCTAAATATCGCAATAAAAAACTGGCAATGGAAGCAGCTCAACTTCGAAAAAGCTCTCAAATATCGCTAAAAGGTTTTTACGCTCTCATGAGGTGGTTTTTAGAGGCATATTGCAAAAGTGTTCACACTTTTGCAATATAACACACCCGCATTACGCATACCGGGTCACGTGACCAGTTCACTTCCAGTGAGAATGGCGCGTTACGTTTGGACGGAAGAGGAGACGGAACATTTTTTTTTACAAGTAATCAGAGAGAAAAATATAACAGCCATTCTAGACAGCAAACAACATCGAAATGCAGATTTATGCAAAGGATTGGAAAGGGAAATGAGGGAGAAAGGCTTCGCAAAGCGGCGGTCTCGCAGGACGAGATTTTACGAGAATTAAGGCTTATGCACTTCACACCATTCAATGGAAACACCTGCATATCGCAATTGTGCTTTGTCGGACTTCTCGAATTATATTGCTTTTATTGGGCGAAAAACTGCAATAGAAACGCTATCTAGTGTGAAGTGTCAGTGTCCGAGGGAGCTTCGCCGCCTGGCCCCTGAAGACGCCCCTGCTGCCCACTTCCTCCATTTCATAAAGTTTTATCGGCGGGGCTTAAAAGCAGAGCTACGCTCGGCAACGCGACAAAGTGGCCCGATCGGCCGCTGTTTACGTGCGGCCGTTTGTCCTCGGCGCGAGGAGCCTCGTGATAAACAGTGGCGACAGGCGCGGAGAGACTACTCCCCCCCCCCCCCGGCACACTAACTCATCGTGCACACCGCGTGCTCGTCTGTCGTCGGCCGAGCGATAAAAGCCAGCCGAAAACTGAGATCCCCCCCCCCCGGGGCTTAAATCCAGACGCTGAATTTTGCACGAAGCACAGAGGTGTCAAAAATATTAACATTATATATTTATGTACAAGTGAGGATACCTGTGTAAAAAAATATATATATACTGTGATAAAAGTAAAAGTACTGATTCAACACCTCAAGTAAAAGAACGAAAGCACAGGCTCTGAAATTTACTTCAGTGAAAAGAAAAAAAGCTTTTTTTTTGCCATTCATGAAACAATACATTTGTGGATTATTTTACAACAGGCAGAATTATGATAGAATAATGTGGACTGAGCGGACCAGAGGTCTTGCATGAGCATCTGGATCATTTTTAACAGCTGCCTACTCTCAATACTAACTTTCTTTTCTTTTTTTAACTGCAGCACAACCAAACTGTCCAGTGAGCCATCATTGGATGTTTACTTTTTCCAATAACATTAACTTGTGTTATTTTCTACATGTTTATATTTATCTCTACTGACAAGTGAACAGAGACCCCAAAGACCCCAGACGCAAAATAATCTCCCTCCAAAATATGATCCACTTTTACATTGGCCGACACGGCAGCAGAGTTCAAACAGCTTCACTTCACGCAAAACAAAACCTGCATATATAAAATGTAAGAAGCAAAAAGTACAGATATTTGTGTAAAAATGTAGGGTGTAAAAGTAAAAAGTTGTTGAAAAAAATCTACTGAAGTGAAGTATTTGTACTTAGTTACTTCCCACCTCTGTGCAGAGCCAGCTGCTAAATTTCACTGAAAATCGATCCCGCCTGGAAAAATCTTTCTGCATAATTCAAAACGTGTGCATCATCGGGCCCTGTTAAAAGGCCAAAGTGCTTCACCGCCATTACAGGAGAACAGCCTCCGCACGGAGGGCGCGGTGGTAAAACAGTGAGAGCGCAGCAGGGTGTTCCGACGAGGAGTGCAACTATTGTCATGGCTCTGGTATTCCTGGCATGGCGGCGCCAATAAGGTCGCTATTGGCTGCCTACGGCAAGTTTAACCGTTGCACAACCTTCAGTGAGCGCCGAGTCGGACGCGGCAGGTCCGGGGTGATGAAACGTCATGCAACGACATTGCAGGGCGATTGGCTTTGATTTAGCGGAGACCACACTCTAGCACACACACACACACACACACACACACACACACACACACACACACACACACACACACACACACACACACACACACACACACACACACACACACACACACACACACACACACACACACACATGCAGGTTGTATTTTTACTATTGCATCGCCTTCGAGAGGAAAACCATAAACCAAAAACATTCATCAACAATTTTTGGGGGGGGATTTTTTGGAAGAAAAACAACTTTATCTCTCTGGGGTGATGAATGTCGAAGGGTTTTCCGCTAAAAGCACAAACGACGTGGCAAGCTGCTCTTTTGTGACGTGCGTGCCAGCTTCATCCGCCTGCTATCATTTACCGGCGAGTAATTCGGTTTCCCCTTACCGAAGTAAGTTAGCCACCAGGCCTGAAAGCTGCACAGGGGACCCTCCGCAAGTGACTCTCCCTGGGGAAGAAGCAGAACAAGGAAACACTTTGACAAACCACCCACAAAAACTACCCACTGTGTGTGTGTGTGTGTGTGTGTGTGTGTGCCTGTGTATTGGAATGAAAACCAAACAGTGGGTGGAACTCACCATGACGTACGCCACGCTGTCAGCGAAGGCCGCGACCGTCAGGCTGAGAATCATCTTCTGCAACGGTGAAGAGAGAGACAAAGGCGCTCAGACAAAACATCACCCAATTCATTTGTGTTCGCTTAAAGGGAGGAAGGTGAATTTTGTTGTGATGCGCGTCTAGATGGAACGCAACTAGACTAACTGGATGCAGGACTTCCGATATGGCAGCGCTGTGATTTTCCCCAGTGGCCACTGAAAGTACTGCAGCCAAAAATCCCAAGCAGTTCAAAAAGCATTTTTCCCATAGACCACAATACAGAAATAAACACCTGTGGAGCGGCTGAGGGGATGTCTCCGACCTGACGGTACATAACAAATTTTTCTATTTTATATATTTGAATCATGGACTTTTATTTTGAAAACGTCAGAGAAATCTTTATTGTGAGCATGACATTACAGTGTTGCATATGCACTCCCAAAGTGTGTGCGTGCCGTGTCTCGGCGGATTCTGATTGGCCGATGCATTCCGATGCATTATGGGAGTTACAGAGGCTTGACGCAAAGTGACGCTACAGCGGTCGGGCCATTGGAAAGCAACCCGGAAGCCAATTCACAATGTTGGCGCCAGGTGAGCGACTCCATTAAAACGAATGGGCCCGCCATCTACGATCCCGTATCGAGTTCTTATAATAGATCTATGGGCTGCACTGAACCGTACAAACAAACATGCGCACACAATCAACCTGCGGCCTGCAACAACCCTGCAGGCCACGGGGCTGAAGGGAGAGAGGACGAATAAGAACACAGAGGGTCAGACAGCCTGAACAAATGCAGACAGATGGATAACCTTTGTGGGGACGTAGAGAGGGGATGGGGGTGGGGGTGGGGGTGGGGGGTGTTAAGTGGTGTTACGGCAGCAGACGAAAAGAGGGAGGAAGAGCAAGAAAAGGCTGAGGCCGCACTGCACGATCCAGATCCGGTACAGAGGGAATGGGACCCGGCAAAGCTGCACTTAAAGAGGTCAACGCGCTGCAGATTGCGAGGAGATAAGTCGGAGCGTCGCCGAACACGACGGACCTGCCAGGCAGGCTTCAAATAACTCAAAAGAAGCTCGCGCGGAATGCCGAAACCCAAACACCTCTCTGGATGAAGCGCAGAGGAAACCGAGAGCTTTGTGCCGAGCTCGGCGTTTGGAACGAGAGAAAAAGCGGAAAAGCATCATCATCAGCCGGTGTCTTCGCTTCATTTACCTTGACAGGGATAAATCTACACGCATTAGACGATGCCATGATTTGTAACGGCTGTTTATGCAGGTTATGAAACAAACAAAATAAAGGAGCCATCGCGGTGCAAGTTTACCTGTGCCAACGAGTGATACCTGCGAAGCAGCCAGATCACAAACAGCACGAAAATGCTGGAGAGAGATGAGAAGGACAACAGTGAGATGAAGCTCAAAAACTGTGGCGGGTTTGAGCAACACATTATCTTACTACACCGGTGCAATAAACCACTGCCTTCACTTTGACTTCTACAATTCATTAGCCATAAAAATGACAACTGAAAATAAATAAAAACCTGCTTAAACTCAAAGAAACCCTGTTTGCCCATTGATTTTTATTTAAGTTTAAAAAGACCTTGCTGAGTTTTGATGTGAACACGTAAATGTATCATCACATAATAATAATGTTGCATTTTTTTTAAATACACTTTTACTTTAAATAAATAAAAACAAGGACATGAACAAAGATAATCAAAGAATGTTTCACATGACTGAATTATGTTGACCCACTTTTCTCAAGGCGGCATTTCGAAACAAAAAGCGGACAGAACAAACCGACACAGCACGCTGCTGATTTGTTGACTGATTTGAATTGTTTAACTTTGTGGAAGCATGCTCAAGATCATAGCACAAAGTTTTAAAGAAGTGCAAAAATATTTACCATCCTACTAAAGAGACGGTTCCTGTGGCACGTTTGACTGTTAGGATCACCACCTGCAACAAGGCACATTTGCAAGATGACTCTGGGATGTTTTTGTTGAACACAAGGGCAGTTTCTCGTACAGAGGGTAGTAATAAAAACACTGTCATCATTTTAATCACATGTTTAGAAGTGACTGGGTTGTGCACCAGCTGTCATGCTCGTCTTTTACATGCAGGTGAGCGTGACTGGGGGAGCGCAAGAAAATGGAATTTGCTGATTAGCACCTTAAGGTGTTTCTGAAGTCACCTCTGAAATGCATTTTGAACATGCAATAAACCACATCGGCCTGTGACAGCTGAGTGAAGTGAGAAACACAGAAGGCTCGCGTGTGGCACCGAGGCCGGAAACCCGACACTCGACAGAAAGCTCCTCCAAGAAGAAACTGATCTCAGAGATACGAGCTAGGCAAAGCACAACAAAATGAGAGGAATGCAGAACAATCGGCGTTGCCGCTGAAGACAAGGTCACGCATTTGTCTCCTTGGAGCGATCAGCAAACAGCAGCGTTAGGTTATTCTGACATTTAGTGATCAATTTACACAGAGAGGACAGCAGTGTCAAGTGCTGGCCTACATAAAGCAAAACTAGAGCAGAAAAAAAGGGGGAAACAATTTTTCTTTTATAGCCTATGGACAAACTTCTTTTTTTATAAGTTTGTTGTGCAGTAAAGTGAGAGATCAGGATTAACCCCAAATTGTTTGGTCGATTGAATTGATTCATCTCTTTTTAAATGTATTTTTATTCTTATTGCTTAGCTTCAGTGGAGGCGAGAAAATAAAAATAGAGGGGAGTTTAACAAGCTCAGTCAGCATTTAGCCTCCTCCAGAAATGCCAAGTCATGACTGTTTATTCTTCGAATGATATGCAAATCCAACTAACTGTAGGGCATAGTTATCAACAGCAAATACTGCACATTAAATGGCCCTTAAGTCTGACAAGGCTGCAGAAAGGATGATGAGGCCATCCAGGCTATATATGTAACATTAAAAACAAATAGATGAAAAGTCTGCATAATTTCCAAATGGCAAGGCTGGTTGCTAGATAGCATTCTAAAATGCAGACACTTTCAATTTGTTATTACATAAGACAATTCAATGAGCTAAATCCCACAATTCAGATGCTGGAAACGTGAATGTTTTTGTGATTAATAACTGATTGTTTATCTGCTAATCACGTCATTAAATAATGACTACTTGTTCAGCCCTAGGTGACAGAGCAGATGTGTCATCATACAGCGCACCTATTCAGAGCACTATCAGCTATCACAAAGTGCTCTCAGCTCCATAAAGGTAAATGCAATTGATTTTCTAGAAGTGAAAGCATAGTATATCAGTTGTAGAAGGTCAGAGGAAGCAACTTAATATAGAAACAAACCTTCAAGTAGGCTGGGACTAGGTCTGAGGTGTACATATAAAAGGCTGGTTAGTAGGGACCCAAGAAGTAGCAGTTCAGACAGGATGGGGTGGCATGAGCCAAATTACACAAGAGCCACCCTCACAGTTAAAGGAAAGAGTGGTGTTCCTGCTGAATATCTACCCTTACACATGTCATTACTTTGCACTTATTATAAACCTCTGCAGTAGACTTGGTAATTTCTGGAAACCACCAAGTTTTCACATCAATGAGTGCCATTTGTGCAGGACAGTTAAAGAAACTGTCGTGAATAAGTGTCAACAAAAATAGGGAATTGGGAAAACAACGTTTGAGGTGTGACTTCACTTCATCATTGTTATTTGATAGAAGATTTGCAAACAACAGTAATCGAGCATCCCTCGATGCTCGATTTTTTTATTCGACGGGCTGGAACTCGAATTCGAAAAAACATTATTTAGCAACGATGGTAAATATGTATTTGTTTCATAGAAAGACAGACGAGTTCGGCATTAAAGCAGCCCGTGCTTAAAATTGTTCACTTTCATTCGCTTTTCTGCACATGCAATATATTGACCATTACTTCAAGTAAAAATTAGATTCCAAGTCTCTTATATTAGCACTGACAGTACACAATACCCGTAGAGCTGCTTGCACGTCAAACAGTTATCAGTTGTGCTTGGAAAACATGCAACTGCGAAGACACCCAACTCACAGCCTCACTAATCGAAAAAAAAAATTAAAAAAAAAATGCAACGTTAAGGTAAACATTGTTCAGCTAAATGGCCACTTAGCAAAACATATATACAGTATCATGCTAAGTTCAGTGGGCCGACGGCTACTTACGCATCGATAGTCCTCCGAGTCCGTATTAAAAAATATGCACCGTGACTCGTTACTCGTTGCCTTTAAATTTTCATCAGTCATTTTGGTGTCAATTTATGACAATTTTGTTTACCCCCCCTTTTCTTTGCTATTGCTTTTTAGCATCTCATATACTTCCGGTTTCTACGGTGAGCAAAAGGGGACAAAATGTACCACACGCTGTTATACGTAGTCGAATGCTTGCGGTTGAACACCCTAATTTGATCGATTCTGGCAAATCTTTCAGAAAACACAAACATTTAAAACATACTTCAAACAACTTACATGGCAATGGTATTCATAATGTGATGAATGCAATTAGGTGTTCCTTTAAAATTCCCAGAAACACACTGCTGCTGCAGGTTTTGGTGTTGGTTTCAGTAGGTCTCGCTTATCAACACTTTGATGTTTCAGGTATTGGAGCGAATGTTATCTCAGTGTTTTCATAAACAAGCGGCATCATTTACAATTAAATGGAGCGAAGCATGTAACCTTTGTCGTATATGTGCATTGACATTAGATGAGCTGAATGAGAGGAATTTGCAAGGTGTGCCTCTTGAAAGCTGTTGTAGGAATGTTACCCTCACCAGGCATTCCACAAAAGTTTTTGTTTTTTTTCCTTTAAAAAAAAAAATCAGATATGGCAAAATTTTCAATCTCTATTTGTTTGTTGAGGAAAGTAGGCGCTTTAAATAAAATCTGAAACCATACATTTGAATGATGTTTTATTCATATATTATTTTACATTCTAGAATTCACTTAGTTTTGTTAGAACACAATGTCCTCATGGATTCTTTGTCCATGTTTACGGGTGTTCTGCCTTTTTCCTGCTCCATATTTAGGTAATATCGTTTTAACAAGAGAAAAAGGTATGATACTCAATGTGTGTGTGTGTGTGTGTGTGTGTGTGTGTGTGTGCTGGTGACAAATAGTGAGAGAGGTGAAAAGCTAACTATTATGACACTGAAACTCGCTCTGCAACCTTTTGTCTTGCTGGCCACTTTGGCAACCGTCAGTCACTAGATCAACAAAGGTGTAAATCATTTCTTTTTCTTTTTATCGCTTGACGGGTATTACATAAAAGTACGCATCCACATTTTCAGTTGTAGTTCTCAAATAAATAAGCAGGTAATACCAACACGATGAGAATAACTGGTTTCTTTGCGTTGTTTGTTGTTTTTATTTTCACTCTGCAGAATGTTTTCGTTACAATGTGCAGACTTGCTGCACAGTGCACACAATTGCTTTTGTTCCATAGCTCAGCAACTGCAATGTTGACATGGCATCACCCAAATTGTTACCGCATTTGACAAGCATTACAAACATGCAAAAGCTATTTGGGCGTGAATGAAAGAATCTTAATAGACGCTAACATGTCACTTGCACAACTTTAAAGTTGAGTCCTAGTTTAGGTACATTGGGAGCTGACCATTGAACCCACTTCTCTCCTTTAATGTCACCCTTCACTGATATATTGTTGCTATTTGAAGGGAAACTATGGGTAAATTGTACAAGTGAAATGTTTTTACTTTCCTTTTTGGTTTGATGCCAGCATGGTATCAAAAGCTATTGAGCTCATTTGGCTGAATTTACTGAAAACACAGATGATCCAAAAAGACAAACAATCCCCTTCCCAAGCAAAACGTGAACATTTAGTGGGCCGTGTTTATCTTTTTCTTAGCCCCATTTTTTATCTTACTGACCACATTATGTAAACAATACAACGGCTGTAAAACAGAGCTGAGAACTGTTTTCTACTATTCAAGGAAAAGGGAGTATTTGAATCCTAGGTTCCGCTAAACTGGAGAAATGACTGAAACAGTAACTGGCCTGTATAGTGTAAAGGATGTAAGTGTTGTGACTTCATTTCCTACAGTAGTCAAACTCAATAAAGAATAATAATACAAGACAAAGAAGTATATTGATACAAAAAAGTTGTATTTCACAAATATTTGGAGTACAAAAATTCTGCAGAAGGTTCGTACAAAAGCATTTTGCATTGTTCAACAGATGGATGACAATTGTAAATAGGGGACAAACAATGACAATAGAGCATCTTTATAGAAAAACCTCATTACTCTCTATGCAGATGAGTCACCAGCCCATTCTGGTTCATTGGCCATGTAGGACAGTAGGAGATCATGGGCAGCTCAGCTGTATAGTAAAGCATCTGCCTCCTTCCATACAGAGACAATTTAAAGACACACACACACACACACACACAATACTATCAGGTTGGAGGGAGCGCCGGTCACACACACAGACAGACACATTCATCTGGACACACTGACATCATCAGTGTCAGACAGAGGACGCTGAATCTTTTGTCAGTATTCCCCCCACGCTCTCCCTGGCGGGATGGGGCGGTGAGGGGGGCATCCAGACAGCAGGTCCTGTGTGGTTCATTCAGTTCACTCCCCTTCCAACTCCAACTCTGTAACATCTCCGACATAGAGCGCTAGGACATGATTCCTTTTTTATACATTAAATAGCATTTTAAATAGGTTTCTCTTGTGCATTGCTGAGGCTCACAACGCGTCAGGAGTGCAAAACGAGGAAACATTTGGCGTTCGCGCACAACTCATGACCTCGTGCGTGATCAACATATTCCACAGTCCACCCCACAGAGCAGAGCGACACCATGTAGGGCCCGGAGAGAGATGTTAGCTGCCATATCGCCTACCATTCAAACGTTCATCGCGAGTTTTCATCGGTAGCAGCAACAACACTAGCAGCAGCAACGACATGGAGGCCTATCCACAGTTCAGCCAGTTAAAAGTTAGATATGTAAAAAAAAAAAAAAAAACAACAAAGCCTGAGTGTACATGTTTGTGAGGGGCCCTCTAAAGTTCTACTGGCCCCATCCTGCGATGCCGATCTCCTTCGTGTAGCGCCTGGTCAGCGTGTTGGCCTGCAGCGTCAGCTTGGACAGCACACCTTGCAGCCCGACGAGGTGGTACTGGAACTGCTTCTCCAGGTCGGCGTCTTCCTCCTCCTCCTCCTCGTCCTCGTCCGAGGACGAGGACGAGGATGCGGTGGACGCCGAGGAGCTGGTGCGCGTCACCTTCATGCTCTCCTTGCACCTCTCGTCAGCCGCCGCGCACCTCACGCCCCACTCCATGTCCTGGCGGATGGACTTGAGGAGCTGGTAGTAGCTGTACATGTCCCCCTCGTCCTCGTCCACCTTCAGGGAGGCCAGCTGCTTTTCCTCCTCCAGCGGGACGTCCCGCAGCATGCTGGGCAGCAGGATGGTCTGGTCCATGTTGTTGACGGCGCCGATGAAGCGGTTCATGGCGTTGAAGAGGGAGTTCTTCTGGTTGGGGGAGTCCTGCAGCTGCTGCATCATCATCATCGTGGTGGTGGTGGTGGTGCCGATGGCTGGTAAAGGAATGACACTGGCTGGCTCTGGGTTTTTGCTTCCCCTTGAATGAGCGCCCCGCTTTAATTCCGGGGATGATCGGCTTAAAGAGCTGGTTTGTGATGCTGTGCAGCGGAGGGAGGGTGGGGGTTGGCTGTTCCGTCAATCAGGGCGAGCTTCGCTTGGTGCCTTCTGATGGTTGGTGCCCTTCTCTTGCTTTTTCCTGCTGTCGGTGGCAGGGTGGACTTTTATACAGTCCTGTGCGGGGTGGCTGGGAGGCGGTGCCGCAAACCTGTTTGGCGAGTTTCTGTAACCAGACCCAGATGACCTGAAATAGCACAGCAAGCAGACAGAAAAGGGGGTTGGCCCATTTACACCCAGAGGAGTGCCTTGAAAATTGACAGCTAAGGGCATTTCACGTTTGTTTGTTTTTCTCTGTGTTAAAATAATTCTTAAAAAAAAAAAAAACACACACACACACAAAGGCAGCGACCGACCGCCTGAATTACATATTTTAAACGCCCCATAATGCACCGTGCTAACTACGCAGTTTACATGGGTTAATGTCCAGAAACTTTACCTTTTTCATGCGCTGCAAGCCGCCTTCCGCGAGATTTCTTTTTTGCGATAAATCGCCTTTGATGAAAGTATCGCCGGTATGACGCCACCACTCCCCGCATTCAGTTCCGATGAGGCAGGCAGGCAGGATCAGTAGGGCGAGGCCTGACCGAGCGGACCGGTTTCATGAATATTAATGAGCGCTGCCATCGGCCCACCGCTTGGTCTCTCGGCGGAGCCAATCACAATGGCGCAAACGTCCTACAGGCGGGACATAGGGATGTTTGACCAATGGCGACGCCGCTGCCGCTGCCCAAGCAACATGTGGCTCATTGCTTTTCTCCGTTTCCTCTACTTTCAGTGCGGAGAAAGGAAACTTTTCACATCAGGCAAACGATTTATCAAATTATCATTTTAACGTTTTCCAGCACAGAAAACTAACTTGGCAGGGGTTATTCAAATCCATCCTGTTGTCTAAAATGCATTTGTAATGATTGTTATAATACCAGGGTGTCCAGGATATGTTCTGTTCACTTCCTGTCTGTCCTGATTTTTTTTTTTTTTTTTTTTTTTTTAATAAAGTGATGAACCTTTTTACAACACTTTGCTATCCATACAGAAGAAGCATTCTTTAAATGCATTTAAATCTTTGCATAAATTACAGGTACCATTTCAGTATCTCGTTGCAGGTTTTCGGCAAATCCAAATATGGTCACCTGATGTAAAATGATTATTCTACCTTATCTAAATGTGTCATTGTTGTTGTTAATTTTTAATGACGTGTTATGTCTTCTCAAGGTAGAATTTGATTCAACACCATCTTGTACATAAGGGTATTTACAACCTTTAGATTGAGATGTTCATGAGGAATACATAGTATTGATCACATACTAGAAAAACACAAATCAATACCAAGGTATCCCACATTACTAGTGACAGGATATATTCAAAAAATAATAAATAATAATAAGCATAAAGCACCTGTCATAGGACATTGCAAGAAAGTTCCCCATTCCTTTGTCACAGGTGTTTGTTTTTCCCTTTCGATACCTATGCACCGGCCAGTTTCCCAGCAGTGACGGTGCCAAATGTTCCCACACTCGTAGCTTCGGGTAAACAGGGGGTGACCACCACCCAGAAATAGCCCACTGTTGCCACTTAAAACTGTATGTGGGCTTGTCGGGAGTTTCAGTGTGAAACCCGAAGCTCAGTAAACACTCCTGGTCAAACTGAAACCATAGAAACATGTTTTTCACCACTAACCAAAAAAGGGTGTCCACCCGCCCGCTGTCAATTAAAACTGGTTCGATTGACAATGAAGTTTCAAGGCAGCCACGTTGCCTAATGGTTGAGGCTCGCATGAATAATAGAACAAGGAGGGAGAGGAGCCCAGCCTTGGCATAGCGAAGAGAGGTAGTTGGCACTCCATGCCCTTGGAGACATTCCCATGGGCACACTTTGTTCTAGATACACACGTGTGAATCAGAGTACAAAAATTGTTGCTCAACTAGAAGGGGGAGAAGGAGATTATTGACGGCAGAACTCGACGGTCTTGTTTGTCTCTCTCAGCCTCAGCGCTACTTCCGACTCCTCTCAGTTTTTATGCGCGAGCAGAGCCTTACTGTCGTCCTCGGAGTGTGTTTTTTTCTTGTTTTTGTAATACTATTGTCAAAACCAGTCAAATATTACTTGTAAACGAAATCACATTAAGATAGTCAGTCTGCAGACAAAATGTTGATTTTTGAAAAATAAAAATATTATTGGATTATAACCACTGGAGCATGGGCTAATAAAAGGGCGGGACAAATTGGACTAAATTTTTTACTTAAAAAAAAAAAAAGCTATTTGCGCTCCTAGTTTCATATTGACATTAATGTACTTTAATTTCCCCCGAGGTTTTTGTGTGTAAATTATCCTCCAATATGCGCAGAAGCGCTGCTCAGAATGAAACCATGTCCTTTAAATAGTTTAGGGACACAGTAGCTGGGTACATGTTACATAATTATCACCAAGGGGTCGAGTCACCGTCCCTCTCGGCCTCAATCCCACTCAGTCCTAAATCTTCCCCCGGGGGCGTGAGGCTACGTGCAGGATCCTGTTAAGAAAATAAGCAGGTCAGCGGAACAAATGCAGGAGTCAGCGCTGCAGCAGAGATCAGATAGTTGCAGGGGGTGGTTTACGCTCTCGCAAAACAGGGCTGTCAATCACCCCATCGCCTTCCTCTATTCTTCCTTTGGAGCTCCTTCCACTTGTCAGAGGACGGACTGTTCCTCAACGCAAGCGGCGACACCCGCATCCGTTGGAGAAAGTTGTTTTCTGTCCTCCGATTGTGTGTCATGTCACGAGCAGAGCGCTCGCGGATTATGCCGAGTGTCATCATCTTCTCTGCTCTGGGCTTGAAGGAGTGAGAGATGGGAAGGAGGCGTAGGCGGAGGCGGAGGAGGGATTGGAGGAGGAGGGAGGTTGAAGGATGCCACGGCCAGGAGCGGCTGGATTGGGAACCCTGTTTAATTGTCATCACAGCTGCAAAGTGTGATGCAGGGGTGTCCCGCTTCAGCAGGGAGGCTTCAGCAGGAATTAGAATAACAGCGGCGTCAACAACCCCACAATGCTATGGGAGGGTAGGACAGGAGGAGCTCAACCATGTTACTTTATAAGGTAGCAAATGACGCGGAAAATAATCATCATGTTGATGCTGCCAAGTCGTCTCTGTCATGAACCTAACAAGTCTAATCTGATCTAATCCGATGCCATTTGAAAACACATTCCATCCACCCCGCGCCACACGAGCCACTTACTGGAATGATCTGAGGATGGTAATTATCACTAAAACAAATTAATATCCCGATAAGCAGCAATTAATGTAGCACATCGGACCGGCTGCATGGCGTTGAAACGGCTCTCCGAGCCCCAACTTTCCTCTTCACAGCAAACATAACAGCCACGGCAGCTCATTAGTTTGTCTAAACTCTGGGAGATTATTTATCAAGGAGGTGTTTTCCTCTGACCTGGTCAGGAGTTTAGGTTTTAAATTAGACGGCTCATTTGGAATACATCAAAGTTGGCACACTTCTGTGTGAGGATGTTTTAACACACCAGCAAAGTTGGCTTCGAGTGGACGTCGTACAAAGACAGAGCCATTTACATGAGATTTCATGCTGTAAGATGCTTGTACTAAAAAGAAAGAAGATGTTGAGGTCAGCTCCTTGACGATACACTAGGTCTTTTGTATTTCCAATAATAAGGCCACCAAAGGAAATTTCTCCATCTCAGTTTATTATCCTTGCCATCTCATACTGGATTTCAGCTAAAGATTTCACGCTAATGTGAAACCCATATATGAGGGCATTTTATCTATCGGCAAAATAGCGACTTGAGCTTAGAATGAATAAAAGAAGAAGGGGAAATCTGGAGAACCTTGCAGAAACCGGACCAGCGCCACTTTGAGAATGCCAAGTAAACCACCTACACCGGCCCATCACAATCACTTCCCAATCACTTGAGCAGCCTGAGCAGATATGGCAGATGTTACATATTTTCTATAAAGCCTTTGCTCTGTCCAGAAGGAGCGGCGCAAACTTTGACAAACTGCCTCGAGTCGTGTCACTTGAGTCAGCGCCTGCTGGGCCTGAAAACCACTGGGTGAAAAATTGGAAAGGTCTGGAAGCGTGGAGTCGGGAGGAAGTGGGCTTACTGTCACACATGGCATGAGTTAGTCGGCGGGACCGGATGGTTTTTACTGGAGCGACATCATGCAGAATTTGCATGCTGGGGCCCAACAAGCAGGGTTCAATTTCTAAACCAGAGCATAAAATATGGCTTTTTCAAAAAACAACTTCCTTTCCTGCTGTGACAGTAAAATGAAAATCTGAAAAGTACAGATTTATCAATGTATGTTTGATATAAATAAAAAGCGAATGTTTAATAATCCGGGTGGGATCCAACCTAAAGAGTGTGTGAGTTTCCGTCACACACTCTCTTTCACAGCCTGATTGCTGCCGTTAACGGCCTTCAAAGGCCAAAGTTTCACCGAAACCAATGATGATGTGCGTAAAAAAAAAAAAAATCCCTTTACCGCAGCCTCACTTATATTCCTCATACGGACTTGCCACTGTTTACAATTTCACGTCATGGGGATGTCCCTGTTTTATACTTTCAAGTTACTGAACACTGTACTTTCCACTCCTGTCACATTTGCCAACCGTCCACTTGATAGATTACAGTATGGAACTTGTTATTGGTAGAGTTGTGTTAATGTAATATTGAGCCATTCCATGACAATTAAGTTACGGTTGTTTTTCTCCTCATTCGTTCAGTGAAACAGCCTTTACACATGCAAACTTATCTGAAAGCTCCATTATATATTGCGCCAAGCAAAATATAGACTAATGAATATCTTAAAGCAGCAATTAGGGGAGCACATCGGACCAACTGTAAGACACTGAAATGGCTCTCTAAGCCCCAACTTTCTTCTTTAACACAAACATAACAGCTGTGGCAGCTCATTAGTTTGATATATATAAATTTAGTTTCATTTTTTTTATGAAGGAGGAGTTTTTCTTTGATCTGGTCAGGAGTTTAGAATTTACATTAGGCTGATTTGCAGTAGTTCTTACACTTCAGTATGAAGACGTTTTCACACACCAGCGATGTTGGTAGTTGCTTCAAGTGGATGTCTTACGAAGGCAGAACCATTTATGTGAGATTTCATACTGTAGGACGCTTGTAAGAAAGAATACTGAAGGAAAGAAGACAGTGAGGTCAGACCCTTGACACTACACGTTTTTTTTTTTTTTTTTTTTACAACAATAAGGCCACCAAAGGAATTTACTCCATCTCCGTTCATTGTCCATGCCACTTTATACTGCATTTCAGCAAAAGATTCCGAGCTCATGCGAATCCAGTCCAAAATAATTGGCATTATTAATGATCAACATTGCAACTTGAGCTTGAGAATCTTGCGGTCAACCGACACAGAAAAACAATCCTGTAACCTGCATTTCTTTTTACCCGTATTGTTATTCGAGAGCTTGTGTGGTTCTTTCACAAACCCCTCTGTGTTTTGCATTGTTGACTTGCATGCCTTTAATGCCCCCGCGTGTGACTGACACTGACCTGTCACTGCGTACGTGCTGACTTGTTGCGGTTAAGAAGGTGGAACGTACCGAGCTGTGACAGCTCAGCATTTGAGGAATCCATCCAGCTTTCACCTCCACCGACTCAAGTATTCGCTCCAAGCCTTGAAGGCCAACTTCTCCCGCCTGTGTGAGCTCAAATCTCATTTCCGCTCGAGGCGACGCGGAGGCTCAAGGCCACATTAGCCGGACGCCCCTCAAATCTGCGCCGCCGGTGGTGAACGTCCCGCGCTCGGTGGCGTCTTTTAAAGAGCGTGTGGAACACAAAGACGAATGACACGTCCTTGTACCTGCCAAACACTTCTCTCTTTTTTAAAAAAAACAAAAACAAAACATAATGCTGTTTCTATGACAATGTAAAATCTCTACAACTTGACATTTGTGAATTCGTATACGAAAAAAGTCACTTATTATTCAAAAGAACAAAAGATGTAAACGGCCGTCTGAGTAAACAAAACACATAGTTGGATTTAGAGGCGAAGCTGCAACGTTTAGGGGCGCCGTGCAGCCTCGGTTATAATTGGACTGGCTGCAGGTGGAACGTGTGTGTCTGTGCGCTGCTCAAATCGGGGGGTTTTGTGTGTGTGTGTGCGTGCGTGCGTGCGTGCGCGTGTGCCTGAGTGAGTAATAGCGCTTCCCCGGTGGATGCCTCCCTCCAGCCTACAACCCATTAAGCGTATTCGGGAGGCGGAGGCGAACGGGAGGGATGGGGTGGTGTGTGTGTGTGTATGTGTGTGTGTGTGCGCGCGCGCGCGCGCGCGCGTGCCTGCGTGTGTGTGCGGGCGGGCGTCTATCTCTGTGTGTGTGTGTACGTCTGTCTGTGCCTGCCTCCCTGTTCGCTCTGTGTGTGTGTGTGTGTGTGTCAGGGAGGGAGGAGGGGAGGAGGGACTGGAGGAAGGGAAGGAAGGGGGTGAGAGGGGAGGATTGCAGGGCGCGGAAGCCAGCGGCACGCACGCTCCATTAGCGGACCCACTGCCGCGCCGCTCTGCCGCTAATTTGCGTAACGAGATTGGATCAAGGCCGGTTAGCGGCGCGAGCTCCCCGAGACTCGCCGAGACTCGCTCTCGCGTCTCTCCGCCGCTCTGCCGGCCGTGTTCGGCAGCCCGGAAGCCCATAACGGCGGCAGCGGCGGCGTCGGTAGAAACCGGAGAAAGACGAGGAGGGACGCGCGAGCGCGAGCGCGCGTGCGTTTTTTTTTTTTTTTTACCTCCCACACATACGGCGCACGCAAGGACGGGCTCCTCAGAGTTCCGTTTTCCGGTGGTACCGAAGCGCCCCCAAGTGGACGACGAGAGAAAAAACATCCCGGGAGCAGTATAGGAAAAGGTTGCAATGTTCAACTTTTTTCAATTAGGATAAAATAAACACCCGATTAATAAAGTCCACCTTATTAGTGTTATCGGTGCATTTTCATCATTTTGAACAACACTGTACAACTGCGTCCGTAGCCTGTCAGTGAACTCTGAATAATGCGAAAAGTCCTTTCCTGCAGGGAGCATTTGATGCAAGCATTTCATGCCAGTTCTTTTCAATTTACTGCCACACACCGGTGTGAATATTTACGTCTTTGTTGTAGGACTACTGCCTTGTTCAAACCAAAATTAATTCTTCCTGTCACGAACTGGTAATTATTGTGATGACTGTTGGGAGCCAAAACAAAGACTTTTACAGCTAATGATTAAAAATAGATGAGATGTAAACCACAAACCCGTTTAAAACGTAATGAAAGCACCCTGGTAAGTCAGAGAACACTTCAAGATTTCCAGTCAGAGGCATTTTGTATCTCACCCGTTGCTAAAATGAAAAGAAAAACAACCAAACAAAACTGTTACTCTTTATTTTTATTGATAGTAAGACCACTGATGGTGACTTCAATAGCGGACAGCAGGGTGTGAATCGTTCTAAGTGCAGAGGGACCCCATGTGTAAGCAGGATGGTATTACAATTTAGTATTTACACGACAATATCAGTCTAAGGAAGAAAATCAGTTTCATCATTGGAAAATCTACATTCACTAAATAGATTTACAGCTGGAAATGAAAGTAATACTGACAAAAAAAAGGGAAAACACAACAGAAGCCACAAAATCTAGAATCTCTCTCTCTCTCTCTCGCTCCCTTACACACACACACACACATACACAAAGAAAAAAACTATTAAAAAAAAAATCACTTGTTGAAAGTGTAAAACTAATGCCAACGAAACCATAATTAATAAATATACAGCAAAAAATTCAAAAAGATACAATTTGCACAACAAAACATGAGCCACAATTTTTTGTTGCTGTACCAGTGCGATATTTTCCCCTGCAAACTAGAGAACAGAAACAGATCCACAGCACAAAGTGCTGCATCAAAACTGTGACACAACATTTATTCTGAGTAGCATATTAGAGAAACATTACATCATATAAAGTACATTTCCCATTAAGTATCTACAGGTGATGATGATCCACTCGGTAGGATATCGTAAATACTGCAGGGTATTTTTTTTTTTTTTTTTGCAACTCTTCATCAGCTTCTGTCACTTTAACATCAAGTTTGAGTGTTATCACTCCAGAGAAAAGCAATTCACAGGCTAAAGTTTTAGTTTGAATTCGAGCGTAACAGGTGCGAGGAAAAACAGCGTTCGACTGACCTCTAGTGGTTAGAAGCCTGTCAGCAGCCCGGATAGCGGCTCACTAGACCAAACCACAAACCTCAAACAGTGATCTCAGGTACACACAATGCAACACCACCAAATCTTTACTCTGTGGGGGGGATCAGATGAGATAAGTACAGACTCTAAGTGGGATTGATTGGCCTCTTGGACAGCTTTAGGCAGCATTTAAAACATTTTGTTAGATGATATCATTTTTGAATAAACCCCCCCCCTCCAATCAACAACCCTATCCCACCTAGCTACAATCTGAGATTACATCTGATAATGAGGCGCGTCACTGTTGGTGCCTTTGAGGAGAAACTGTCTGATGCCGCGCTCTGGGCCCCCCCCCCCCACGGATTTGTTCGATTCATTCCACCTCGCTGCTGTCTGAGATGAGAGCAAAGTTTGCCAGCGTCGCCTTGAAACATGGCCGTTTCCATGCAGCCGCGGCAACACGGTGTTCGCCAAATGAACTTGGCGGATGATTTAAAGCCGGAGAGCCTCACTCTGCCAAATAAAACTTGCACTTTTTTGAAGCCTCATTATAGAATTTCAATTAAAACTGAGTTTTGTTGTTAACAACATAGTAATCCTCGGTCAAAGGGAACCAGTGTTGCATCACTGCTCTTGTGGTCGATCACAATTAATATAATACAATAAATGTTTTACGAAACTTCTGTATTAAGTCCAGTTAGTGGCTGTAGAGGGGGGACAAAGTGGATTGTTTTTTTTTTTTTAGAGTATTGGAGAAGACCGACAGTTTTCTTAAACTCCCATTTTCTTAAAAATACACTTCCTTGTCAAATAATCCAAGACGATAATGATTCTCAACCTAAATCTTAACAAGGTGTATATCTCATAAGCTGCTAATTAAAAACCAGAAGATCAAAAAATATTGTGCCTCGTCTACAGGTAAAAAATATTCTCTCCCACGTCTCCTGTTTTTCTCACCTTTAAACCATTTTCCCTTGTTTTTCGTACAAACGTAAAACCGCCTCGGTGCGCGCGCTTCGGTTCACAAAATGCCACAACCAGGAAATATACAATGGTGAGCGACAGCAAAGTCAAAAGCAAGAAAAATAAGTACACTCGTCTATTAAACTGTTATTCTTCAAGCTTCAGTAATGTAATTCTGTACAAAGATGCGCAGTGGTCCTGCGAAGCATGCTGCGACTGGCCCGAGAAGCCCGGTCGCACCCGCTCAACCTGTCCGAGGCCATCGAACCTCGACAGGCTCCGGTGTGAATGAAACGGGGGGGTGGGGGAGGGGCGTCTGGGGAGCCGAGCAGCAGGCATGAGGTGTGGAACGTTGGCGGCGTGACGACAGCGAGTCGGGGAATGACGCTTTACAGTAAGATACATGAAGATATTACACTGAGATCACAGGCAGAGAGACAGAGGGAGGGTAAATTCCAGTACAGGCGTGTGAGAGTGTTTGGGGGGAATTTACTCTGGTCGGGTTTGCCAAGGCTCTTTGCATTCTTCTTCTCTTCATCTCCCTGAAGGGACAAAACGAAAGAACAAGAGTGAATTGAACGAATCCTGCGGCTTTGTCACGTGTACTTTGCAAACAAAAGAACAGGCTTAAAATCCTAGGCAGATTATGCGCAGCGTGTGGAGAATTTTATTCCATTTCATTTTTTTCGACATAAGAACGTCTTTTCCGTCACCCTTTGGAATAATCTTGCGTATCCATCTGGTAAAGAGCCTGTGGAGGTGAGTGGGAAAAAAAACATCCCGGCTCGCGTCGATCACGTTAAAGGCAGATCAATCAGATTATTCACAGGCTGTTTAGCCGAGCATCAGCTCCCTGTTGGCGTGAGCGGGAAAACCCAGATGTGCCTCGCCACCAGTTATTACCTAAAAACTCTTCCCGAGAGCAATTTTTGGAGTGAATTGAAAACTATCTTTTCTGCTCGGAGGAGATTTCGCAAAGTGAAATTTGCCATCCAGTCGCGACGAAACTGCGCAACGTGTGCAGAGGTCAGTTTTTCTTCCTCTGTGGGTTTAAAAAGACAGCTTTAATCAGTCACTTCTCGCTTTCCCCACAGCTAAAAAAAAAGGAAAAAAAAAAAAAAAAAAAAAAGGAAGCTGATTCGCTAATGGAGCCAAAGGCCACAGACACGTTCTGCTGGTGGTTGCAGAGATGGATGGTTGCACCACTCAAGTCTCTGCTACCATCTCCAGGTTGCCTGGTTATACGCATTTGGTTTTAAAAAGCAACAACACCCAACCTTTCTTTTTTTTCAAACATTTACTTTGCTTTCCAGCAACCGATGACAGAAACATTCCGCTCTGGAGACGTTAATGCTCCGCCAGACGGCCGGATGCTATTTTTGCCCCTGGAGAAAAACGATGCACGGTCGCCATCAAAGCAGAGGGCGGTGGCGCTGAGCGGCGGTAAAAACACTCAGCGGCCGAGCGTAATTGCGGGCGCGAAAAAGCGCCATCCCCGTCTGCTCGCGAACGCATCCGGCTCGCAAGTGGCTGGTGTGGCGCGAGCAAAGGCCTCTCACCTGCCACGTCACGTCAGCTAGACCATCTCGTACTGATTGGCTGTGATGATCCTGGACAGGCAGCAGGCCAGCAACATGCCAATCACCTGACGAGAGAGGAGAGAGAAGCACGTTTGGTTCCGAGTGTGGAACGGACCTTGAAAAACATTTAGATTACAATAATCTCAGGACAACAAAAACAATTATAATAATAATAATAATTGCAGCTCATTTCCATTAAAGGGAAAAAGGCCTGGGTAATTCCGAAATTAAAAAGCGTTAAAAGAGTGCGGCGACTTTTTTCTATTTCATGCATTGCTGTTTTGTTTTTTGTTTCATTAAACATGGTGACTTGCAGAATAAATGAACGATGGCACGGCTCTCTACAGAGCGCCAGTGGCCCGATGACACAGTGCCAAGCCCATGAATCCACATTTCAACCTCGTCTCTTTGTTGCCCATAAAAAGAAAAATGCGGCAACGGGATTTTGGATTTACAAGTCAGCCGAGCAGATGAATATCTATTTGGTATTTTGATAACCGCTGGGGAAAAAAAGGCCCTGCGAGGCGCCTTGCTTGCACCCTGACCCACCCACAATAAAGGAGTAGATAAGTATAGTAAATGACATTTAACTCATGGAAAATATTACCTGCATCCCTTCGCCTTCAGAAAGACACATTTATTAAACGTCAGACCAAGTGCGTTAGACATGTTAGTACCCTGCAGACGGAAAAACTGTATGGACGATACTGTAATGCTCTTCTTTGTATTCCATTATCAAACGTTCTAGTGGCCTTAACAATTTGTTAATTACTTATATTTTATTTCACATCTCCCTGGTAGACCTTTCTCTTTTTCTCCCTTATTTGCTCTTTTACATATGTATGTGTGTATATGTGTAGGAACTATACTAAAATAGTCTAATTTCATTCCATTTTTAGCACTCCATCTAACATTCCATTTTAGTTGTGACAGACTGGAGATCATGTGTGCAGTTCGGCATCTTGTTAATGGAAATATTTGGACACTAGTTGCCTGTGAGTAGATACTGACACGCGTATTTGTTCTCTAACGATGTTAGGATGATGACAGAGTGCATATTTTCATGTTTAGTAAAGTTTTGATTCCTTTTGCAGAATTGCTAATCATGGTTTGCTAAGTAGCTAGCTTGCTAATTGTAGCTAACTACAGAGATCTGCTTTTAGTTGAAATGATATAGCTTGGCCGTGTTTTTGAGTGTTTGAATGATGCCCACAGTCGATTTAAGTGACAATTGAATTATACGGAAATACAGTAAAGAGTTGATAATGATTATATTTTGTTTGTATGTTTTACTACAGTTTTACAAAAAGGTTTAGAGTGGATTCAACCACGCTGTTCAAGGAATGGAAATGCAAGGAAATCAGTAAGTGTTAGTATATCTTTCCTATTGTGTTTAAAGTTCTCAAAAATAATGTATTTGACTTAATAATGAATTAATATTGACGTAATTTTCTTTGATTGTGAGCAGCAGAAAAGCAGAAAAGTGCTGCATATTATTGCTCTCCCAAAATAAAAAATAAAAATGCCCAAAAAAACCCAAAGAAAACGCGGCGACATCGAGCAAAGTCACTGTCGAACCTTTACCATCGCGGTGGTCTGTGTACGTTTATCGCTCCGTTGGATGAATATTTTCCCCCACCTGTGAGAAAGCGATCCCGAACGTCACTCCAGCGATGATGGCCATGTTGGTCTCTATGAAGGAGGTGACCAGTTCAAAGCAGCCCTGAAACACAGGCGGCAGGTTAGTGTGCAGAGGGTAAACGTTATGTTGGCACGTAAGGGGCAAGATGAAGACTGGTATCCGGGAGAGCATCTGAAGCGGGGGAGGGAGGAGGTGAGGCCGGTGAGAAGCACTCGGTGTGAAAACACAGGCCACCGGGGGGGAAAATGCAGTGCGACATACCTGGTGGTAAACCTTGCTGGGGGCCACGGTGGCGTTGCGGAGGTCTTCGGGGTTGCAGTCGGACAAGTTGAAGCAGCAGGAGGCGGGAATGCCATTGGACGGGTAATAGACGCTGCTGGACCAGCTGGTGTAGTTGTAGACGCCGCAGCAGCGCAGCTGGGGTCACAGAGGGAGGAGACGGGAGAGAGACAGATGATGCGATGGAAATCGAAATCGAACGGAGAAAAACAAAAACTGGTCCGTTTATTTCTTTCACCAGTTTCTGAATCTGTTGTTGTCTTGCGCGATCGCTGCTTCTGACTGGTGAATTAAATCTTCGAGCATGAGCATAAGGAACTCTTCTTCTCCATTGGTAATTATTCACATTATTAATAAGAGTGAATGTCTAATTGAATAGACCAAAGTCATTAATATGTATAACCATATGACTGATTGCAACAAGTTTTAGAATAAGACGCTTATAAATGAATAGTTTAGTCACTGTTGCTTCAATTGTAATGGTCCCACATTATGATGTTTGTGTTCTTTGATGTAAAGCACTTTGTGCTACATTAAAGTGGTTCACAAACAATAAATCATTTGATTTTATTTGATTTTTAAACAATGCCAGATTTACTTCACCAATATTTTCAGGCAAAGTCATCTGTCAGTGACCTCCTAAGAAAAGAAAGTCCATCCTGTACTTATTTTTGCTTGCTTCACCTTTCTTGCTAATGCAAATTTAAAAAGCATTTATGAGGATGCCATAAAATTAATTCAAATGCTACCGCTACAATGCATTTTTTTTTTTTTATCACACACTTGAATTTTTATTTTTAGACTTCTCACGTCTCCTGGGGTTTGTTTTGCAAAGGATGCTTTAAAAAAAAAAAACAACAACCAATGACTCACCCTGCGCTGCATGTTGTCGACAGCGCCGCTCACTTCATCCTGGGCATTGTAGTTCAGGACCGCGTCGGTGTACGACCGGTAGAAGGTCCCCTTTATCTGCAAACGCACAAGCGTCATTGCCACGCAAGCGGCAAAAACCACTGACATTAGGACCTCTCTTTTTGTGCATAACAGGCAGTTAAATTGTGTTTTGAACGCTGACCTCGTGGCGAAAGACGAACCCAGAGATTCCGGCCACCAGCTCAGCGAGGAAGACGAGCGACAGGAACATGGCGTACTACAGCGGGGAAAGAAAGGGGGACGGTGTTGCATCGTTTACACTCACACGCTCACCCGCACACTTGACCGCTGTTAACCCAACAACCCCTTTAGCATTGACGACCCATCCTTCCATTCCATCCTCCCTTCCATCCATTCCATCCACTCATTAATCCATCACCCACCCATCCACCCACACATCCATACTCCTATCCATCCATCCATCTTCCCACCCATCCATTCATCCATCATCTATTCCATCAACTCATCCATCTATCCATCCATCCATCCACCCACACATCCTCCCATCATCCATCCATCCATCTATCCATCCATCTATTCCATCAACTCATTCGTCCATCCCCCTACCCACCCACCCATCCATTGATCCATTCAATCCACTCATCCAGCCATCCTCCCATTTTCCATCCATTTATCCACACGCCTACACATCATCCATCCATCCTCCGAGAGCCTCTCACCAGCTTCAGCATCCATGGGCTTCCTCTGCAGGTGGCGAAACATCCGAACAGGCCAAAAACAATGATGACGGTCCCAGTGCCAATGAGGACATATGGGGCGTTGGTGGAGTTGTCGGCTATCAGAGAGATGTACGGGCCCAGCATCAACTTCCCCCATACTCCTACTGCCAGCAGGATGGCTCCTGTTATCTGGAGGGTAGACGGGACAGAATGAGTGTAACAGAAGACGCGCAGGGAACAGAGTGAGAGCAGAGGACTCGACTTCATCATTTGCACATCGGAGATAATGGAATTGACATGGTTTGATGGTTGTTTTTAACGTGTCCATCTGATACATGAAAGGCTATGAAAGTGGCCCTGGAACTTGGAATGTGACTGGGGGAACTATCTGTCTATCAGGTTCAAGCAGATCAGCAGATTTTTCAATGTCAGCTGAACCACATGGTCGTAGACGAGGATCAACAACTTCTGTTTTGTGATGTATTTTGTACTAAGGAAAGAACCAATCAGGGTGAATAGCTAGTGACACACTGACATACCACACTGTGGCTAGCTAGGTAAACTATAGTAGTCGTAGCCCCACTGAACTCTGTTAAGCATTGGATTTTTATTGACAGCTTGATGCCATACTGTGATTAGTTGAAATTTGCTATTATGGAGCGATGACTTCCCGTGATGCGGATTTCAGTTGTTGATATGAAAGAACACTAAAAAACTTTCTTTACGTTGTTTAATTGCCAAGTGCATAATCAAGGACATACTCATAATAGGTTATATTAAAATAAAAATAATTCATATTAGATGTGAATCACCTCCCAGTGGTTTAAATTCTTGCCAAAGGAGTCGGGAGTTTAGTGTTATCTTCAACCATCTTCTTCATTCTTTGTATGGTCGTTAATTTAAATTTCTAAAGAAGCAGTCACCGCTGATACGCCTCCTAGTTTCCTGAGCAAGGCTCACAGTCACTTCGTGTAATTTCTTTTTCAACTTTTTTTTTTAGGAGGCTTTCAAGGCTTTTGCAACAACCAAAAGGTCGTCACAAGGAGTCCCAAGGTTGTCTGAAAAATGCTTTCTTTTGGAGGCTGGCACAACGGATTAGCAGGATTTAAAAAATAAACTCTTAGCAAACCAGCTGCTGCGCAAGGTTACGATGTTGGGGGGAGGCGGGGGTGGGGAGGACGAGGAGGAGGAGGACGAAGGTGGAAGAACAGAGGAGAGCAATTAGAGTAATGACGAGACGGCAGACATGAGTGGCGAATTCATCCCGAGTGCTGGATAGCGATCGGCCGCTTTATGAATATGCCTGCGTGCGCACACACATAGACATGCACACAAAAAAGGAGAAAAAAAGGGAGGGAGAAAGAGAGGGGATGCGTCAAAGGAACTCTTTGATCCGAGGCGAGACGCTTCCTCCTGTTGCGCCTCTCTTAGCATTTCAAATGAAGGATGCGGATGAAAGGACGCCTTGTACGAGGCAGCTGAGGCAGCGTGTGTCTCAGCTGGGTATGTCTTGCGTTTGGAACGGCTGCTGATGATCTGACTGTGGCCAGGCGAGGCGAGGCGAGGCGAGGGGGGACCGACTCATTGTGCCCCTCCGCTTCCTCCCTTCCTTCCAGGAGCAGGCCGCCTGCTGTTTGGCTGTATCGCAGAGGCGACGTGTCTGTGCGAAACGTCTGGCCCCCGAAGCGTTTAAAATGGTGCGAAGACTGAAAAAAAAAAGTGCTGATAAAATGAAAAAAAAAGTAAAGAAAGGTTCCTAAGGGTCCATTTTTTTTTTTTAAATCACAGCTTCTCCTGCTCTCAGGGTTGAAATACAACTCACAACATTCTGACTGTGTCAGCCACTCGTTAGATGTTACATAAAAATAAAAACAAAAGAGCCATTTAAAGACCATGCTAACATTTACACGTTGCTCTGCTGGTCTGTGCTTAATGACAGGCCAAAGGTTACGTTGTATTAGCTTTGGCACAGACAATGTGCAAATTCTACTTCTAGAAATTGCAGTTTAAAAAAAAAAACAGATTCAGAAGATCCAGGTATTCATGAACAGCTGTCTGAGATGCATCAAAATCAGGTGGCCAGACAAAATTAGCCATTAAGAGCTGTGGCAGGGAGGGAGTCAGGAGCCAGTAGGGGGCCAGATCCGGAGAAGGAAATGGGGATGGATTGGCCACACCTTGCGTAAACCAGCAGCTACCATCACACACCAAGCTCTGACTTGGAACCCCCAGGGGAAGAGGGAGAGAGGAAGGCCCCAAACAGCTGGAGGCGGGACACTGAGGCAGAGCTGAAGGGACAGGGTTCCAGCTGGGGAAAAGTGGAAAAGATAGCCCAAAGCCCTGCTGGATGGAAAAGAGCTGTTGACGGTTTATGCTGCATATGGAGTTAAGGGCCTAAGGAAGTAAGTAAGCACGGATGAGATTGTAAATATGAGAAGTTTCTCTGTCTGCCCACTGTATTTTAAATCTGCACCTAGACATTTATTACAGCAAGAGACCAGAGCCCCACAGAACAATCCATCAGTCACACGCGCGTATATATGTGCCAGTTATATAAGAGAAACCATCAAAAGTGGATTCTACTGAAGGTTTGTGGGCAGCGAGATGATAAACAGTCAGCCCGTGCTGATGGAGCCGAACCAGAGAGAAGCTCACGCTTATTTTTAAACTGTCTTAGAAATGGTGAGGAAAATATTTCTCTGCGTCGCATCACAGCGTTCCATCGGAAGCTCAACTTAAATGCAAATGAAAAGTTCACCTTGCATTACGCCGACTCTCGCTGGTCTGATTGTTGTTTCTGCCATTTTGAACCTGTGAATATTCAATGTTAAACCCTCTCATCTGAACAGATCAAACATGGGTGAAGTTAAGCCCCACTTTGCTACAAGCCACGTTTTCTTTTTGGTTTTCCTGTTTTGGCAAGTCTCCATACATAATGCATAGCATGCCATCATAAAGGTCAAGGTGGCAGCACAGTTTGAGAGCAACTCGCACCTCGGCGAGGAATATCAAAATGAATCAGCTTCCGCGTCTTTGGGAAATTCTCGCTTGACTCGAATATTTATTATTTCCACAAAAGCAAGAGCAAGAAATAATAGGAACTTTCACAGGGCCATATCATCTCAAATGCCGGGGGCGGCAATGTGGTTGTGTGGTTTCCACCATCTCGCAGGAAGGTTATTTCCGAATCGAGGCCTTTCACCGTAGAGCATTGTGCGCGTTCTCCCTGTGTCTGCGTGGGTTCTCTCTGGGTTCTCTGGCTTCCTCAAAGACATGCACATTGGGCTGATTGTCAATCTAAATTCTGAAGGCGTGAGTGTGAATGATAATTTCTCTCTAAGCAACCCTGTGACACACTGGTAACATTTGCCCTGAGACAGCTGGGACACACTCCAGTATAACCCCAACCACAACTGGATGGATAGAACTTCAAATGCTACAACTGAATACCGGGTGTGTTCAACCAAGCTGGCCATAGTGTAAGACAAAGAGGAGCAATGGATTCTAATATGCCAATTATTACTGTACAAAACAGCCAAAGTTCCAAAACTCAAGTGATTGTCTTAAGTTGGGTCCCGGGTAAGCCAAGAGTTTTGGTTCCTGTTTTGGATTTCCTCCGTAACTTCCACAGCAATAGACTTTGTGACTATTTGTGCGTTGGTTTAAGCTAAACCTTACAGATTGTAGGACCATCAAAGCAAATAAATCTAATAAAAATTGCATGCCTTCGCCCTAAGCTGGGATAGGGTCCAGCAGGCCCCCGCAAACCTGAGTTCAGGAAAAAGCGGGTATTGAAAATGGACAGATGGATGGAAGGATGATTTATGTCCATTTAAAGTGCTTGACATTGGAAGTTTGGAAGCCAATTGACAAACAGAAGCTCCATTGTGATGGATCCACGCGTCCGCCGCTCATTTCTTCGCAGATGACGCACTGCTCTCCTGTCGTGATTTTCAGGGAGCGCGGGGCCTTGCCGCTGTCGTTTAGACTAAGAGAGCAAGTGCTCCAGCTGACAGCGTTCTCACTCTTTATATCAACGGCAAAGAAACAGCCTTGAGGACCTGCGGCACTACTAAGGAAAAAAACATTCTAAAAAATTGCGCTGTCGGTGGCAAAGTGTTGGTTTTAAGGCCGACGGAGAAATCAAAGAGACGTCCAGACTTCAGGTCTGTTGCTGAATCCCAAACAGCTCCAGGAGCTCCGCCTCTCACCAACTCCCCCACCGGCCCTCACTAAGCCCCCCTACACGTTTTGTTTGAAATTCAATGCCGGGCCTCCAACGCTGGTTACAGCACAGAGTTTAAAAGGGGTCGGCCCGATTAGCATCTAACTCCCCTCTACACTTCCTGCATTAAAAAAAAAAGAAAAAAGGAGGTATGATGACAACTTGCGCTGGTGAGGACATCGTACAGCCTCCGCCACCTGCTCGCCACTTGAACGTCCCTCGTTCACACCCGCCGGACGTAATCGGGCGCGACAAGTTGGTGACAACGACAGGAGGCCTCCTCTCCCTCCTTCACCCGAGGAGGAGGAGGACGACCGCCGAGCCGCAGGACTCGGGTGCACTTCAGTTATCTGCAACCTGACGCCGCGGATGTAACCGAGCGCTAGGAGACAGCCGGGTCCCGACTAAATATAAAAAGTTCATGTCCCTGGGATCAGGGACGCGTCTGGGAGAGACGCTGCAGCGCCCGGTGCGAACACGGCTAGAGGGCCGCGGCCACTTGGACGTCCGCAGCCGCTGAGCAGAGGTGGCTAAAGTATTCACGTTCTGTGCTTAAGTAAAAGTATGGTTACTTGTGTAAAAAAACATACTCTGGTAAAAGTGAAAGTACTGAATCAACTCCTTTACTCAAGTAAAAGTCAGAAAGTACATGTTCTGAAATGTACTTAAGTAAAACGTATCAAATGCATGTTTTTCCAATGTGTGTAGTACAAAGTACAGACATGTGTGTGCACATGTAGGGAGCAAAAGTAAAAAGTTGTCAGAAAAAGAAATACTCAAGGACATGTACCAAAAAAAAAATCTAATGAAGTACAGTAACAAAGCATTTGTACTCTGTTACAGTATTTCCCACCTATGCCTCTTAAGCTTGTGCTTATTCATTAAAGGGGACATTCATCCAGCATTTAAAGGAAATTAGGAGCAAGCACACACAGACAGATCCCCTCTCAGAATGATCTAACATCCATTCATCTTCTCGACCTGCTTTCTCCTGCACTCAGGGTCGCGGGGGTTAGCTGGAGCCTGTCACTGACGCTGTCATAGGGCAAAGGGTTGAGTTTCACCCTGGACAAGTCTATTATCTCACATTCCAGAGGAAAACTGAGGGAGACAGATCAATAAAAAAAAGGCTCCAAGCGGGGCATATTGACAGATCTTGTGATTATTGACTAACTCTATGCAAATTGTTAAGTTTAGCAACGACAGTTTGACCTCGCCTAGCAAAAAGCAGTTTGGCAACAACATATTTACATTCTAGAAAATCAAATCTTGCCATCGCTGTCACAACACGTTTGTCTGTCCCGTTTCTGACTGAGATCAGAGACGTCACCGTTTGGTTGCGAATATCTTTGCGAGCAGACAGTTGCAGTAAAATGATGGTTCCTGATTTGTACAACACAGCAGGCAAATTGTGAGTGTTTATCCAGAGATAAACAGATAAGCAGGAGCTCACGCAGTGTTCTACCTCTTTCATTAACTTTGAGGACAGGGTATCGTTACTGCAGACCACATCAGATCAATATCTAGAGCACTTATTTTGTTATACTCTGCGGATTTGCTGCATCTGAATATATCGTGATGGGTAGGTTGGTGGGCAGAAGACGCGTCGCGGGGCCACGTACACAACTGAAATGATAACCGAGCAGCTGAGCCGCAGAATGAAAGCGTGGAGATCAGACACCACCGCGTTCGCCTCTGGAAGGGGCCTGTGTTTTTCTACAGCATCCCTCCCTCCGGAGGGAGCAGATGTGTCTTATCAAGAGACATCAGCAGAGGGGCTCCCAGGAAGACAGTGGTGGGGGGGGAGAGAATGGGTGAGGCCCCTTTAAGAACCAATAGGAGGCTCTAAACAAAACGGCCTTTTTTAAAGGTTCAGTCTGCTCCATCAGGACAGTAGGCCCGATGAGATCAGTGTAAGATTGGGGGAGTGGGGTGGGGGGCTTGGACAAACAGCCCGCCGACAAACAGCTCGTGATGCTGCATTTGGTTCGCTAAACTCCCATCCCAAAATGACGCCCTCCCAAAAACAGATAAAAACAAAAACATGGCTACGCATATTAAACCAGCCAGATCGCAGCAGGTGATTGCCCCCCCCCCCCTCTCTCTCTCCGCCCCGCGACGTCCAACACATCCAGCCGAGCCCCGTCGACCGTTTTCGGCGTGAATCGGCTTCAAAACAACGACGCTCGATCGATGATGCCGCTGCTGCCGCTGCTGGCACCGTCCGTTCTCACTTTCATCGCCGCGGGAAGGAAGAAGAAGAAGAAGAAGAAGAAGGGAAAAAAAAAAAAAAAACACGCACACGCGCGCACGCACGCGGATTAAGATGGGCTGCGAACACAAACACACGCGCGCGAGATGAGGGGGGGGGGGGAAATGCGCAAGTGATGGCCGCGTAATATCATGGCGAGGTTGCCTACCCAGAAGACGAAGGAGTAGACGATGAGGAGGGTTTTGAGGCAGGTGATGACCGGTTTGGTCTCCATCCTTGAGATCCGGATGCGTTAGGAACACGGCGGTAAACAGGGGCGACACCGAGCGAGCCAGCGAGCGAGCGAGCCAGCGAACGAGCGAGAGACCGAGCTGGGAGAGGAGGCGTCTCTCCGCGGGGCGGGCTACACTGACGACGCTGCAGCCACGCAACTGATGCGGCCACGCAGCGTCACCGCACCACCACCACCACAACCACCACCACCAGCAGCAGCAGCAGCAGAAGAGGAAGCGGTTTGCATCGTGCACTGTGATGTTGTAGCTAATCGCCAATCCCAGTTTCTGCTTTGATTAGAGTGGGTGGACATGTTGCAACAGCTCTGTTTCTTACACATTCAGGCCACGTTACAGTCAAAAAGGGGTCTATTTTTTTCCTCTTTGTGCAAGACATTGAGTGCAGGGGGTTGTTAAGATTTACCTATTTAAGTTCTCTACAACTGAGTATTCAGTACATCTAACTGGTACACGGAGGAGGATGTTTGTCCTACGAATGCAGGATACCAGGACTTAAACAAAGAATATTGAAGGACTTTTATCTGTATTACCTTTAATTCTGCTGTACTGTGCAATTTGCCTGTCCATTCCGAAAAAAGATAGAATAGAAAAAAAAGGATTAACCTCAAGGCATTTAATGAAACAAAGAGGTGCCACACTGAGCATGTTAAAATGACACTTGCAGTTGGTTTTTAATAGGCACCAATAAACAGTTAATGGTTAACTTGGTGTGCATATGCCATATGCTGTATTAGTGATCAATTAACAACTCTTGGATTACTAAATAGCTGAATACAACTCTCCAGTACTGCAGTCGATCTGCAAAAGGGCAGCACGAATGAAAAACAGAACGGAAAATCGCTTTTGGCATAAAATTAACTATGGAAATAGACTGAGTTAAGCCAATAAAAAGTATTTAAAAATGTGACATCCATGAAATCAGTCTAAAAAAGTGAGTTTTTTTATAGGTCTGTCAAGATTTTTTGACAGGATGATGACCTGCAATGACCTGCTAGAAAAGTTTGTAAGGATGTCATTCAGCCCACATTTTATTTCTTTTAACTTCATCCTTATGCAATTTACATTAACTTGTGATAAGAAGTGTCAAATGTCTGCTCCTCAACCCGGAGAACAATGAAGCTCAACAACGTCAGACTAGTATGTCCGAAATATATCCCGTCCATTACACCGATCCGAACTCAGCCATCCAGGCCTCGTACTTCTCCAGGTCGGCAGCGGAGACGGACTTGGAGATCTTCTTGAGCGTGAGGGTGAAGTCCTCCATGGTGACGGGCATCTGCAGCTCGTCTTTGGAGAGAGCGCGGATCTCCTCGGGGCTCAGGCCTTGGATCCGACGACGCATGGCCATCATGGACGCGTCCCTGATTGGCATGAAGACAGAGGGATTGACGACGCTGACGGTCTTGGTGCTTTCAGGTCAAACGGATTCAAACCAGAGGTCATTTGTGGTACTGATCACCTAATAGGCCAGGCCGAACTATGCGTGAGCTACCGATGATTTCCAAGGCCATTGGAGAAAAGGTGGAATTTAAGATGAAAATCCAGACAGGGATAAAGAAAAAGTAGGCTCTGTCTAGGTTCACAATAGCAGTCTCAAGGATGAAACTCAGCTCCACCACAGGGGCCTACGCACTTCTATTTGGGTTTCCGCCTGCCTCCGTCCTTGACTGATAGGCCGCAGCACTGGATGAGCTTTGACACCCGTGGTTTTTATTTTGTACTCGGCCTCGGTCAATGTCATCTCGGCTGGTGCTGTGCAGCCGTGGAGGAGTTGGAATAGCTTGTACGTGCCTGTCTTTTGCATGTTGTTCACGCACCTGCAGACGTTGGTGATGTCGGCGCCTGAGTAGCCCTCGATCTTCTCGGCGATGAGGTCCAGGTCCACGTCAGCGGCCACCTCCACCTCCCTCAGGTTGATCTTCAGGAGCTCAACACGACCCACAGCTACAAACACAATCCAAATGTGACAACAACCAAAACAATTAGATTCCCATTTTCTACATTTATCAAGGTTCTCAAACAATCTATGTCTCTGTCAGTAATGGAAATCAGCCCTTTGTGATGTCACAAAGTGCACTTATGCCTGGACAACTTTCATGTTTTTCAATGACTAATCATACAAGGGCTGCTACACTAGAACTGATGAGGTCACCAGAGGGAAGAGGAATGTAGATCCGCTTCTCCAGCCGCCGTCTCAGAGCCTCGTCGATGTCCCAGGGGAAGTTGGTGGCGGCCAGGACCATCACCATCTTTGATGGGTCGTCATTGTCCAGGGCTCCGCCCACACCTGGTCACAACGCACACAGGCACCCAAAACCCAACCTATGATGTTTCCTACCAGGCCTCCAGAACCATTAAGGACCATCTGCTCCCCTCCACTCACCATCCATCTGAATCAGAAGCTCAGATTTCACTCTGCGGCTGGCCTCGTGCTCGTCCGACGTTCCTCTCCTGCCGCAGATGGAGTCGATCTCGTCGATGAAGATGGTGGTCGGCGCATAAAACCGGGCCTGAGGGAGCATTTTTCATGGGACATTTTAGAACCTCAAGTTTGACCTTTTGAGGTTTCTGTTTTTCTTTCTGCAACACCGGCGCACCGAGACGGACCATTTCGAAGAGCAGGCGGACAAGCTTTTCTGACTCTCCTCTGTATTTAGAGGTGAGAGTGGACGAGGACACGTTGAAGAAGGTGGTCCCGCATTCTGTGGCCACGGCCTTGGCCAGCATGGTCTTCCCCGTTCCAGGGGGGCCGACCATTAACACACCCTGAGGAGAACAATGTTCTGAATAGTAACAACAATTGAAACACAAATAGTGGAATGTTGTTATCACTGAGCATGTGAATGTGTATTTATTTCTTATAAAAATACAAGTTTGCTGACAGAGAAAACTACAGCCGCACTTTCCCCCTTATTCCTGTCCCTGATATGTGACTAACTGCTCCTGTGTTGTCGCATGCTGTTGGTAGAGGGTTTGCATAAAACCCGGCTCCCCAGAAAAACCTGAGGTGCAGCCTCTTACATAATAATGCAGATGTGGTCCCCACTACTGCATGATCTGCGAAGACAATGCGTTTATCATTCTCACCAATGCACAATAAAGAAACAGGTATTGAATGAAACAGGCCAGATAGGTGGCAAGTTTAGGAGGGGAAATTATCTCCCCTTACAAAAAGAATTAGACACCAACAACGGCTCCAGCCAATATGTATATAAATGCTTGAATGAACTGAATTGTCAAATGAATTGTCACATTTAGTTTAGATTTTCTTTTTTTGCATCAGAGCTCCTGATCACGTACATGACTTCATGTTTACTGCCTCCTTTATTTTTTTTCTGCATTGTTTGTCTCTGTTTACCTTCCAGGGGCGGCGGATGCCCTTAAAGAAATCTGGCATCCACATGGGCAGCACCACCGCTTCTCTCAGCAGCTTCTTGGCATCCTCCAGATCAGCAATGTCCGCCCTGCAGTTCATCCACAGAAGTTAGTCAGAGGAAACAAAACTACCTCCCCACCAGCTACCCCACAAACTCAGTATGTACAAGCCCCCGTACCAGTGTACATTGGGATTACGTGACACAATGTCTCTCTCCAGCGACTCCACCAGATTGATGTTGTATCCTGCACCACTGAACTTCTTCTGCTCTGCGTCGCCCGCGCCGTCTCCAGCACCTCTTTTACCCTGACGGAAGACAAGACAGGATAAATGGCTGGATTTGCACAAACCTGTCATCTAAACCACCAATAAAGAGTCCAACCTTGTCCTTGTTGGGGCCTCTGGTGTCCCTGAATCGCTCCCGTTTGGGGTTGCCCTGGTCGTGAACTCCAGGTCCTGCGCCTCGATGCTGCCGACTGCTGTTGTCTCTCCTCTGCTGCTTCAGTGCACTGCCAGGCCTCTTATCCACAGGATTCCTGCTGAGGTGAACACGAAGCAAAAATGAATTCAAACAAGAGCAAAAAATAAAACAGGACACACATCCAGGCAAGAGGCGATATTATTTTTTAATCAAAACTCCAGTAACTAAGAGGCATCAGCTTTGGAGTGTGATGCTGGAATGTGAATTCTGCAACTCTAACAGGGTTGCAAAAGTTCATTTTTGTAAATTCTCATCAACTTCCACATACCCGTGTTAAATCCTGTTAAGTAATGGAAGCGTTCTAAACCAAAATCCATGGTAGCAATTTTCCAGCTTATCTTCCCATAGATGGTTTCTTGGGAAAAATTACAGAAATCTACTGCCCCCTTGCAACCCCATTATCCCCTAATAGCCAGAATCCCATTCCCACGGTAAAGATAGAAGTGATCATGTAAAATACATCTGCTCTTCCTTCAGAGGGATTCCTAAGCAGTGATAATAACCAGGTGTTCCACCAAGCAAGAGCTTTCCTTAACTCTCTCTGTCACACACGCACACCTGTGCTCCACAGGGATGGGAGGTGGCCACACTGCTGGATCCTCTTGCTTCTCCTCCATCTGAGGTGCCAGGATGTTGCTTGGTTTCCCCGACTTGAAGTTCTCCAGCGTCGCCATGATGGTCTTCACCTGCTTGTATTCCTCAGTCAACGCCAGCCTCATCTGCTCACGGTACGGAGGAAAAGCACATACTAAAAAACAGACACGTCGCAATGCAGCGCCAGAGCGCGTCAGTTTCTTCAAAACTGAATTCTGGCTTAAAGTGTCGGCGTTGAGGCACAGGCCGGTTGGAGTAACTGCTCTGGGAATACGCTGGCCCGAGGGTTTCAGAGGACGCACCTGCTGCCATTTGACTTTGATTGCAGGGTCTCGAAGAGTATGGCAGTGCTTGTGGATCTGTTGGAGGACGCCTTCATAGTACACCGCAGATGAGTCATAGTTCCCCAGCAAGGCAAACTCTCTGCCCTTTGCGGCGTTGTCACAGATTTCCGACAGATCCATGCTGCTATGCGGCGCTATAAACTGCAGTGGAGCTCATGTGTTTTCTTTACGTTTGTAGAGTTGGCTATGAAAGGAAGTTGAACAGTTGGAACGGACTGATTCTAATTTGCGTAGCAGTAGTCGTAGTGCTGGTTTTCACCAACGGTGGTCACCAAAGTGTTTTAAGAAAATCCTGTACTTTGAACGGCTTTTATCTCTGACTAAAGGCATTTTCTGAGGACTAAAACAGTGTATTTATTAGATGAGTTACATTTCCCATTAAAATCATGCTTAGAATTGTATTTTAGCGATCTACAACCAATTTTTGGATTACAATATTCTGAACTGAAATAACAGATGGAATGTTTAAAAAAAAAAAAAAAAAAATATCCCCAAAATTTTGTGTCACACATCTATTTGAGAAAGGGCCCAGACAAAAACAACCAATAAAAACTGAGGTGATTGGATGAACTTACCGTCACTTTTAAAGTAGACCAGTCAAATTGTAGCAATATCAATTCATCTTATGACAAACAGTGCAAGGCTTCCTCTTTGTACCTGGTCTGGCTGCTAAAACAGAAACACTTCATCATGTGGTTTTTCCATTCGGGGACGGATGAGTAATTCAAACCAAACACAAGATCATCAAGGCTTTGGCCAGATATTAATTCCACAATTTACTAAACAATCAGTGTGTCCAGTGACGTTCTTCAAACTTGCTCACATTTATCTGTTTCAACAGAACAAACAAACACAAAAAAAAAACAAAATACACACACAACATGACAAACGGTGGTTCTTCAAGTGTGCTCAGTCAGTAAGTACACAGTCCTTAGCACCAGGAAAGTGCTCAAACAAGAGGCGACGGCTCTCTCCCTACAATCACAACAACAGATTTCAGAGGCCACCTAACTCAGTCTGTATCAGTCTTATTTTGGGGGACAGCAAGGCCAAAAATCTACCCACAGAAAATGAATACTGTTCATCATGACGTCCCAATTTACAAAGAGGAGACCAGTAATCTGCTGGTTCTTGGAAAACACTTTGACACGGCGGCCTGGACGGTTAAATTTGTCTGAGAACGGTTTTCTCAGGCAACTTCATCCCAGCAAAAGCAACTCCACTTTCAATTGCACATAAACATTTCATGCTGTAATGTGATTGGATGAGAGAAGTAAAGTTTTAGCCTTAAATAAATGTCAAAACCTTCAATATCGTTGATTTTCTTAGCTTAGCCGAGCCAAAGATTGTTTGGAAATCTTTAGACCGCTTTCGGAATAAAACTCCCCACAAATAAAGCAAATAATTGGGCACTGATTATAAAAAATAAAAATCTGGTGAAGACAACATACGTGTAAACAGCTACCGCTTGAAAAAAGCAATTCAAAACAATCTTGCACAGAGAGTTTCTGGATTTGGGTCACTGACAGACAACAAATTTCATGGAGTGAACATTGGTTGTGAATGAGGATGCAAAATGTTCTCGCGTTAGGCCAACTAGGCAAGTGAAACTTTCCAGCGTCCAGCCCGGCACGCAGCCACAGATCCCAGAGTGAGCTCAGTGGCTGGCTAGCAAGTGAAGATTCTCATCATCTTTTGGGCTTGTTGAGTTCAAACAGCACCCCGGTGCGCTCACAACTCGCCCCACTTCAAGGCGAACGTCATCCTTCAAAGCTGGTAGTCTATTCTTTAATGTTTTGGTCCCTAAGGGGTCTGAGATGTACATATATTTCTTCTTCTTCTCTCTACACTGATCCAAACTCGGCCATCCAGGCCTCGTACTTCTCCAGGTCGGCAGCGGAGACGGACTTGGAGATCTTCTTGAGCGTGAGGGTGAAGTCCTCCATGGTGACGGGCATCTGAAGCTCGTCTTTGGAGAGAGCACGGATCTCCTCGGGGCTCAGGCCTTGGATCCGGCGACGCATGGCCATCATGGACGCGTCCCTGCGTGTGCATGAAAGAGAAGTAAGCTGTGGGCTCCTTCAGGCTGTATTTCCTATACGGTTGCATAACTGTACTTTTGTTCATGCACCTGCAGACGTTGGTGATGTCGGCGCCTGAGTAGCCCTCGATCTTCTCGGCGATGAGGTCCAGGTCCACGTCAGCGGCCACCTCCACTTCCCTCAGGTTGATCTTCAGGAGCTCAACACGACCCACAGCTACAAACACAATCCAAATGTGACAACAACCAAAACAATTAGATTTCCATTTTCTACATTTATCAATGTTCTCAAACAATCTATGTCTCTGTCAGTAATGGAAATCAGCCCTTTGTGATGTCACAAAGTGCACTTATGCCTGGACAACTTTCATGTTTTTCAATGACTAATCATACAAGGGCTGCTACACTAGAACTGATGAGGTCACCAGAGGGAAGAGGAATGTAGATCCGCTTCTCCAGCCGCCGTCTCAGAGCCTCGTCGATGTCCCAGGGGAAGTTGGTGGCGGCCAGGACCATCACCATCTTTGATGGGTCGTCATTGTCCAGGGCTCCGCCCACACCTGGTCAAAAACCCAAAACCCAACCTATGATGTTTCCTACCAGGCCTCCAGAACCATTAAGGACCATCTTCTCCCCTCCACTCACCATCCATCTGAATCAGAAGCTCAGATTTCACTCTGCGGCTGGCCTCGTGCTCGTCCGACGTTCCTCTCCTGCCGCAGATGGAGTCGATCTCGTCAATGAAGATGGTGGTCGGCGCATAAAACCGGGCCTGGGGGAGCATTTTTCATGGGACATTTTAGAACCTCAGTTTGACCTTTTGAGGTTTCTGTTTTTCTTTCTGCAACACCGCCGCACCCAGACGGACCATTTCGAAGAGCAGGCGGACCAGCTTTTCCGACTCTCCTCTGTATTTGGAGGTGAGAGTGGACGAGGACACGTTGAAGAAGGTGGTCCCACATTCTGTGGCCACGGCCTTGGCCAGCATGGTCTTCCCCGTTCCAGGGGGGCCAACCATTAACACACCCTGAGAAGAACAATGTTATGTAGCATTAACACCAAGAAGTATTTCCTGACCAGCCTTTAAAAAAAAAGTCTATTTTTCTCTTTTTCACATTGTGTCCCCCAACATTTGGCTCCCTTTCCACCCCAAAAATGTCAAAAAAAACAAGGCAGATATGTTTGAGAAAGCCAAAGAATGTGGTGTATCAGCCTAATGACACCGGTTTCCACAGTGTTGGCTTCTGGGTTCCAGAGTTATTATCCCATCACTGCGCGACTCTGCGGCTAAACTGCATTTCTGCAAACGAGAGGCCCGCTGCTCCGACAAACGAATGTATTGATCCTCACATAACTGGCCCGGGGTGTGGGGGTGGGAGGGGGCTGGCAGGGGCGGCGGCACAGTCGAGCCTCACATGATTACGATTCAAACCAGGCTGAAACGGAGGAAAACTCCCCGGCTGCTCGTTCAGCTGAGCTGTGTGTACTACAGGGGAAAGTAGACGCGAACGCGGTGAGCGAGGCCTGGGGACAGATGTTCACAATGATGGGAGTGATGCGTAGGTTGTGTTCATCTTTGATTGAGCAAACAGCTGGCTGTCCCGCTTAGGACGCGGTTCAATGTGGTTCGGATGAACGGGCTCATGGGGACAAGCAACTCTGAGCAGGAATAAAATCATTCGCCATTAAATGTTTCATATACCTTTGCTGGTTTTTAATGCCTCAATCTGAAATGAACGTATAAAACAGCAACTGTTGCAGTCACATCCTTATTTTTCTATTGTTTTGAGATGTTTTTTCTGTCAAACCAAAAGTGCGACTGTCTCACATGCGTGCCTGTTTACCTTCCAGGGGCGACGGATGCCCTTAAAGAAATCCGGCATCCACATGGGCAGCACCACCGCTTCTCTCAGCAGCTTCTTGGCGTCCTCCAGATCAGCAATGTCCTCCCTGCAGTTCATCCACAGACCTCGGTCAAAGAGAACTAGCTCACTAGCACACTCAGTATGCAGCCAGTTGTACGAGCCCGCCCCCCGTACCAGTGCACATTGGGGTTACGGGACACAATGTCTCTCTCCAGCGACTCCACCAGGTCGCCGTCGTATCCCGTGCCGTCAAACTTCCTCTGTTCTGCGTCACCGGCGCCGTCTCCAGACCCTTTCTTTCCCTGAATAGTTTTGGAAAAAATGAATACAACAACTCCCAACACCAGTCGTGTCGAACGCTGCTCAACTGCGCTGGTCTCACCTTGTCGTCTTTCGCCTTTGTGCCTCGAGCGTCCCTGAATCCCGGTCTCTCTGCTTTCACGTTGGCCTGGCCGCGACCTCCTGGGCCCGCCCCTCGATGTTGCAGACCGGGGGAGTCCTTCCTCTGCTGCTTCAGTGCAGTGTTAGGACGTTTCACTATGGGATTCCTGCAGGAAGACACACACACACAGTCTGCTTACTTCCTTGGGGGGTTTTTGCCAAACACCCAAGTTTAAAATGACTGCAGCGCGGGCCTGGGTCCATTGTGGAGATCAACCATGATGCAGACACACACCTGTGTTCTGCAGGGATGGGAGGGGGCCAGATCGCCGGATCCCCTGGCTTCTCCTCCGACAGCGGGGCCATGATGTCACTGGGCTTCTCTGATCTGAAGCTCTCCAGCGTTGCCACGATGGCCTTCACCTGCTCGTACTCCTCGGTGAGCTCCAGTCGCACCTTCACACAAGCACAGTGGGGAAAGCCCGCTGTCAGCACTCCAGACAAGGCCGGGCGAAAACCTCTAGACACATAAAAGGTTTATGGAGGCTAAATATTAACACAGGTGTTTACAACAGCTGCACAGCCTCTCCTTTCTGGTGGCATGGTGATTACAGCCAAATAGTCACAGTGTTCATGTGTTTAAGGTTGGACTCGCCTGCTGCCATTTGACTTTGAGAGCAGGATCTCGGAGGGTCTGGCAGTGCTTGTGGATCTGTTGGAGGACGCCCTGGTAGTAAACGGAGGAGGTGTCGTAGTTCCCCAGCAGGGCGTACTCCCTGCCCTTCTTGGCGTTGTCGCATATTTCTGACAGATCCATGCAGGCTGTGTGACGAGAAGAAGGTACACAAAATTTGAGCGTGGTGAAACCTCGTTCAAAAGGTCTTCATAATCTGCTTTTCACATTATGGTGCAGCTTCACCTATACACTTGACTAATGTACCCCAAAGCCTGATCCTAGGACTTGTTAATACTAAAATTGGAAAAGATTTCCTGTTCTCTAATTTATAGGCAGACTGAAAACATTTAATAAATACAACACGTAACAATAGGAATAATAAAAACAGTAACGTAGACATTTCCTGGTTCTGCTTACTGCCACCTCATAGTGAGTGGCCCCCCATGGAAACATTTCTGCCTCCGCCCTTGCACCGAGAGAAGATGGAACGACACCCCAAGCCGAGAGTGCCATGGTGCCGCTAGCTTGAGTCGGGTATCGAGGTTTACCAGCCTGCACTGACAAGCCGCGTTTTGAGCGTCATTAAAGGCATCTTCTCATCTCTACATGCTGTCATCATGCCAACGCTAGCCACCAGCTAGCTGGATGCTAGGCGCTAATGCGAGCCGAACCCGGCGAAACGCCGGAGCAACAAATAAACAGCGTGAACGCGACTTAATCCTCCCAGCATGTGTCCGCAGTGCATGTAGGGCAAAAAAATAACGCTGCGAATAAAGAAATGTTTGCTATCGATGCGTTTAAAATCGAAGCGCGTTTTTTCATACCTTCATAAAAAGCACTTGTTAGCGCTGTTTGTTTGAATCAGGGTCTCTGTGTTGAGCAAAGTGTTACCATGGCCGCGGGGAGACGCCGTGTGAGGAATACAGACGGCTCGGCGGCTGTGTTGCCTTCGTGGTTACACGGAAAAGCTGGGTTTCATGGCCTCTGTACCTTTAGTTGCGCCATTGTATTGTAGACAACAAAGACGTGTGGGACGTTTCACCGAAACCTTGCTGTCACATATCTCTTTTAAACAAACCAGACAAAATGTTATCGTTACCCAATTCAATGTTATACAGCAATATACCTTTTACCCACACATTTTCAGTGTTTATACGTTCCATGAACGTACCATAAGAGCGGGAACCGTACTGAAAGAAACCACTAGTCGTCGCTACAATGCATCTCATCATATAAAATCATATAGAAAACCAAAAGCACGAAGAAAATTAATTACTATTACTACACTTCTTTCTTTTCTTTTTTTTTAGAAGTGTGTTCTGCAGGGAATTATCTATGTTTTACATAATTACTTTTCACAGCCTTTGGAATTCGATCAGACATGATCTCAGAAAAAAAATCAAGCTCACTGAATTGTTTATTGTGTCATGATATGTAAGAGCCTGATAGACTTGTAGATATCACGCAGAACAATCTCAGACATTCAAATTAAAGTAATTAAAACCACTTTTATTGATTTGCAGCTTAATGACCGCAACACAGATTTGCATACCGCTGGAAAACGTGACAGTAATACTGAATGCATGCGGTGGGTAATGTTCAACATTTATACTTTTTCAGAAATGACAACTTACTATGACATTTGAGCATGTGTTTAAACAAGCATTTCAAGTAACATAAACCGTTTTGCATGAACGGAGACACAGCTGTATTTCAGCAGTGAGACTTTGTTCATCACGTACCCAACTAGGCTGGAAGCCTGTAAAGAGTCAAGTTCAGAGGACCACCATCGAAAGTCATGCTCTATTTGATTTTTCTTTTCGGAAACTGAAGAACTGCATGACAATGTTTAAGACATTTACGCTGAAAAGAAAACAGCTTTATCACAGTTTCAATTTATCTCATTGGTCCCTTCAATTATGATTAAATCTGTTTTGCCAGCTGATTAGTTACTGTGGATACAAGGGTTAGGATGTAGTGCTACAGAGTGTCTGATTGCATATAGTTTGTATGAGTACTAAAGTGCATTACGCAATGCATTGCTGTTTGACTTAAAGTGCATTCATGTGCAGCTTGAACCACAAATATTTGGCATATTTCCACATTGGTTCATGCATTTCCTTTATCTAATTGGTAATTCAATAGTGTGCAAACTTAAGCGCCCTCATCCTGCTTATGATGCCCGACATCAGGCACTGAAATGAGCAAATCATGAATGCTCCTTTCTTTTTGACCACATGGTCACGGTCAAACCTCTCTGGATTCAGTCTCTTTGGTTGCTTTCCGTCAAAACAACCCATAGCAGAACCCACAGGACGGAGCTGCCTTCAGCACTGACAAGCGTTAGACTCTCTCCTGTTCCAGGCCTGCGTGCCGCCACCCTCGCTGAGCTGCTTCAGCCTCATGGGTTTGTGGCTCTTCAGTCTGTACGCCAAGGTCAGAAAGATAGCGTCAACGTGCTCTTTCTCTGCAGGGTCCTTGGCCGACGTCTCAAACAGCGGGAAATTGTAGCTGTCGGCGAGGCACTGGGCAGCCGAGGTGGAGACCTCCCGGCGGTCCCTCAGGTCACCCTTGTTGCCCACCATGATACGCGGAACCATGGGCCCCACCGAATGCCGGCTGCACTCGTCGATCCACTCTGGGATGCTCTCGAAGGACGAGAGGCTCGTCACGTCGTACACGAAGATGACCGCGTGGACGCAGCGGTAGTAGTGCTCCACCATGCTTCTCCTGAAACGCTCCTGACCGGCTGTGTCCCAGATCTGCAACTGAAACAGCAGAAACACCTGATGATGGGACAAAATAATTTTGAATTGATGTCAAAAAATGTTGTCAAGCTTCTGCAATTTTATACAGTGATAATATAACACACTTAAAAAAAACAAAAAAAAACATACTAATGGTAGTACAAGAAGCACTTATTGTCATTGTACGTTCACACAAAGAAACTGCAGGGCCCCTTGACAATGTCCTTTACCACTGAAACTAGGGATGTTAACTATTAATCGATTATCAATTAATTGTCTTTTAAGAATTTCATTGATTAAATTAAATTAGTCGCAATTAATTGAACATTTTTACACATTTTTTTTTTTTGTTTTGTTAAATGGCGTGGTGTGTACCTGTAAACATTTCTGTCACTCCATGCAATTTACAGATGGAACCTAAATCTGAGGACATCCGATCTAAAACTAAGTGAGAACAAGTCCTACTTTCTCTCTCATCGTGTCTACACTCCAATATGTCAATAAGTAACCTGACATTTAACGGTAGTAGTCGGTCTCTTGTGTGTATGAGCTTTAACTCCAACCTTGATACTCTGCCCATCGAGCTCCACCGTCCTCTCTCTGAAATCGACCCCGATCGTTGCCTCGGGGTTTTTCAGGAAGGTGCCTCCACAGAATCTGTAGGTGAGACACGTTTTCCCCACGTTGGAGTCTCCGATGACGATAATCTTGAATATCCACGGCTGCGAAGTGTCATAGTCGTGATGCGCGGAGAGCTCCAACGACTCATTTTGACCGAAAACGATGTCAAATTCCTCCCTGGGTTTGTTTTCTATTGCCATCGCTCATGGTCTCGCTGTCTGATCGCGAACGCCACTGAAATATCGCGAGAGTGTGAAAGACCGCTAGACGCCGTATCCGTGGATCAATAAAAAAAAACAACAAATGTTTTTTATTTAAAATGACGTTTAAAAATTAGTCTGGCGGGTTTAAAACACATTAATGTAAAAAAAAAAAAAAAAAAAGAGAGAGAAAAAAAGTACATATTAACAGAAAAACAAACATTTCTCCATGTGTTTACAGCCTTTGGGATTTTGAGTTTCTGGGGTTTAGCATACTGACACAACAGATGGTTGGCAGGGTCACGCATGGGAGGGATTTATATGTGCCCCTTGCGACATCACCATGGGTTCCTTTCCAGAGATGTATATCTCAGTACACACTCTTTGCAAATTAGGTAAAGGATTTAAAAAAGCTGTTTTACTAAATATAAATTGTCAGAAAATACATGGAAGGTAAATTTTTTTTAAATGATATATTCTTTTCCATAAGTTACATTTAATATTGTTTAGATCCATCTATCCTTTTGCTTTAAACAAATTAGTTAATTTTATTACTTTTTTTCATTCTGGTACACCGTATGCTACAAGAAAATAAACATAAGGGTGTTTGTTTGTCTGCAGTATTAAAATCTGAATGTTTATATTTACCACGGACCAAATTACTTTTTTCTTCATTCAGCAGGGCTCCTATTCTGTAAATTTCAAACTTTACCTCTGTTGGATCTATAAAGGGCTTCTTCTCCTTTTGTTGTCATTTGCTGCTGGCGTTGATGAAATGACACTTGTTTTGTATAGCTCTTAGCTCAGACTTCTGCTAGTGTGACCTACTACGCTTGCAAACCATAAAAATAAGATACAAATCTAAAAAAAACACAATTTTTTTTTCTGCATCATGTTTATTTGACATCATTTCAGGAAAGGTCACACCATAACTACATCCATCAAACAGAAGCAACATAGAACTACGCCCAAAGACCAGTTTTTGATGGACTGCACGGATGTATTGCTACAGTCTCATCAACCACTTTATGTTTAAAACCAGTATTATCCATTTACATGCACACTAATCTGGACTGCAACTTGCATATCAAAACTCGAAACCAAGAATCAAAGAGTGTTTCACTGTCTTATCTAAAGACTGTAACAGATTAGAAACACTCAGCACAGCCTTTATCTGCTGGAGTTGAGGAGGACAATGGCCATTCTTTTTACATGCAGAAAATATGTCCATCAGTTTTTTTTAAAAGAAAAACAAACAAACAAAGAAAAAAACAGCAAACACACACACACACACACACACACACATTCAAAATACACAGTTTGGTTGTTGGTTACCAACAAAAAAATGCACTTACACACTTTTTTTTTTTAAAATAGCTTCAAATAAATCTCAAAAAAATATTAGTCAGGAAACACTTTTATATTACTTTAGAAAAAGTCACTTTTGACATATTGGCTACAGCCTGTAACCTGAGTGAGCGCACAGTGCATTGGCTTCTTAGATTTTATACTGTACAGCACAGGATGTTTGTAACAGCCCAGAGTGCAGCAGCAACAAGAGAAAGATAATGGCAAGTTAAAGCCCTGCAGTGAACCAACAAACCAGCTGTTTGTCACACACTAGGCACTTGTGCTGTTTGACGTTTGAAAAGTCACAGACATGTTGCCAATCCCCCAGTCAACGGCAAGTGTGCTCATTTACTCATGTTAAACGGACATACAAGAAATGTTTTGTCTGTTGCCCCGATTCATGATAGACACACTACAACACCAGCCCTGCCTGACTTGACCGGTTGCACAGGTCACAGAAGACTGCAAGGTTGTTCACACTTTGCAAAAGTGACCGCAGCTGCAATATGGCAGAGAATACAAAATGATAGAAAAAGACTCAAACTGGCGGCTTAAAATTTCATTCACACTGAGAGCTGTTTGTGTTTGAGTGACGCATTCTTGTGATGGGCATTCAGCTTTCTGTCCCCAGTTTGTCAAAGTAGATTATTCTCGTTCTTTTAAAATCTTTTTCCTGCTTTGATGAAAGTGAAACAGGAAAAAGGATTACCGTTAACACCCTGTTTCATTAGATTACATTTACCTGTCATGTACGTTTTTATTAGACTTAAAGTGACATTGCAAATACTTAATCTGGCCGTGGTTGTCGCCTCTGCACAGGCGGAGTGTTTTTGAGCATCATATTATTGGAAGAGAGACTTTTAATTCAACTGCTCCTCGAATTTTTCATAAAATATACTGATCCTGGTTCTGGCGATACAAGCTCAAGAGAAAAAGCCCCGTCACATTTGGCTCACCGAGTGAAAAAGAACTCTTTACTTGGTTTATTCTCCCAAGGTGCACAAAGACCTAACTCTAACACCTTTTTGCTCACCCTGTAACAATCCCTTGAGTGTCAGTTAATACCTCTCATTGACAGTTTCGCACATCCCCCGCTACCAGTTCTCATCCGAGAAAGAACTCGAACTGCCCGAGTCTGAGTCGGCGTCCGTCAAGCCATCCAAGTCCCAGTCGGCGCTGGAGCCGCTGTCGTCGTCCTCCTCGGTGGAGAAGCTGTGCGCGGAACCCAGGCACGCTGGGTACACGCGGGTCGAGACGCACACGGGCCCGAGCGTGGACACGTACACGGCCATGATGCTTTTCCAGTTGTCCCTGGCCGGGTCGTACTCGTGGATGAGGACCCTGTTTTTGTTGTGCTGCAGCAGAGTCTGGGTGAGCAGGAGCAGCTTTCTGTTGTGCTGGATCACCTGGTAGTTGAGAGCGCGGCTGTCGATGGGGATGTCGCCCAGCCGCTTCCACTCCCCCCTGGTGGGGCTGTAGGCCTTCACCACGGGAATGTCGCACACGCAGACGATCTGGTCCTGGAACGCGCACGCCTTGTAGAGCTTGTCTCGGCGCAGCGACCCGCAGTGGCGCCAGCGGTTCCTCTTGGGGTCGTAGCAGAGCATTCGCCTCCGGTTCACCACGTACAGGTGGTCGTTGAGCGCCACCACCTGTATTTTGCCCAGCGAGTGCGGCAGGGGGGCCACGAACGTCCACTGGTTCCTCTGCACGCTGTAGCACTCGACGTCCTTGATCCTGGTGTCCGTGACGGGGTTCCGCCCACCCAGGAGGTACACGTGGCCGTTGAGGTAGCCCATCCCGGAGTTGATCCTCCCCAGCGGCCTCTCTGCCAGCTCCTTCCAGCTGTTGAGGATGGGATTGTACAGCCAGAAGTTCTTGGAGAGGTGGGAGGCGAGGAACAAGTTGTTCTCAGGTGTGGCGCAGGCGATGAGCGACTCCATGGTGGAGCGCTTGTAGTCCTGGCCGCTCAGGCTGCCCAGCGGCGGCGCCATAAAGTACAGGTCCTCAGAGTAGGGGTCACAGCACATGATGCTGTCGTTGGGCAGGCCGAAGAAAAGAATCATGTCTTTGGCGCCGACGCCGATCCTGTGTTTGGGAAGGGCCAGATCAGCGGACATTCCGCAGCCGTCCTTCGCCGACCTGTTGAAGAAAAACTCCAGGTATTTCTCCACGGCCGGCCTCGCCATGAGCCCTTCCAGGTAGGGTTTGTCCTTGTCCATGAACAGGTTCCAGCGCACGCAGTTCAGGGCCTGCAGTGCGTCGTCCCTCTTGTGCGGCGCGTTGGCCTCGATCCACTGCAGGGCGGCCGAGCAGACCTTCCTCTCGCAGTCCACGTCCAGGGTGTTGAGGGACAGCAGCTCCTTCAGCTGCTTCAGATCCAGCTCGCACAGGTCCTCGCTGCAGCACACCTGGCTGAAGTTGCGGGCGATGAACGAGTGCGCGCTCTCCTTCAGCTCGGCGTTGTCGAACGTGTCCGCAAACTTCAGGACCTCCACGCAGTTGGACAGGTCCAGCCTCCTGGCCATGAAGCTGGAGCAGGCGCCGCGGATGTACTCCAGCTGCAGCATGTTGGCGGCGGCGTACAGCCGCTGCACGTTGCCCTCCGTGACGGTCACCCGGCCCGTGTAGCAGTAGTCGATGATGACCGACATGGACTCGGCGTCCACGCCGCGGATGACCACCCTCTCCTGCATGCTCTCGTTCAAGCCCCCGGTGAACATGCTCTTGAAGTAGGGGCTGGCGGCGGCCAGGACGTTGCGGCTGCACAGGAACAGCTGCTCCATGCGGGTCGCCCCGGCCATCTCTCCCCATCCACCTCCACCTCCACCTCCTGCTCGCTCCAGCGACTCGTCGCCGCACTCGACTCCAATCGTGACGTCCCCGAGCAGCTGACAGTCGAACAGGCACTTCAACTCCCTCAGCAGACCCCGAGCGTGGCTGGCGTCCTCCAGCACCTCCGGACCGCTGAAGCAACTCAACGAAGCCGAAGCCATGGCAGCGACTCCGGCTAGCGATATTTCAGCGATTAGTGTCGGCGAAGGGGGGGCGCCCAAATAGCCGGCTGTCAGGCGTCTGACATGCAAGATAACGCTTTTAAACGGTCTGCGCGTCGATAATGGCGCATCCTGTTTTATTGGCTATAGTCAATATGCTGTGAAAAAATACATTACCGGGCGATAAACACAGCTGCGTGGTGGTCTGCGAGTCACAAAAGCAACACTTGTCGTTCTCCTGCTGGGCGTAGTGTTGGCTTTACTTCCGGCATAATTAAGGGCTTACGCTCCGAAGAGCCGTCGTGACACACATGTCAGTTTAGGTTAGATTTTGTTCCTCCCTGACAGCGCTAAAGTCTGTTTTGACTGTTGTAAACCAGGAATCTCGTAAAACTACGCCGTCGTTAGCCCCGAGGCGGAACAGCACCGCTGTCAAACATTGCCAAAGTAAAACACTCTGTCACCCAAAAGGACATAGTAATATTTATTTATTATTTCTCTGTAGGCAAGTTAGTCAACACGTAAAATTTCTTTGAGTGTCTGGTCTTTGTCCTCGTAGGGTTTGCTTAAAAAAGTCTTCCTTTTAGTGGGAATTTTAGAAGGTGAGTTTTTATTTTGAAGGAAATCTCAAACGGCTTCCGTCATGTCCCGCTGCTCGCTCATACAACCTTGCTAAGAACAGCTTTCGTCTCTCTGATTGGTTGGTTTAAGTGGGTCGATTTTACGTTAGGTTGAGCCAGGTGACTGACAAATTAACAGTGATTGTCTAATGTTTAGTTGTTGAATTATTAATGTTATTAATGTTCCTTGCAGACAATTATTTTATCTGTTTGTACGATAATAAATATAAACCCCCCCCCCTTTTTTTTTTTTTTGATAAAATGTAATTTATTGCAAGACAACACAACTGACCATTTGAATCTCATTTTTCATACGTTGGCATAATTCTGGCAAGTAATTATCTTTGTTCAGTAGTTTTACATCACTGGTTCACTATAATTATAACCTAATGTCGCATGGTGCTTTTTAAAATGGTAATGGCATTGCAGAGCAGTCTTTTTTCTCTTTAATTAAAAAAAACAAAAACAACAGCTCACAAGTGTTTATGATTCAGTTCATTGATCTTCTGCAGTGCATCCTGGTTGCGCATGGTCTTGTGGACAGTTATCAGGAAGGGGAACGCTGAGGGCAGCTCAACCCTTTGGCTCAGCTTCTGGTGACCCCAGTGGAGGCAGTGCAGCTTCTCAGCCAGGTCCAATCTGCCTGCACGCTCCAGTGCGCCTTGCAGCAGCTTGGTCTTGTTGGGCTTGTCCCAGTTTTTCTCGTACCTGTGATTAAAAATAGACACCCGGGAGACCTTTTTAAGTTAACGATTGTAACATGAAAGGGTTAATGGGGGAACGAAGTAGAGAAATTGTGTAAAATGACACAGAAAATAGCTGACTCAAACATATACCACTGTAGAGAGTTTTTATGAAACTACAAAAAACGTTTGACATTATTTTATACCTGATTTTATGTAGGTTAAAAGCAATCACTGCAGAGCATTTTGCGACCAAAATATGAGTTCATCTTGAACCACTGGTGCCAGCACCAAACTATTATCACAGGTTATAGACACACACTGTACCAGCTTTCCAACATGGTTCTGGCCTGGACACTCCTCTCTTTGGAGCTGGTGTGGAATCGCCCAATTTGTGCTCGGTTGAAACCCAACTCGTATGCCAAAACCGTCCATTCAAAACCAAGCTGAGCAGAAATCTCCTTCAGGGTCCTCAGGTTGATCACAGCATCCTGAAATCATTGTCACTGTCTATGAGGTGTGTTTATCGAAGAGAAATAGCAGGAGACCATCAACCAAAACTGTGTACCTCTTGTGCTTTGTTGGGCATTATATCTCAGCGTCCAGATTTAACAGTAGTCCATAAAACTCCATAAACCTAATTTGTCAGACACACAGATTTGCTAAGAAAGGCAGCATTTCATATCAGACATATTCATTTATGGTAGATATGGTTTTCACTTACCCCAAGGTACAGTATGCCAAAGAAGAATGAGGTCTGAATGTTACTGGGGAGATGCATCATCAACAAAATAATCCGTTAAACATTAACTGTTGAAGCAACACTTAGAGTGTGTGTGGGTGACATGTTGAAACACATCCACCTGGAACCAGTGAAACCAGTTAAGTCCAGTTCATCATTATTATCTTTATGAGCTTTGTGTGATTTAATGGACTTGAATGTCTTTGTATGTCCTTTTCAATTCAAAGATGACAGATACTCAAATACTTTGAAAGGTTTTTATTCACTTTAAAAACTCCCCCTCCTCGTTTAAGTCCTTTAATCCAAAAAAGCATTGAGGAAACATGTGCAATATCGAAGGATTATGTTTATGTTTATCAAAGAACATTAAAAAATATCAGCTTCCATGTAAACAGGAATGAAAACAAAGTAGCCAAAAGCTAATGTGTGCACACTTATGTAAAGTGACATCCTCCTTTATTCAAGGAGCAAAACCAAGGACATGTTTTAATGTGCTAATCATGATAAAATACTGCGCGGCCCAGCCAATAAATATAACTGATATGAATTACACTATGTTGTTTTTTTTTTAAATAGGCACGGAATGCAACAAATGTTCAACTTCACATCTGACACCACAGTCCTTGAAAAACGATTAATTGCAAAATCAGTTGCCTTAAACCATTAAAAGTGTGTTGAAAAGCGTGAACAGTTGTTTTTTGAGCTTTCAACTGAAGAGGCATTTTCCCTCTGTTCAATAAAAGATTAACTATTCACATCGACAAATAAAAACCACGCACATCAATTTAATAAGATCCAGTGCACACTTAACAACAGATTATCAGAATATTGCCGCGATGACTCATAGTGTTTCAGTGTGTGTCTCAGCAAATAGTAAGGTGGAGATCCAGCCTGCTGGACCCGTACGCTTCTCACTCACTGTTTCCTTTTTTTCAGTCAAGTGTGGTGCCTTTTGGAAATGTTAACAGTCACTTTCTCAAAGGTCACAGCCCCAGACTGGGCCATCCTGACAGCAGCACTTTAAATCAGTCAGCTTCCAATGCAGTGTAGCCCTGTGGTCTCTCTTGAGTGTCAAGATTTTTTTTTTTTTTTTTTGGGTTAGTAGCAGCCATCTTTCCAGCTCCCGTCTCTCAGGGTGCTCAGTGCAGCCAGGCTCTTTGGAGGAGTCAGCAAACTGCAGACAGTGAGAAACACATCAAGTGAGTGGCACAACATTTTATATTCACAGTTTTATGGAGATTCAACGTTAGTTTTTCTCAGTAGCTACCATTTATCAGCCTATAAAACAAAACAATACAATAACACAGGCTTCTCCTTTTGGAATCTTGTACTTTAAGCATTAACATCATGCCAGGTGACCTACTGTCCTCAAATCTATATCATAAAGAATAATGAAGAAATTAGACATAGTCCTTTGTTTTTGGATACACATTTTTTTAAATTGGTATTTCATTATGAAGCGACAACAGCCATCCATCCATCCATTTTCAATACACGCTTATTGCCGAACCCAGGGTGACAGGGGTCTGCTGGAGTGAAGGCTGGGTGACACCCTGGACAAGTCGCCAGTTCATTGCAGGGCCACATAGAGACAAACAACCATTCACACTCACAATCACACCTACGGACAATTTAGAGTTTCCAATTGAACTCACATGCATTAGGACTGTGTGAGGAAGTTGGAGAACCCGGAATCGAACCCACAACCTTCTTGCAGTGAGGCAGCAGTGCTAACCAGTGCAACAAGTGACAAAATACACTACAAAATCGAAAAGTAAAACTAGGAACTAGGAAATCTTTCTTTGGTCAATGTGGCCTCACCTGCGTGTGGGTTGAGTGATCTTGCTCGCCCGCAGAACTCCGCCTGTGCCAACAAAGGAGGCGGGCCGAGGCAGGGAGCTGCGGGGGGCAGCCGACTGGACGGAGCTGGACTTGAGCGGCTGTGGAACCAAGCTGCTGCTGGTCTTCAGCGGCTGAGGCAGCGACCCGCTGCCGGGGATGGAGTTCAAGCTCACGGAGGAGGTCAGCGGGGTGGAGGTGGGGCCCTGCTGCACGGTGGGGCTCACATAGGCGGTGGCCTTCAGCGGGTGGCGAAAAGTGGTGGGGAAGTTGCCCACGCTCTGGACCCGCTGGCTGAGCTGCCCAGGGGACGGGACTGGAACGAGTGGGAGAAAGTGGGTTGGATGAGGGCAAATGTAGCAGCAGAGGCAGATCGGCACTATCAGCATTCAAAGGTGCCATGCGGAAGAGAGAGAGAGAGAGTCCTACATACAGGCCATGAATAAAAATGAGCCTGATTTATTCATAGAGGGAGATAAAGCTTACTGGAGGACTGGAGTCGTGCAAGCCCGTTGGACGAGTCAAAGCTCTGGCTGCTCCGCAGGGAGGATATCGTTGGCAAGGAGGAGGGGCCTTGGGAGGATGGGGTGACGGGGGATGCCAGGCATGGGATACTGGGAACACTGGGCATGCTGGGAGCTCGGATCAGGTTGGGCATGCTTCTCCGTAGCTTATCTATGCAACATCATCAGCACTTTGTTTCAATTTTTATGCTGTATGCGTTGTTTAGTACAATTACAAATGAAAAAAATACATAAAATAAGTTTATGATAAAATTTAAACAACCAAAAAATATCCCAACTGCTTACCACCCAGTATTTATGTTAAACTGAGCCAAAAATGAGGATAACCAAGGATAAGCTACATATCTGATTTAAAATTGATAGACACTAAACAATAAATCCCTCTTGGCACATCCAGTCAAAGCTTAAAATTCAACAAATGCCACAACTGTTGTCACATTTCTATTTCAATTCCTAAAGAGTTTTAGAAAACGTCTTGATTTGCGCTCACCTGCACCAGCCCTGTACACTGAGTGTGTTTCTGCGCTCAGGCCGGAGACTCCGGTGTACTGCGACAGCGCGCTGAGCGAGAACTGCGGCGTGGTCGGGCTGCGTCTGCAGTCTCTGATACTGGAGAAGGTGTGAGAGTGGGGCAGACTGCCCCGCTGCATAGACCCTGTGCGGAAGAGCCGAGGCTGGGGAGGAGGGAGCTGGTCGTAGCCCTCGTCCTCCTCGTCCTCCTCCTCCAGATCCATCTCACTGCGCCTGAGGGAGTGCAAGGAGAAGCTGGAGCTGCGACGGCTGGCGGTGGCTGAGGTAGAGGCGTAGTCCTGCCGGAGACCTGGAGGGGGAGACGTCAATGCTTTTACCAAGGGAGAGAGCATGGATCTGATCTTTAGCGTCTCTGACATATTAGCTTAATAGAATATTCACCCTCTAAATGCTGACCGACACCTTTTACATTTGTTTTCTGAAATGTCTGATATAATTTTTAAATAATCATGCCACAAAAATGTCATTTCATTTTCAGCAATATGTATCAATATTTCAACTTTTAAAATATTGATACATATTGGTACAGTTTTCACCCTCGGGCAAGAAGGAGCACAGGTCATTTTTACAGGTTGCACTATAAAAATAAAAAAAAAGGGATTGTATTGTACTTCTTAATCGTGAGGCTGCTGTTCAAAACAGTCCACTCACTCTCCTCCTGAAGTCGTGCCATGACCTCCACATCTGTCATGTCCTGCAGTTTGTAGCTCATGGAGATGGAGTCCTCCTCCAGCTCCGGCACCCCCACCTCACTGTCCAGGGAGGACTGGGGGCTGATTGCGGCGTGCCGGCGACCCACATCTGGAGGCACAACGGGACAGTCACGTATGTCACACCGAGATGTTATTTATGCCTCTCATGGCCAAAAATTTAAACGACATGGATGCATGACAAATGATGAAGTGACTAGGCAGATGTCTCACTGTGAAGGGTGGGCTTTGATAGGAAAGTAGGTGCCCTGTCGCTGAGGCAGGTGGGCCTCGCTGGGAGAGTCGGCTGGAGGAAGGGTTGACCTGATGGTGGCAATAATGCTGAAAAGTTGATAAAAAAAAAAACCAAAGGATTGAGAAATGAAATCATTATCTGCCTCACGTGGAAATCAAGCCTCAATCAGCAATGACATTGGAGTTGTTAAAAAAAAAAAAGACATATTGAAGCCACTGATGTACATGGTCATTTGGTCTCGAAGTGGTGATTCAGCTTCCTTGCCTCCATCTGTCTGAGAGTCTGATCTCCTAATCCAATCCTCAGAATTTGCCGTAATCTGATTGCAAATGGCAAGTGACAGGTTGTTGAAGAAACTGGGTTATGTACAACGAGTAGCAAAGTCGTCTCAGGAAGAGCAGATGCCTTTCGCTAATCACGCTTTGATCAAATTGGCTTGGAGACGCATCAAACGGGGAAATAAGGTTAGCGGAGGCTGCTTTTAATTCAAGCAACAAGCATTAAATTGTCCAGAGTTTAAGAGGAGCTGAGGTAGCTAGCCTGTTATAATTAGCTAGACTCCATGAGACTACGAGCAGCTATTTGAGGCTACGCTAGGTGCAGCACTGCTAAGATGTTAGCGTAAAGTTATCACAAACAAAATTCAGTACAAGCAAATATGACAAGGGTGACATTCAGTAAGTATTCAGATGGCATGTTGTTATACTAGACCAATCTTTTTAACAGCACAAAATGAAACAAAAATAAGAAAATAAAAAATGAAAAAAAAATGTATTAGTTTTTTTTTTTTTTTTTTTCTGATAATTTCAGTTTCATGGGAAACATTTGGAAAGGGGAGTTGGAGACAAACATTCTCTTGATCCACAATTTCATTTACAAAATAATTTTATTCACAATTTAATCTTATTTAGTCAGTTTTCTTCACTGATAGCTGAGAGAGTTGGTGACAGCGTGAGTGCTGCTGTGCTGTTCTTTGCCCTTTTTCCTGTTGTGCACTTCTGATAGAACTGATCACATCATAGCATCCACACTAAGCTCTCATTGTTGACAAACTTTTCAAAACAGATTTGAGATAAGTTGTGCTTATGCAGTATCAAAGATCCATCTGCCTTGCAAGACTAATCACCCTGATGTCTAACTTCAGGTAAATGAGCTGCTAAGCCTCAAGTAAAAACAATGCAGAAACGATAACATAACATGATAACAGGTCAAACAAACAGTTTTAAGATTGTTAATGATGAATCGTAGGATCTCCTCAAAAGGGTCTGTGTTTAAATACATGCTGAGCGTACGACGGTGTTACCTGGGGACTCGGTTAGTGCAGAGGATTTGTTGTAAGGCAGGACAGGGCAGCTGATGGTGGAGAGCCCCTCAATGCAGCTGTACGGGCGGATGGAGGACATTCCTCGCCTCCTTTTAGCTGCACACAACATTAGTAGCAATTTAGTTTGTCCAAGGATTGCCTTTTAAGCACACACGCAAACAGATCATCTATTATATTTCAACATGCTCTAGCCAAATGCTAATCTGCTTGCCACAGATCAGTATTGATGTTTTGAACGATTGCATTATGGCTTGGACACAAGAGGCTCATACAGTAGAGGGAGTGGGGCGGCTTACTGGCCTAAACTGAGGATTTTTTATTTTTTGGAGGGATCTTCGGATAAGCAGGGATTGTCCGTGTAGTCTACATCCCATTCCCCAATTCGAGCAAGATCTACTGCTCTATATTAGCAGCGGAAGTAATAGCCACTGCTTGGAGCTTGGTTCTATTGCTTTCTTTTTTAAATCAGTATTAGTAATAATAGCTGATAATTTGAGAAATGACTCCAAATGACCCTTCATAATCTGATTTTGACTGTTTTGCAAAGCTTTTACCATTAGAATCTAAAATATTGTAGACGACCGGCCTTAAAAATAATATCAATATACTCATCCACAACAATTTTCACAAATATTTGGCTTTACAACGGTCAGTAAATTACATGACACAGTGAAAAACGGAAAGTATGTATTTGGAGTTCAGGAGTTGGTTCCAGGAGTTTGCATGTTCTCCCTGTGTCTGCGTGGGTTCTCTCCGGGTTCTCCGGCTTCCTCCCACAGTCCAAAAACATGCATGTGAGGTCAATTGAACATTCTAAATTGTCTGTAGGTGTGCATGTGAGTGTGAATGGTCGTCTGTGTCTATGTGGCCCTGCAATGAACTGGCGACCTATCCAGGGTGTACCCTGCCTTTGCCCTAAGACAACTGGGATAGGCCCCAGCAGACCCCCATGACCCTGAATAGGAATAAGCGGGTATAGAAGATGAATGGATGGAGTTCCATCGAAGTGATTTGTAGGCAGCGTCACACACACACGAGCGAGTGCTGCATTTGGCATTCCTGACACAATTAGGCTCCTTGGCTGCTGAATAAAACAAGCTTTCATGCTAATTTACGCACACAACAAGCTCCTGGAGCTCAGAGACAGAGATGTATTCATGACCCCGGGGAAGACAGCCCACCTCCAACAAAAACAGCTTTTGTAGGAAAGGAGAAGAAGGAGTTTGAACTTGAACACAGAAGTTTGCGTAGAACAAACAAGTATCACATTTTGGGGGGGGGTGAGTGATGACACACAGGTATGTAAAAACTTAACGTGTGAAAACACACACGTTTGATGCAGTTTGGGCAGTGACAGCGATGAAAACCCCTGTCTCCAAACCCAGTTAATATAAGAAAGGTTGCTATGGCAACCATATCCCTGTGCATGCGTGTAGGAAGTGAGAAGCGCCATACCAAATCCTGCACCGAGTCCTGCAACAAACCTCACCCAGTGAAACGCTGGGATCTTGTTAACAGCACGAGACAAGCTTCGTTCCACTCCAAAAAACAAAAATAGCGTCACATGCTTGTTGGGGAGAAAAACTGCTGACCATCCTTGAGCAAACACAACATCTGGGCCAACCAAGAGTACAGCTTGTTTTTCTAGCGTCGTTGTCATTTTTTCTTGTTACTCAGACGAATGAAACCGTTCTTTATGGGGCTATAGAATGAGGTGACTGGGTTCAGGTGTGCAGGTGTTGGAGAGCAGCTGCGAGGCATCAGCCTCGGCTGCATGAAACAGAGCAGTGTGTTTCCAGCACGGCGAACATCTTGACTCATTTCCGCACGTTCGGGATCACCGTCAGTCTCCGGGTTTATGTTTTATCTTCATTTGGGATTCTGTTAGCCCTGCTCCAGTTTCTGCCTTCTTCTTCCCGTTTGTCTGTTCTGGAACCACCAACGCATTGAGCAGCTGGATTAAAATGTAATGCCGGTAATACCCTCTTGCTTGCTTGAGGTTTGGGATTTACGTGAAGCCGCCTGAACACATCAAACGCGTTTGTTATTTCTGCACTTCCTGTCGAGCCTTAACGCACCCTGACGTATAGCAGTACTGTCTGACAGTCAATTAGAAGGCGCCGTGAACAACATATAGAAAACTGTGGTAAACAGACAGTAACCATAGTAACAACGACTGACTGACACACATTTAGTTTCAGCTTAAAGCTGCATTGCATGCTCTGTTACTTCTCACCTGGACTTCAGTGAATATAAATCTAGTCTATCTTGCATACATTTTATATACAATTTATAGATATATGTGTTTTTGTGTGTGTGTGTGTGTGTGTGTGTGTGTGTGTGTGTGTGTGTGTGTGTGTATATGTATATATATATGTGTGTAGATCCGTCTTTTATTTCTCGTACTCCCAGGACAGGGGGTTGCTGTTTATGCTAAACTAAGCTAAGTGATGGATGTGTCCGGCCATAAGTAGATTATGCCGACATTGGAGTTGCATCAATCTTATGTAAGTCACAAGAGGAAAATCCACGAGACATGTTCATAAAAAGCCATAAAAAAATTCAACAATAAAATTTCTATCAAATATTTCTGCAGCACCAAAAAAAACCAACATGTTAAGTGGAATCCGTCTGCTGCTTCAGTCAGATTTACCACCTTATTATCCTCTCAACACAGTTTTTCACTTAACACAGAGTGGCGCCGTCCCAGAGCACAGCGTGGCTTCCGCCAAATGGAACGGTTTGGTTTTTCACCTTTCAGTGGAGCGACGAAGCCCTTTTGCCAACAACGTCTACCCACAGAACTGGACCTACACCTAACGGCGTAATAACCATCACACCACGGGGAAGTTGGCCGCTCGGGCACTTTTAAAAGGCTGCACAATGTGACGGCCACACGGTGGAGAAATTATTCAGTTGCGCGCACAGACGGGCTCGCCTGGGGATCGGAAATAGCTGCAGGAATCCTGCCGGAGACATTTTGTGCGCGAAGTGTGTCACGGCTTACGATCACGTGTGACCGAGCCGAGCCGCGCAGGCAGATGTCCAGATGCGGCCGCCGCCGCCGACAGCTGTTATTCCGAGCGGTAAACACTCTGTACCTTGGTCCAGTCTGTGGCAGAGGGTCATCCTGGCCAGCTCCACCTCGGGCCCTGGGTGGTCCAGTACCTGCCTGCACCACTGCAGGGGGCTGAGGATGCCGTCGTCTTGCAGCTCCGCTCTGGGACTTACGTACAACCTGGCATGGCACAACACAAAATCTGCAGTTCAGTCCGGATGCCTCACACAAGCAGAAGCTGTTACTTCAAGCGACAAAACCATGAAACGCATTTACGTTTTCTGTAAATTGGCCCTTTGTGATGTCACAAAACCCACTGACCCAGCCAGGTGTTCGTTTCATCCCCTAGGATCACCAAGCACCAAGCAAGATCTCTGTACAAATAAACCCATCAGAGCATCAGTCTTAGCAAGAAGCTAAAACCGTTTTTTTGTTTTTTTTTCTTTTTTAAAGGATGACCTTAAACACAGGGCTAAATATTCTGTGGTGGGTGGGGGCGTTGTAGTTAATCCCAGAAAGCTCATATTCATTAATGTGCGGTCAGCAAATGACCACAAACGACTTCACCCCTGTTGGTTAAGGTGAGTTTAATATCAAGATATGCAATGGGACAATATTTGTTGATGGTGAACTTCACACTACAGCACAGATCATGTAATGTACAGAATGTGTTGCTGCTTTGTCATATGGTTAATGTTCCTTGAAGGTAACATCTGAAATGCCAAAGTGAGTTTGCAAGTTGCTGTTGTTGGGACTTCACCACCAGTGACTAGCACTGATACCATAAGTGACCACTCTGCTATTCACTTGGACTGCACAATGTCTAAATCCTGCATTTCTGTTTGGCCATGAGCTCTGCGGTCAAATGCCAATTGATTTTTTTGGGAAGGTAAGGGGAGAAAATGAATTCTCTGTGGTTGCTCCGCTGAATTGTGTAATCGCAGACCTGAATAAGGCAGTGATTTATGACTCTCTTTTTTTTTTTTTTCTAAAGGCGTGTTTATAAAATCCAAAAGCAGATGCACTAATTTCCACATCCAGGACAATATAAAGAAAGTAAAATCTGTGAAACCCAACGATGAACGCATGTCAAGTGACACATTACTGTGTGGTGCAAGCCTGGATTGCAATGTTCCTTCAGTTGTTGTGGTTGATTTAGCAATTGTGATACACTTACACAAACATGAAAACGATAATTACCGAGTCCAAAATAAACCTTCCCCCCTTTCCTACCTTTAGTAATATTAAAGGATGACACTGTTTTGAACATTGTTTTTGTCTTGATGTGTGAAAACAACATTGAATGATGGCTTTTGTTTTTAGCTCAAAATACCAAATTCATTCATTCATCTTCTATACCCGCTAATTCCTATTCAGGGTCACAGGGGTCTGCTGGAACCTATCCCAGCTGTCTTAGGGCGAAGGCAGGGTACACCCTGGACAAGTCGCCAGTTCATCGCAGGGCCACATAGAAACAGACAACCATTCACACTCACATGCACACCTATGGACAATTTAGAATGTTCAATTGACCTCACATGCATGTTTGTTTGGACTGTGGGAGGAAGCCGGAGAACCCGGAGAGAACCCACGCAGACTCCACACAGAAAGGTCCCAGGTCCAGGATCGAACCCATGACCTTCTTGCTGTGAGGCGGCAGCACTAACCACTGCGCCACCGTGTCCCCAGACCAAATCGCAACAGTTGAAATCTCATGAGAATTCAAACTTTTTTCAAATCTTAGGACATCTATGAACGGACAAAAGACGGCAGATTTTTGTGAAACTGGCAGCTGATGGGAATAATTGTACACGTGTGTTCTCAGCAAACTTATTTACCAGTGAAGTTGGCACTTAATAGGTTATTATGACCGAGGCTATAACTGGAGCACTGAGCACTGATTTTTCCTAAGCGCAAACACATTTTAATGCTGCATTTTGCTGCGTTAGCAGTAACTATATTAGCATCTTAGTGCAAATAAAAATGCAAATTGTTTTTTTGCACCCCCACCTAAAAAAACACAATGCAAGAACCAACAAAGGATAGAAGTGGGCCACGGTGTTGACTAACAGGTCCTTTGTCTTAGAGAGTGGGGATGTGCTGAATTAGTGGGGGGGACGCTGGCTCCCTGTTAGCGCCGTGCTCGGATGTGTGCTACATTTTCCACACCGTCACACCGGACGCACAAAGCGGATGAAAGAGGATGGTTCAGTTGTCAGCGTGTCAAGTGTGTGTGAGAGACGCCGAAGTCAGCAGATACACAATCTCAAAGTAGTTCAGCCCGCAGGGCCTGAACACACACACACACGGAGGCGAGCTGTTTGATCACAGGCTGAAGCGGGTCATTGTTTCTAATTTCATCCCACTGCTGTCTTCCTCTGAATAGATGCAGCATGCATGGTGCATTATGGGAAAGCCAAAAAACAAACAAACAAAAAAAAAAAACAGTGTTAAAATCTTCCCCCCTCTTTTTTGTTGTTACATTTGCAAGCGTCTGTAAGTCTACCCCACCAGTAGCAATCAATAGTGTGATCAATAAGAATGTGTCCATTAGTGTTAGATTACACATGATGCTCAACGGAAGAAAAAAAATGTGTATTGATGACAATGTTTTGGCATCATGCGAAAAAAATGTAAATCATCTAGGTAGGAGGCTTAGAGGGGGTGAAACACACACACACACACACACACACACACACACACACACACACACACACACACACACACACACACACACACACACACAAAACCCAAGACCATCCGCTTGAATTAAGCGGAAAACAACGGCACCAGCTCACCAGCTCTCGGCCTCTAGGACGGGCAGCACGACGTCGAGATCCAAAACCTCCACCTCATCCAGGACGGTGGCGGCCTCGGCGGCGTCGCCGTCGTCCTCGCCATCGGCGTCGGGGGACGCCGAGCTCGGCTGGAAATAGGCGAACGGCTCCTCGGCGGATCCCACGAAGCCGCCCGGCGTGCACGGGTGAGACAGCGTCGGGCTCGGGATGCCATATTTGGAGGAAGAGGAGAAATTGTCCGCGGCGGCGCCTCCTCCTCCTCCTCCGTGCAGGCACGACAGCGGGGTCTGGAGATGCGGGCCCGCGGTGCAGCTGTTGACGGCGCTCGCCCTGCTCCGCAATTGTTCGTTCTGCTGCTCCAGCTTGCGCACCAGCTCCTGCAGCTTCAGCACCTCCAGCTCCGCGCTGGTGATTTTACTGCTGCCGAGGACGTCTGCCATCATCTGGGGGCTCAGCACCTCTGCTTCCATTTGGTAAAAAGCACATTGAGGAGGAGGTTGGTGGTGGTTGGTGGTGGTGGCGGTGATGGTGGGCAGCGGGGGAAAAACACACACACGGCCTGCCTGCCTGCCTGCCTGCCTGCCTGTCTGCCTGCAGAGGGTCCCCTTGTTTGGCTGCACAGAGGGGTTCCAGATTCCAGCCCGCTGTACTACACACACTCAGTCTGATACACACAAGCAGACACACACGGATGCTGCTGGCTGCTGCCGCTGGGATGATCAACCGAGCCCGCTTCTCATTGGTCAGCAGCTCGGAGTTGAACTCCCATCACACCACTGCCGAGGAAGTGCTGCTCAGTGACGCTGCGCATTGGCTGGAGAGCGGGAGGAGAAGGCGGAGGAGGAGGAGGAGGAGGAGGGGGAGGAGGGGGAGAAGAGCACCGACTGGAGTTTTAACTGGCCGAGTGCGGGTGAATAGTGTCCCGTTTAATTTCTTTATCAGTGTTGTTGGGATTACTCCATGGATAAATCCAACGACTGATTACTGATGACTCCTTAAAAGTGATTTAATTAATCTGTTTCATCTGATTGGACAGGAGTTATGATAGCTAACACTTGCGTCCAATCCCTCTATGCCGCTCTCTATCTCTTCCCATGTGCTCCATTGATGACCCAACCCAGTTTGTTTTGGTGAAAGAGTTAATAAAGTCACAAACAACAACAACAATAGCAGTTACAACCAGCCAGCAAAGATGGCTAAATGAAAAGACAAATGATATTTTAATTGCCTTTATTGCACAAAGACAAAGCCCCCGGCCCTAAATATCACAATATTTCTCACATCTGAAAAGGCTTTTAAAGAGATACAGGAACACTTCAACAGGTTACAAAGTAATAGAGGCAGCAATAACTTGATGTCAGTGGCAGTTTCAATACAGTGAAGGACTGAGAAAAATAATTCTGTAACGAAACAGGAGTAGCAAAGCAGAACCCACAACACCCATAATACACCTGTATTCATAAAACTTTTTTTTTTTTGGAGTCTGTGATTAAGTGCTTGTCTCTCGGCTGAAGGTTCAGGCAAATCTCAGCGTTTCCACTTTTCTGTAGGGGGAAAAGACATTTTAGTTGGATGAGTTAACAAAATTTTTTGGTTTTGCAAGACACTCTTTTTTTTCTTAAATATATTAATAACAACACAATGTTGATGGCAAGTTTAATATTGTTTACCTCTGGTGATGTCAAAGCAGTTCTCACAGTGCACCATTTTTCTGTAGACCCAGAGGCTGTCCCCGGCTCTCATGTGACTCAGATTGCCATTACACACCGCACACTGGCACAAACACAAACACAAACACAAGCACATTCAATTTTTCACTCTGTTTGTGTTTCTTTTTAACTGTCATTCTTGAATTAAAAGGGGGTTTCAGAATCAAAAATATTGTAATTACTTCAATCTGGCAATATCATTTATTTGGCCGAATCCAGTCCTCTGAATCTATGGACTGTAACAATTTTTATGTAAAATAATTTTGCAGACAAATTTGAAATGTTCAATGTGAGTACACTGTTGGGTTTAGAGGAGCTTGAAACTGGACCCTTTTTTGATTAAGCCCCCTGCTTATGCATATTTTATCAATCATTCATTATTTTTTAAAATCTGATTAACGTTCAAAATGACAAACTAGCAAAGTCGCAGCAGATATTTTATCCGCAGAAATACCAACTTAAAGTTGTTGCTTGATTATCAATAAGAATCAATCTGTTGAATCTTTCTGATTATAGCTACTTAAATATTATCTCCCATACTCAAAAGAATCAGGCAGCTAACTAGGACAATTTATTTCTTTATGCGCAGCGATTCCATCTGCAGACTTTAGCCATCGCAGGTTCCTAATATCTGCCAAAGAGGAAAGAGTGAAATAGTGCGCTCACTTTGAAGCAGGATGCATGACAGTTGATCTTCATGTCGTCCAGGATCATCTTGGCCTCACCGTTGAAGGGCTTGCGGCAGTGGGTGCACAGGTCTTTCTCCAGCACAATTCTGATCCATACGAGACAGGCAATCAGAGAATTCACATGAATCATGAAAAAAAAATGCAAGGTTTCTATCAGGCCTTGGTGTGTTTTCTAAACTCATGGTCAAATTGTACATACGAGTTCCTGTAGGAGGAAGACTTGGGGTAGACCGGATCAGACAGCAGCTCTTCTGAGCGACTAGAATGAAACATAAAAAAGTCACTTCATACAACCAGACAAAATGATAAAAAAAAAAAAACCAGTCATAACTTATGGCCACACATACCTCCTGTACAAAGAAGAACTGTAGGAAGGAGAGCTTGAGACGTCGCCGTACTCATAGCTGTCAGAAAAGAAGAAAAAAAAAAGAACCCTTGGATTATTTGTGACTTTTTGCTTTTGCCGTGTGATGAACTAAAACCAGGGTTAAAGGGAACAGGGTTTGTCCCGCTTACACGGCGGTATATTTAGGAGTGAACATTGGCGTGATTACCTGGGCTTGGAGCTGATGGTGTAAGAGGTGGTCCGGGTGGTGGTGGACATATCATCAGGGTAGGAGCTGTAGCTACGTTACAGAGCACCAGGAACGAGTCACACAAGGTGGGTGTCCACTTCATGAGAAGCTTACAGTGTGTTTATTTCAATGCATGAAATGATGGTATATTCTTTGACGGTGCAGTTTGGCTGCATGTACTCTAAATGTATGAGGGGTTTTCATCATTTCATGTATCTTGTGGCATGTCATTAGCTACAGCACCCTCTTCAGTTTGCACGGATCCAACACAGAGGTACATACAAGGATTAATTCTTATTTTCACCGAATGGATAATTTAAATTAATTCATTTCTTTTTTCCTTTACTTTTTTTTTTTTAAGATAGAAATGTACCTTCAAATCTTATTTACCCTTTTAGTGACTGCTATGTATTTGACTTAAATTTAGCTGAGGTGTTCATGCTGGATAAAAGTGCACAACGATCGGAATAATTACCTGATAGATGTACGGGAGGAGGATGGAGACGAGAGGGTGGGGCTTTGCCATCTAAATGGCACAGCAGGTTCCGACAGAAGAAAACTGTGTTACTGTTGGACTCTTTTGAAACCCCCCCCCTCTCCCCCTCACCGAGCCATCTTCTCTTCCCACTCACCCTTTGCTGCTCTCCACTTCGACGGTCTCTTTCCTCTTGATGCTGTCCAGACCAGAACAATATGATGTTAGACTGACGGGACGGTTGAAGTGTTGTTTTGTTTTGCTTTTGTTACAACTCATGGATCACCTGGCAGGAGATTTGATGGTAGCAGGGATCAGCGTGCTGTACAGCTCATCCTCAGGCCTGCAGCGATAAGACATGTCAGTTAGTTGGGCGCTGATTCTAATTTTCCAGGTGGCCAGTTACCGTGACATGTTTGATGGTTTTCTCACATGGATGATGATGTCCTCGTGGTCACGGTTTTGTAGTCACCTCTATAAAAAGGCAGAATGACTCTTATTTACCATCCGGTATTCAGTGTCCCTGTCTACCGCGTCAAATGTGAGGAAACTGACCCGTTGGTGCTGCTCCTCACTGTCACACTCTGGGTGCTGTAAACGCTTGTTTCTCTGTAAGCAACGGAAATATACTTTGTTATAGGCCGGCTTCTGTCGTCAGTATAGTAAGCCGTACACGTTTACTGCATGGAGGAAAATGCCACCTGTCCATGGGTGTGTAATCATCCTTGAGGGGCGCTGGGATGAGCGAGTCGTAAAGTTTGTCCTCAGCACTGCACAGGCACACAGGTTAGGTTAGATGTCACGTATGACCAGGAAGTTCATTAGAATTTAGATTTAGGTTTTAACCCGATACTTTCTGCAAGCTCTTTAACGACAGGTATGTTACTGTAAGAAGGGACTTTCCAAGTAGATTCTCTGTTTTGTACATCCAGTTTTTTTTTCTGTCTCCTAAGATATTTTTTTTTATGTCAGCAGTGTAATGTATTGTATGTCTTTTACTTTTCACAACAGTTTCATTTGTTTTAGATTGACTGCATGATCATATGAACAGATACATCATTTTAATTCTATTTATTTTTCATAATAGGTATTAACAAAAATAATTTCTATTCAGTCATATTAAGACATTTTTCCCGTGTGCTGTTTACATGTATTTACAGTGCAGGAGGAGCACAAACTTACTACTTGTCAGAGGTGCTTCGCACAGTCACAGTCTCAGTAGTCGTGACAGTTTTGCTGTAAAGAAGAAACAAGGCGTTATTATTACCTGTGATTCCCCCACGAGAGCCTCTATCTAATAAAACACTATATTTAACCATTAGCAGTGGAAATCACCTGTCTGTGGGTGAGTAATCCTGCTTCGTGGGTGATGAGACGAGTGTGTCAAAGACTTGGTCCTCCGCACTGCACAGAACGACAGTGATTTTATTAGTGCAGAGATTTGGTTTTAGTTGCAATTTTTTAGTTCCGTGTCTGGCAAATGAAAATCATGCAGTGACTCACTCTTTAAGGCTGCTCTCAGTCCTCTCAGTCACTTTGGTTTTGGTTGAGTATGGTGCATACTCCGATCTGCAAAAGACAATCTGCTTAATTTCAAATATCACATCTCAGCAAAACTCTTACTATTAATAGTACTTCACAGTATCTCAGTATTGCAAGAAATACTGAAAGCCTCAATTTATTTTGTTAGCATTTCTTTGCAGTGTTACCAACCCTTGAGTAGTCTATACAGTGAACTCAGTACACTCACGTTCTGCTAGAAGACAGGACCCTCTCAGTGAATGTCTGGGTGGGAGAAGTGACAGAGGATCTGCAAAAAAAAAAAAAAAAAATTCCACTGTCAGAAAACACCCAGAATCTCTTGCTGATAAAAGAAGGAGAGACCCTCTACCTCAGAGTCTTGGTAGTGGTGGTGGTGGTGCTTCCATCTTTAGTCACCGTAGTGGTTGTGGTCCTAAAAGACAAAAAAACCCAAACAAAAATGAAAACATAGAAGTTGAAAATGTTTTTTTTAATCATTATTATTATTATTATTATTATTATTATTATTATTATTATTATTATTATTATTATTATTACTATTATTATTATTATTATTATTATTATTTATTGCAAGCGGTTGTACTGTACCTTGAATTGGGATCCCCTATGGAAGACCTGGTGGTAATGGAGATGAATGGAATATATGCAAAGTCTGATTATTGAAAGAATTCTCCAGAGTAAACTATATATTTTGCCTCATTACATCAAGCAGCATTGAAATATACCTATTTGTGGATGAGGATCTCCTACCAGAAGGAAGAGTGCTGAAAATAGAGCATCAGCCCTTTTAAAGTATAGATCTACTGTGAGTCACTCAACCGTAGCTATTGATATACAACATACTGACCTGTTGTCCACTTCATCCTGACGTCCACCAAATCTAAAATGACAGAAAAAAATAAAAGATTAATAATGAATACTTTTGTTGATTAATTTCATGACCATGTTATCCTGCAATTGTAGATTTCTTTTTTTAAACTTAAAGCAATCAAATACATAAAACACCTCTTGCTCAGAGCTCCCACAGATGTCCCTGACTGGAAGGTCCCGGTGGTCTCTGGACTGGATTACAGTAAATACAGAGATAATGTAAAGGTTGGCGGTATCGGCTTCTTAAATTTCATGATGACTTAAATAAAATTCTTTTTACCTGCGGGGAGTTTGATCTGATCTTTTAGACAGAATGGATTTTCCGAAGTTGGGATCATCGCTGAAGGAGGACAACAGATAACAACAGATCGATTCAGACAAAAGGTGACTCAGCACTCTGACACACAGCAGGAATGTGGAAGTAGAACTGAGGCTGAGCAGAGGCTAAAAATTACAAGTCACACCCAACAATTTTTCTACAGGTGTGTCCCAGAGTCAGGTTGTAGGTTGTCACTTCAACTTGACTTCTGTGTCTAATCAGACACTTAAAAATCTAAAGAACAGCCTCATCCAGGCTTATCAGAATAATTGAAAAGTTATATATTAAAAAAAAAATGATAATAAATATAAGTTCAGCATGCAGTTCTCACAACTTACTCTATGGCTTCATCCTCGTCTTCCCCTCGTTTGATCCAGCTGGTGTCCTTCATGACAGTGTTCCTGCCTGTAAACACGAAATGACAGATCATTTGAGCGCCTCCAGTTTACTTTTATTCAAGACGGTGGCATATTTAGTCTCAGACGAACTAACATTGAAGAATTAAAACGCTCCTGTTTGACACATTGAAGGAGGAAAAGCTTTGTGTTCAAACATGCTTCAAGGCTATCTGAAAGGACGAGTGAGTCAGAAATCACAGTGAAGTGAAGGTCAGTCAAACAATCAGCATAAAGAAAAGTTAATTACTTATAAAATCTGCATCTGTATATCTGTTCACTTAATAATGGCACAATAATTATGACAGAGCTTGAATTAATTTTTCTTTTTTCATATACTTACTGGAAAATCTGCTCATTTTGTCACCTTCAATCCTGAAATAAATGAGAATGGATTAGATGACAGTGAAATTTAGGTCTAGTAGCCACACGGTGGCACTGTACAACTCACGTCGGCAGCCAGGTGTCAGTGTTGTGTTTAGTGGCCTCAGTGTAAATATGTGACATGTTAATGCCTCATTTGCACTCATGAATGCGCAATCACTCTTTCCTGACAACGTTTTCGTGTTTACTAGACGTTCGTGCACTTCAGTTCTTGTTTAAACCCCCTGGACTCACTGATAAAAGGCTCAAACTGGTTTGTCTTGATCTGGATTGACAGGGCACACCCACCATAACACACCTTCTCCAAACACACCGTTGTCAGCAAAAACACAGAGGCACACTGGGAACATGCCACTGACGATGCACTAGCTTGGGTCTGTGATGCTGCTCCAGCTACTGTGCAGTTCATTCATTCACGAGGCAGCAAGCGTGTTAACACTAGTCCCCAACGAGACAACGATCAATCAACCCAAAAATCGGTCGCACAACATGCCTGAGACAAACCGACAAACCGAACCGAGACGTGTTCAGTTTTTTGTGTTGCGTTTGCCGGTGACATGTTGTCCTTAATATGTGAGCCACAGCATGACAAGAGGCGATTGGAACACAAACAAAGCCGTTCCAGGTTAGATTTGTCTAGTTGTCACCACTCAACGTGTTTTATTTTCCTTTCATATTAAAAAACCCCAAAAACAAACAAACAAAAAAACGTGGTTATAAATTTGCCCGAAAACATTCACCTTTAGAAACAACAACTGTATTTTAACTGGATGCCTTACACAATTGTCATATGGCTGTGATCAGATATGTAATCTTTGAGTGGACTGAAAACTATGATGCAAACTTTATAAAGCAGGAATTCTTTATACCTGGAATGAAGCTAATTATTGATCTTGGAAGTAACTATGAACTTGGTGTGCGCCACGCTAACATTGACCCGTGAAAGTGCAGGACATGGATTTAATGTTAATCTTAACTTAGTATGAAGTTCAGTAATAAAACCTCATATTGTTAAATATTTCACAGCAAACAAAACGCTATGCACCTTCTTTTTTTCCAAGACTTCTGGCTGCAAATACTTTTTTTTTTTTTTTAGGAACCTACATGCAGAATATATCTACATAAACAGGAAACTCTCAAAGGATTCAAATGAGAGGAAGGTTACATACCTACAGAGGGATCCCTGGAACTCCTTGAAAGGTGAGGTAAACTCTCGCTGAAGATCGCTGCCTGCCCGACACTTATTAGTCTGCGCTCAACAATCACACCCTTGTCATGTCTTCACCTTTTAAACGCCCCTGGAGGAGATTCCAAGGCCACCCCTGGGTGTGGCCTCCTACAACAATCAAAGAATACTCTGTCGCTCGCACTGGCTGTCTCTTGTTCCGTCACCGCCGCAAACCATCGTTCACCTAATTGTCCTCTTGTCTGTTTCTAGGTTGTTGAGGAAGGGAAAAAAATGCCACTGGGTGGAGAGCTGACGGACCTGCGTGTCAACTTATGTCTCAGCCAGGAAAAAGCTGCAAAAGTTGGGTGTGAGACGATACCGAGGCCGGCCCTTGATGGAATTTGATTTTGTAGATGTATTTTTTTAAACAATTTCCTCTTTCAAACTGTCTCTGCACAAATACACCTGCTGCGATAGAGACATGCGCCGCACATATGCCACCAAAATGTGTGCCAGATTGTCTCGAAAATTAGCGTGAGAAACAAGACCAGCCCTTATCTGCCAAAAGGGCGAGTTTGTATCTAGTCTCCATAGCAATGTTTCTCTTCCGGCAGACTTTGCACTTTACACATGCAAGATAATAAAATCCTGACATGAGTGTTGGTGTCGGAGCACTAATAACCACTCCGAGCTCCAATAAATGTCATTAAATGTTAAGCGCCATTGCCATCCAGGCACACAGAAACAGAAAGAAGGCCACACATCACACCAAAGGGCACTGACGTGTGTCACCGCAGCTTTGAGCAGTGAATTGGTGGTGAACTGTAGCTAATAATAAGTGTGATGACACAGGTGAATCCATCCAGATTGAATAGATTTTTATATTGTATTACAGCCTGGGTTTTAAAAATGCAGAAGTATAAATCATCAGGGCTCTGTGAAAAAACTTGTAAAAAAAAAGAAGAAAAAAAAAAGTGGCGACAACGGCCAGACAAGGTGCCATAAATGTGACTGTGACTTTGAACGTTTTTTCTTTTTTAAAGGAGTGTCACACCTTTTTTGTTGCTGAAAGTACGCAAGGTGCATAGCATGCCTGGGTGTGACAAGTTGATCCAGAATGATGAACCCCTCCCAGTCAGCGTAACGGCATGAGAGGAATGTGGAGCCATCTAACTGCGATTAAGCCACTCATGCCAACAGGGCAAGCGCCTTTTATTTTGCTGTCTCTACTATCATTGACGGAGACGTGAAGCAAAGGCCTTGAGTCGGGATTGGTAGCGGTTCACTGGGAACATATGACCATTGACGTGCAGGACTCGGGCAAGTTTTTAAACACAAGGAACTCTCTTCAAAGGAATTTCAGAAAAAATATGACACACCGTGAAGAGACACACAACTACAAATCTACAATGTGACCTCGACATCACACAACGAGAGGAAAATGCTGAAAAATTCCCTCGACTGAACAACACGGATGCTGTGAGACTCGCCTGAGCTTGCAAGTTTGAAAGAAGTCGTCCCTGCGTCTATCTCTATTTTAAACCCTGCTGCTGACAATTGGCCTGCGTCCCGTGTATTCAATTCATTGATTCGAAAGGCAGTTTGTCTAGTGCGAGCAGACTGCATGCAGCAACAGACAAACAATCACACCGACAAGTGAAATGTCAGGGAAATGATGAATCCAAACGAAAACATTCACACACAAGGGGTCTGCTAAAAAGTTCTTCGAAAGGGTGCCCCATGGGTGCATGCGTGAGTTGAGGCAGGAATACTCTGGGTGGCAGCAGAGCTGTTTCCATGAGAGTAGGGACTGGTTATGCAACTTAAACGATAAACAACTACACATAATACAAAAGCAAGAGCTAAAACACTGAGAGGCCAGAAATGGCGCAGCTTGTTTTGAAAAAGAAAGTAGTGCACAAGTACGCAAGTGAAGACACGATGGTAAGTAAATTTCCAGAAAAGTAGTAATCCTCACAGATATTATCTAGCATAGATCAGAGATCTTACATGCATGGATGTGTGCCTGTGCGTGTGTGTGTGTGTGTGTGTGTGTGTGTGTGTACCCAAACGGATTACACGGCCCACTCGGCTCACACTCGTGTCACAGTGACACTGTCACTCTTAGGTGGACCCTTCACTTCATCTTGGCCCAGATATCTCAACTCTCTTCGTTTGCTTCAACGAGGCGGGTTAAATCACCAGCCTCCGAATGCGTCCCCGTCTGCAGCTTTGCACAGCGCACTGTGCTACCTTGATTTCCTTGTCACACTTTTAGAATACGAGACAAAAGCAACTCTTCGAATCTGCGTCAGTAACATTCTTGCAACACTGCCTCAGTGTGAGGCCCTACTCTGAACTTTTTTTTTTTTTTTTTGGTGGGGCACGCTGTCTCGCATTTTTTTTGTGTGTGTGTTGATAAATTCTTCCTCAGTGAGTTGTCATCACTGATACAGGCTGGCACACTGATGGAAATGCTTCCTGGGTTGCTATGAGAAGAGACTGGGGACCGACCCCCCTCTCGCTATTGGGCCACTGCAAAGCCCCGCAGCCAATGAAGAAGCACTAAGACTGGTAAATCTCTTCCTCAGCCTCGCTCTCTCTGCTCCACAGATGAACATGCACAATTTACACACGTGTGAACCACTAACATTCAAATACAGGGAGGTAAAAAAATACATAAATGCAGTAGGTAGCCTGTTGATTTTTGCAGACAAGGGTGAAGTACAAGAAAATATGTCCTGCATACGGACGCATCATTTTGTGCATGCAAGCACATTCTGTACTGATAACATCAGGGCCGTGTTGGCTTGTTCGAAATGATGCTACCTTGCTCAATCAATCCTAGCACTCTAACCCCCCCCTGCAAGTAAAACATGCTTTGTCACAGTCTGCATCTACCACGACATTGATTTTTTGTTTTTTGTTTTGTTATCCCATGTGTTTACCGCGTTGTCTCTGAATATTGACAATGAGGGCCCAGAATGTTCGGTCAGTGATGAGCTGTGTCCGTGGCAGAAAAGACACTCCATGTCAGCAACATCTCCCGACAGCAGTTCCGCAGACCTCTGTAGGAATAACACGACAACAATTCACTTACGCACCAGCGGCAACTTGCACGGGGGATTGCAGTGTCTGCTGGCGAGCCTGAAAGATGGTGGACAACATTAAGACTCACATCTTGTAACTTTATTGACGCTTTGGACATTGTGTTTGTTCCTCGCTCAGGCTGTTTCACAGTTTTACACCAGCAAGATACACACACACACAAAAAAAACATTTCATGGTAGAATTTCTGTTTAGAAACTTGAAATTGAGGGAACAACTAATTTCAGGCAACAATATTCAAATACTTATTTCAAAAGAGGGGGGGTGCGTCAAAGTGTTCCGATATCTGTTTATGTCTCGACTTCTAAAAATAAACATTCCAATTATGTATGTGCACACTTTGTAGGGGTATCGGGATCATTTGATTGTGGTTTCACCTTTCAAGGACAAAACGCAGGTGGTGCGAAAGGAAAAGCAAAAAAAAAAACAACCCAAACACAGAATTGTGCGGAAGACAAAATAAAAGAACAATACAGTCAGCATGAGAAGCAAAGAATCAAAATGAAACGAAACGAAACCAATATAGAACCGATTGCGAGGACACGTGGCAGTCGCTTGCACGTTGTAGGGATACAAATTAAAAGCCAGCAACATTCCAGGGTGAAGGAAGCACTGTTTTTGTTTTTTTAAAGCACAGACCCCTTTTGTCTCGCAACCTTAACGTGACAGGAAGCCTGAAGGTGAGGTGAGGACCACAGAAGTCCCACATCACACACACCCTTTTACCAGGAACTAGTTCCAGTCTGTCATCGCCTCCATCTCGTCCGTAAACGTCACACGCATACACGGGTTGTTTTTTTTGTGTGTGTGTGTGTGTGTGTGTGTGTGTTTGTGTGTTTTTATATCTCAAAAAGAATGCAAAAAGAACGAACTAGGCACGATCATGTGAACATCGCCGGGGTTTCGTGGTCGCATGAAAATATCCCGGCATGCTAGCGAGCGACGCAGCGATCAGGCAGCAGCAGCAGCAGCGGCAGCGGCAGCAGCAGGGAGGGGAGGGGAGGGATGATGGAGTTAAGATGGCAGCCCGAGTGAGGGTGCCGCTGCCTCTCCGGGGTCAAGAAAATATCCAAGGAACGAATGAAAGCGAAACACGGCGACGCATTTCTTGGGAGTCATTGACGGAGATCACGCCCTTTTTCGACGACGTCGCAGCGGCGTGAAGAGAACGTTTGCTTTATTATTTTTAATTGTTTTTTTTTTCCTCCATAGGAGGGGGGGACAAGCGCCGTCTTGACGCTGCGGCCGGGGGATCGCCAAAGACCACATACGTTTGAAGCTGCAGCACCCAGATTGGCTGCGATTTGATAACCGGGGTAACCGTGGATGCTAATTGTGGCACAGCTGCAGTGGGGGAATGGACAAATAACGTGACATGCGGGAGGACTGACGGATAGCCGGAGCTGTTTGCCCTCTCTTTTGTGTGATTTATGCATTGTTCTCCAAAACGATGATGTGTGCTGCTGCTGCGGCAGCGGCGGCCGCCGCCGCCGCCGCCGGTGCCGGTGGGATTCTGCCCTCCTCGTCGCCGTCGATGGGGCTGGGTGTCAGGGTCATTTCTGGAGCGGGAGCCGAGCTCGGCACCATCGGTCCCGGAATGGGTTCTTGCCCGACCACCGGAGCCCAGTCGGACTGTCGAACTCGGTACCAGCTTTTACTCTCAGGGCGAGCTCTGGCCGACAGATACAGACGGATTTATACCACCGCTATCAATTATAAGGAGCAAGGAATAAATCAAGGAAGGTGAGTGGCGAGCACGAATTGTAAAGACATCGCGGATGACGGGTCTGTCATTTGCGGGGCTAGCAAATCTTATCATTAACCCTTGCTTTGCAGCATGTCAGTCAATATTAGCCACGCCAGTGTTGTTTATCCACGGGCCTTGGGCCACCATGAATTTCGCCATTGGGGGGGCGAGAGGGTGGGCTGTAATTGCCTACAAAACATATGCAAGCAACACCACAATTTGGTTGCTATTTTCTTGCCTGGAGTCAAGCTGTGTTGTAGCAATTTGGGCTTGACTTCCCTAGCTTGCACTAAGCTAGCGATACGTAAATGCAGCCTTGTGTCAGTTTTTTTTTTGAGGGCGGTTACTCTGTCCATATTGTGTTTTATGAAAGTCTCGTACATTGCCACTGATGTCAAATACCCCATGTGCACCCCACTTGGGCTCCAACGACGTGGGTGAGGTGTTCCGACGGCACAGCTGAAAAAAAAAGTCAAAACAAGCTAGCTGGCGAGCTAACTGTCATGACAGCAATTAACGCCAGCCGAGTTGTTTGGAGCGTTCGCCTCATTAGTGCACGCTTATTCCCCGACAAATATCACATTTGGATGAAAGCTCTTTGTAAAGTTCTTGTGAATAATCATTATTTTTAGACTGCCCAGCCATTTTATAAAATAACTAGATGTGGTGAGCTACGTTTAGGCCTAACGGCGTCACTGTTTCTATTGCTAGCTCACGTCAACTGACGTTTAAGGAGCGCCTGTCTGCCCTTCCCCGGGCTACTTAGAGCTAAGAGAACCGCTTTAAGAAGGATATTCAGGAACATGGAGCAGTTAACGACCATGCATCAAATCAGGGGGACACTAATTATTAATTCAGTAGCACTCGTAGCTCAAAAGCCCAGAAGAGAAGATGAGTTGGGAGGTGGTTGAACTCATCTGCTTTTCTGTCATAAGCGGGTATTGTAGTTACGTCATTCTACTAGTCAGTCAGGTTGTGGACTGAGTGGCTGAATGACTACAGCATCCCATCTCTTCAACACACTCGTGATTCCAAACCTTCCGTAATGTCATTGATTGCTTTCAATACCAGCACGTTCCAAAAATGTAGCTCTGGCACAAAATTATGCCAACACAATAAAGATGAACAAGGTGTACTAATCTTAGTGCTAGGGTTTTATGTGAGTAATGACAATAATAAAATCTTTCTTGGATTTAAGATGCAGCGGTACCAATCCATACATGCTTCAACAATAAGTTTTAAGACTCTTCCTTTTAAACTTATATGTCTGTTCTTGCCCATTTTGTATGTTCTATAAGGAATGGAACCTGATAATCTTCTTCTTCTTCTTCTTCTTTTTTTTTTAAGATTTGTCATGTCATTAGAGTGAACTCATTTACAATCTTCAAACAATCTCTTTAAATAAATTGCATTTTGGAATTCAGCAATAACTCTTCATTATTGGTAATTAATGCACTGTTGTTTCGGTAGAAGTGGTAATTCTATTTGTGGTATGCAGCATTCAATGTTGACAGTCTGATTTGCAAGTAAGATTCATTACGAAAGGCTGCTGAACAACTGTGACACCCTCTACCCTACTTGGTGCTGTATTTATTAATTTATTATTTATTTATTTATTTTTAATTAAATGAACTCTTCCAGCTGCATGAGCAGCTAGACCGTTGCCAATACTGAAATGTCATCATTTGATTTCAGGGGCAAGAAGGCTTTGAGCAAGAAGAAGCTAAAAAGGAGGCAGAAGGTCAAATCAAAAGTCAAATCCAGAACAAAGGTAAGGCCTGTCTTGGTTGTAACCTGAAATTCTGCTATTGTTACATTTGTTTAAAATGCCACTAATTAGCAAGGGTTAGAATGCCCAGCCTCTGTTGAATGGGTTTATGTTAAAACGATAGTGTTAATAACAATAAATCTGACATTCCCATCCCTGGAGTGGGAAAAGGATCCAAAATATTACTACAGAATATAAATACAAACGTGTTAAATCTCCTTTAGTAGTGAAGTCGACACTGTGGTTTGCAACCTCCCACGTGTGTGAGGGATGAGTGCAAATAATAATAATAATAATAATAATTCTAAACAATGGAAATACTCATTATTAGTTATTGTTTTTTTTACTGGCCAGATAAAACAAAGTGTAGTCTGTTGGCATCCAGGCCCAACCCTATATCAGGGTCGCTGAAGTCGAATTTGAGCCTGAACTAAATAAATCTAACTGATGGGAGGATCACATTAATGAGACTGGATGGTGTGAAAGCCTGAAGCTGCTTGGCATAAACAATGCCAAGTCCACACACACGCAGCGTGCTAGGTGGACTGGCACACTGTGAGACATTCGGGAGTGGCTCTGGCTTGTGCACGGATGGCCTGTTGCTGAGCGACCTAATGTGTTCCACATCTCCACGGCAACAGTGTCCTGCCTCCATCTCCTGTCTGCATTAGTGGATGTGGCCGTGTTTTTGCCTCTGCCGTAGACGTCCACAGGGCTTGATCCTGTGAAGTTATGGCAACAAATAAAATCCACTCAGATTGTATTGACTCATTTTGTAATTATTGTTATTTGTCTCACTGAATGGGAAAGGTCTCGAGTGTTGTCTTTCATTTCAACATCGCAGTTCTAGACTGATTGTATGCAATTTGGCATTGGGCGACGAAAGAAATTATCGGTGAACCGACGCAACTAGCTGCTGGTATTTAGCCTCAATCCCTCCCGGACCAAAACCACGGCACGCGCCTGTCTGTTCGGTTCTATTCACATTAACTTGGTGGTTAGTGAGGTAATCCCCTGTAAGAGGATCTCACCTTTTGTTTGTCCCAGTCAGTGCTTATCAACATGAAGAAGTAGAGTCTAAAATAGAGATTGGACAAGTGAATATTTTATTTGATGTATTAGTTCTTTGTTTATTCGTGGGGTGGAAAAACCTTCGGTTCATTCCTTAATTCAACACATATTACTTAAAGTAGTAGCTGAGCAAAATCAACATGCAAGATCCCAAGAGAAGTGAACTTTGTTGCATGTTTTCCCCCAAAAATATTGAACCCTAATCAGTATTTTATTGTTCTCTCAACCTGTACACCTTCACGGCTTCAAAAAAAAATATCGATTTTTCTTTTCATACAGAAGGGATTTGCGTATTCAGCGGACATCTTTAAATCATTGAAGTGCTCTTTTGAGATGGTGTGTCACTCTGCCATAATTGCCGCTGATGAGAGAGAGCGTCCTTAATATTATTCCCGATGGTTTGAACTCGGTATAAATGACCTTTCTCCCCAAATGGATGACATCACCCTGTGTGTTTGTGATGCCAACAGTGCATCGCCGCAAGGGCGAAGCAATCGATCAGCAGGATCCTCTGGAGGTTGCCTCAGGACTGCTGCTAAAATATACGGCGCGGTGGGATTGACGAGGCTCGTTAGTTGATTGTTTCAATATTTTCCTCTGCGGATTCTGCTTTACTTAATCATAATAATTAATCAGGTGCCAGTGCTGAAGCGCTGCTCTTCTGTTTTTTACTCAAAACGTTTCCCTCTCAATATGTCTGTCTCGCTTGGTGCCCTAAACCAGGAACAAAATGCCTGTTTAAATTTAAAATAAAAGCAAACCCTCACTGAAATATCCACCACCAATGACACTTTGCAGATTTATGCACACAATGCTAATTTCGCTATTAATACCGATAATAATAATAATGAAACGCAGGATCCATTAAATCACAGATTTGCACAAAAGCTGAAAGGGCAGAATCTGTCGCTCTGCACATACATCCATACCTGAGATTACAGAGCACTGCGGAGCCGGTGGGCTTGCCAACATTTACAATCGTTTGGCTCGCGCCGCTCCATGGTGGCACCTTCAACAGCGGCAGCCTCATTCCATAATGAAACACCACATTAACTTCCTGCAGACTGTTCTCGCGGTAAATGGGCGGCATATGTAGGGGCACAGTGTACTTCAAACAATGCCGTGTTCACGTGCACCGTGGACACGCCGCCACCTTTTTCAAAAGCCGTGTTCAGACTGCCAGCCAAAATCCGATTTTCAGCCAATCCAGATTGAAACCAGACTGCTCTTTTGTAGTCTGAACGGTCACAAAACGCATGGAATCCGATTTTTGCAAAACGGATTGAAACCACCTTCCGGGAGGTAGCTTTGAATCGCATTTGGACGGATGTGTCTCAGTGTGAACAGCTCCAAACACACCGATCGGTTTTGACTGTCTGTGACGTCACTCTACGGGACGCAAGACCCAATGCGCCAGAACAGCAACTTGTCAGATGGGTCAATAATGTGGTCCAGTCTGAGCAGAGCCAGATCCCATTTGGACACTTACTAAAAACAGTGTGGACAATACAGCCCTAAAAATCAGATTTGAGAAGAAATCTGATTTGAATCGGATTCACCTGCAGTCTGAACGCAGCCTAATTGGCACCCAGCACCACAATACACAGCATTCAACAGGATCCACTGTCATTGCGTCATCATTGAGCCAATGGCTTCAGATATGGTTTCCCTTATTTAGGCAGACCAGAAGTGATTTTTAAAGTGTTCTGCAGGGACTTTCTCTGTTTAAGGCCGACAGTAATGGATGCACACCAGACCCACACTGTAATGAACCTCATTAGTCACCAACACTGCAGAGACACAATCTAAATGAAATGAATTGTTTCCCTATTTCTGTCACATAACCGTCATCATTTCAGTCACTAAAATACATGGGTGAGAAAATAATGGCCACAAGTGGGAAATCCTCACTATTAAAATGAAACGCACGTTTGTCCTCAACAGAGCCTTGCACGCCAGGTTGTCCATTATCTGATTTGCCAGTCTGCTCTTTTGTGTACTCGATGGAATTGATGCGTTAACAGTTTTCACGCCACGCTCTCCCTCCAAAAGGCCGAGAGTCTCGACGGAGCCCTCTGCGTGCCGGACATCAAGCTGCACAGCAACCCGTCGGCGTTCAACGTCTACTGCAATGTGCGGCACTGTGTGCTGGACTGGCAGCAGAGGGAGGCCTCCCTGGCGCTCGCTTCCAGGAGCTCGGTGCAGAGCGGCGACTCGGACAGCGAGGAGGAGGAGGAGTACCGCGAGCCAGCCGTCAAGTTGCCAAAGGTGAGAGAGCGGAGAGGCGGAGTCTGGCTGCTGCTCACTTGGCAGAAACGGTGCCGAGCCCTGTCGCGAAAGGGAAACGGAGGCCCTTCTTGTGGTTGAAGCGCTGGAACGACGGCTGTAGGTTGGACGGTGCCTTAATGCCTCCAGTGATATCTGGAGTTTTACATCCTAGAGTTCAGCCTATGATCAAAACCAAGCTTCCTCTCCTCAGTGTGGGTGTGCCAGTCCCCCCCCTCCATCATAAAGACCTGCGTCATGTTTGAATCGTATACCTCTCAGCTACAGAGTTGGAACAACTGAGAGATCTTGTGACTGGCGTCCATAGGGGCAGCATGTTCCCTGAAAAACAGCCAAACATTGTGACAGTCGAGGGAAACTATCATGATGAACTGTTAGTTTTGATATTCTATATTTGACAATCAGCCACACTTTGATAATGTGTAATTGGGACAGATTGTATTCCTTCCCAAATAATTGGAGATCAAATGCATATGAGAAGATTACACATTATTGCTTCATTTAGGCCCGGTGTTAGGCTGACAAAGGATAAAAGGGTTCAAATGTCTGTTCATCAGACACCTAAAAATGATATTTCAGAATGCGATTAATCAATGGAGATTCATCATGGGAAATCAAGAAGCCTCCATGAAATTCCAGAAGAGTCTAGACGATGTCTCGGACGTGATGGCATTGCATCCCTCCTGTTTTCTGTGCATCGCATTGTCCCATCTTCTGTCTCCCAGCCTATCCAGTCGGCTATTTATATTCTCTCCCGTGCCTATTTTTGTAGTCGCACGCCGGGTTTTCAGCCTTTTATTTGACTGCAAGAAAGAGAGGCTCTTCTGCTGAGATCGGAAATGACTTTAAAGCACTACTTGATTAGCTAACAAGACACCGAGAGACGGAGCAGCATCCTTTTCTAGGCCAAACTCTTTTTAACTGGCTGCCGTATCCCAAACCTTCCAGTGGCCTCATCCAAAATGTTAGTCTGGGATGCTGAAGCAGTACTGACTATATATGTGTGCAATAGATAGAGAGATCCTGCAGAAAAGTGTCCCAATTTATAAAGTAACTTCAAAAGGCTACAGTGTTAGAATCACTTCTTACAGTCATTTTTGATGTCAGGTAATGATGAAGAGCAGGTTTATTTAGCCTGTGCTTCTTTGTGTGTGTGTGTGTGTGTGTGTGTGTGTGTGTGTGTGTGTGTGTGTGTGTGTGTGTGTGTGTGTGTGTGTGTGTGTGTGTGTGTGTGCAGATCATCGGCATCGGCCTGTGCGGGGTGTTTGAGCTGATAAAGGAGACCCGCTTCTCTCACCCCTCGCTGTGCCTGCGCAGCCTTCAGGCCCTGTTGGACATGCTGCAGGGTCAACAGCCTGAGGGCTTTCAGATGGAGCCTCCCGACGTGCTGGGTAAGGCCGACCATGTTCACGCACACAAAGATCATCCCGTAAGCCCGGCGCGATCGAGTCTGGAATTATCCCGACGTGCGAGCATTTTGCCGAGGAGACTGCAGAAGTTTTTCACCGCGTGTCCTTGTGCCCCTCTCTCAGAGTCGCTCTTCCAGCTGCTGTTGGAGACCACGGTCCGGAGCACGGGAACCAACGACCCGACGGGACAGGCCATCACCGCCCTGTCCTGCGCCTGCCTCTTCAGTCTGGTGGTGTCCTGGGGAGACACGGGCAAAATCCTGCAGGCCGTCTCCGCCATTCTGACCAACAACGGCAGCCACGCCTGCCAGACCATACAGGTGACGAGCAAGGACAGATACATTTGGCTGCCTAGGAAGGTTTTTTTTTTATTCTTTGCTTTTTGGACAAAAAAAACAAGACAAGATTTTTTTATTTATTGAATAATAATGTCCAAATAACTGTAGATTCGTCCCCTCTCTTTCACTGACAATCACAGTTCAGCACCAATCGACTCGACTCTTTTTATATGATTTTTAAGCTGCAGGCTCCCAACGAAAGTCTTAGAGAAAACGACTCTGCAGCGTCCACTCATTCTGACCCAGATGCTGTAGCACCTGTGACCAGAAGTGGTCACAGGTGCTACTGAGCCTCCTGTCTGCAGCTCATTAACACTCTGTCAACACAGGGGTTGTGTGATGCCGCGAACAAGGTGTCAAGGTCAAGGCTTGGAGAGAAAGCTTCAAACCTTTTCTTTAAGATTTAGTTAACTCAGTGATGAAAAGCGGGAGTGACAGCATACATCATTATTATTATTATTTATTTATTTTATTCTTATTATAATTATTTATTTTTTTCACACTTAAATTGTCTTTCGTCCAGCAAGACATTTGTCCCACAGCTTTTCTTCAGACTGCAAAAATCGGTTTACGTCACCACAATGGGGCAAGGCAGACTCTTCAGTTCAGTGTTTCCTCTTGTGTGGGTGGACCGGCGTCTGGTCGGCGCAAATTAAGTTTTGCGAAATGTCAAACCACTGCCTATCGTGTTTGATGAAGGTACCCCGACTGCGCTCGAGCTGGTCTCGCGCTCACGTTGATTCAGGGATCTTTTGTCTCAGTCTCACTAGTTTCCTTTGTGCTTAAAATGTTTATCATGAAAAAAACATTTTCACACTTACTTTTCTTTAGATAATAAATATCCTGGCAAGGATATGCGCTTTTTAGCCACGCACATCCGTTCGAGATACCGGCCTCTGGGTTCTTTTATTCCCTGTCTGCTCATCTTTTAGGCATCGACTAGACTGTGAATCATCGTAATGGCAGGCTGGCTGACGGGAAGTGGTGGCTTGGTGGTGCGCTGTGATGTTTTTCGTTCAAGTGTGTGTGTGTGTGTGTGTGTGTGTGTGTGTGTGTGTGTGTGTGTGTGTGTGTGTGTGTGTGTGTGTGTGTGTGTGTGTGTGTGTGTGTGTGTGTGTGTGTGTGTGTGTGTGTGAGTGAGAACAATGTGCCTATCTTTGTGTGTGTGTGTTACTCCTTGCCAAGGCAATTTTGTGAAAAGTCATTTAGGCAAAATGAGAGAAAGTTCTTCACCAGTCACCTTCCACATTGGGCACGGAGAATGTTTTCAACCTTTGAGCCCCCTCCTCGTCCGTGCACATCTTCGCCAGGTTCCAACCATCCTGAACGCACTGCAGAGGAGCGTCCAGGCCGTCCTGGTGGGCAAGATCCAGATCCAGGACTGGTTCGGGAACGGGATCAAACGCGCGGCCTTGATGAACAAGTGGATCCTCAAAGAGGTGTCCATCGACGACGACGAGCGCTGCCTCCTGCAGACGGACGGCTCCTTCCTCTATTTGCTGTGCAAGGACGGCCTGTACAAAGTGGGCTCCGGATACAGTGGAACTGTCAGGGTGCGTAAGAATCAAAGCGAGACACACCTAACCCCGCACGACAGCCTTGATGAGTAGGCAGACGCGAAGATGCCGAAAACTTATTTGTGTTTCACTCCTCGTTCCAGCAGGAATCTTTGTAATGCAATTTCTTTTAGTCTGATGGTTGCTGTGTACTGGCATGGCAATGAAAGTCAAACTGCGGTAGCGTACACCCACAGCTCTTCTGTTAAATAGAACGTTCCGCTTGACTAAACAAAAAGCAGCAACAATTGCCGGTGCATTGGATCATATCCTCAGGTGCACATCGCAAAGGATTTCAAGTTCTAAGTAATTACTCGATCATTAAACTTTCCTCGCTTGACACGCTGTCTGACTCGTCACCGCTATTCCAAATCTGATGACGTGTTGGTGACCGCAAAGCAATAGAACGAAATAATGAATAAAGAGTGAGTGTGGTACCTATTGCCAAGGCAGCATAGATTTATATTTCCCTGTAATGTGCGATCTGTACCTCGCAGGGCCACGTGTACAACTCCACCTCTCGCATCAGGAACCGAAAGGAGAAGAGGTCGTGGTTGGGCTTTGCTCAGGTAAGGTGCCGTCCAGATGTGTGGAATGATCAGGTCGAACTGGAATAAAGGGTTGGAAGCAAATAAAACAGCATTGCCGTTATGTCTTCAGGGCTACTTGTTGTATCGGGACACCAGTAACCACACCATGTCGGCCATCAAGATCAACCCCGAGACCCTGGAACCTGACGGGACCGTCATCATGCCAGGTACAGAGCAAGCAGCGAGCGAGTGTTGCAGCACAAGAAAAAACAAAATCAAAACAAAGCATAATTTATCATTTGGTATTCATTCACGCTTTGCAATGTAGGTCAACATGCAGACGGGCAGAACATCATCTTCACAGACGGGGAGTACATAAACCAGATTGCAGCCTGCAAAGACGTAAGTCCAGCGCTCCTGCTGAGGATTGTTATCGCCACCATGATACTATGCATCATTTATTGGCTGCTCTTCAAAGGAGGACGCATTGCATTTAAAGTGACGTGCTTTAGGGAGTCATCCCCAGTATATTTACAGGTACACTGGGAACATCATACACTTATCGTAAATATTTTAGCACTGTTACATGCCTTTTATGCAGTTTTTTATTTTTTTTAATCTTAAGGAGCGGTTGGCTTGGTCACAGTGGGTGTGTTAGACTGCAGGCGAATCTGATTCAAATCAGATTCCTTCCCAAATCCGATTTTTAAGGGCTGACTGTCCACACTGTTTTTAGCAGGTGTCCAAATGGTATCTGTCTCTGTTCAGACTGGGCCACATTATTGACCCATCTGACAGGTTGCCGTACCACTGACGTCGGTATGGAGGCGTCGTCCAGCGCAGAGTGTAGTGTGTGACGTCATATCATTGCGAAAGCGGCAGTTGTTGCGGTACAGGCCCTGGAGCTTGGCTTGAATGGAGCTATTTCCCCACAGACTGAGACTGCTGTTTTCTACTTCTTCTGTCCGCTGCATTACATTACATTACGCTCTCTGGTCTGGCGCATTGGGTCTTGCGTCGCGTAGAGTGACGTCACATACAGTCAAAAATCCATCGGTGTGTCTGGAGCTGTTCACACTGAGATGCATATGTTCAATTGCGATTTGAAACTACTTCAAGAAGGTGGTTTCAATCCATTTTGCAAAAATCGGGTTTCATGTGATTTGTAACGGACTACAAAAGGGCCATCCGGTTTCAATCTGGATGGGCTGAAAATTGGATTTTGGCTGGCAGTCTGAACGCGGCTTTAGAGTTTTGCGTGTGTGTGTGCCGTTGTTCTTGTGTATTTTTTGACAGAACATAATATATAAAAAAAAATATCTAAAAGCAAATTTGTTATAAAGAAAGTCGTTCTACTTCTTCCATATATTTTTCCTGGAACAAGTCAGTGATTCTACTTACAGTTAAGAAAAAACAAACAAACAAACAAAGCAAGAAGCAGACCTGGTTAGTTATAAAATTTGAAGGTAGTGTTTTTCACAAACTGTCCTGCCCTCAGCTGTTTACCAGCTGTGCCAAAAGTGAGTTTGGCTGCTCTGTCAGCGTTGACATATCTGTGTGTGTGTGTGTGTGTGTGTGTGTGTGTGTGTGTGTGTGTGTGTGTGTGTGTGTGTGTGTGTGTGTGTGTGTGTGTGTGTGTGTGTGTGTGTGTGTGTGTGTGTGTGTGTGTGGGTGTGGCTTGCAGGGCAGTGGCACCAGATGTACGTATTCTGCGGGGAGCTTAAGCTCTCCAGCGGTTATCTGCATAAGCACTCAGTGATGTGAGTGGGGGAGGGGGAAGATGTGAAATCCATATATCTGTCGTTGCCACTAGCCTTTCTGCGAGATAGCTCCTCAGCTAATCGTGTGTGTGTGTGTGTGTGTGTGTGTGTGTGTGTGTGTGTGTGTGTGTGTGTGTGTGTGTGTGTGTGTGTGTGTGTGTGTGTGTGTGTGTGTGTGTGTGTGTGTGTGTGTGTGTGTGTGTGTGTGGTGGGCGGGCTCTCGCGGGGCGGCAGCGGGAGCTTGTAAATGAACTGCAGTGCACACCACACGATGGTCGAGATGCACCGTGAGGGGATTTCAGACGCTCTCACGGAGGCGGCTGTCGCGGGGGGGGGCAGACAGGCGACTATTTTTAATTATTCGAGCAGCACATGTGGTCAGCTCCCCAGGAGTCCAGGCGCGCAGTGGTAGATAAGTCGGAATTCATTAGCACACAGAGGAGAGCAGAACAGCGGCACACTACTACTACTACTGCAACCTTTTTTCTTGATTATTTCCCCCCCATTCTTTCCCCTCTCAACTTTATTCACTCTCTGTAGAATAATCATTTATTATTTATTTATATGTTTATTTAGACGGGACAGTGCATATTGATGAACACTGAGCACTTGAGGACTCGGTATAAATACGCCATACTTGGCACTGCTGCTAAATTTCATCCTTAGTCCCAAACAATACAACAATTAACATAAAAAGTATAATTGACATAAAATTCAGCAGTAGAATACAACAATTGACATAAAAAGTCCATAAACTTCCCCAAGTCCGTAAACATTCACACATAACGATTACATAGTGACACTATTGCACACGCACCAGCCATAGACCTACAACTGCACACACAAGATTGACCCGGACTAAACATGGTTCCAGGTGCTAACATGTTTGTTGTTCTAATCGCCAGTCTGTAAGTTGACCTTTAAAAGTCCTTAAAGTCAGACACTCTCTAATATTAATGGGTAGCTTGTTCCCATTATTCATTGGGGAAACAGAAGCTGAATTGACCTACATTTCTGCAAGAATTGAGTGGAACAGATAGGTGGTTCTACAGATCTGATATTTTCACATTAGAGATATCAGCTCAAGCTGTGACTATTACCAATGCTGCATGCTGCAGCTCCATGAAACTCCAAGCGGCGCTAGAATCATCAGATTGCATCAAGCGCAACGTGTTGGGGGCTCTTTTTTTTTCTAAAATAACCTAATTCTCCACTGTACTATAAACCCATGCACTCACAGCCACTTAGGCAATTAGAGAACTGCGCCTTTATGAGCTCAGTACAGTTCAGCTGTCACGTTCACACACCCAAGTGGGAGCCATCATTTGTTCAGAGTAGTGCTTTTATTTCCTAATGTCGTTTGTCGCCCTCAAACCGGCCCGCCACAGTAACGCCGGCCTTCGTCTTCCGCAGGACGGCTTCGTGGTGCGAATCTACACCATGAGCTCGGACCCAGCCCTGCAGCAGGAACTGCAGCTGAAGCTGGCAAGGAAATGCCTGCACGCCTGCGGCATCTCTCTGTTTGACCTCGAGAAGGATCTCCACATCATCAGTGAGTGCTCGGAAACATTCGAACGAGGCTGCAGGGCGGCGGTGCCACCAACACGCATGGGTTTAAAAAAAAAAAAAAAAAAAAGTTTAAAAGAATTAAAGAGCCGTCTCCCGAATGTTCTGTCCCTGTGCTTTTGCCCCTAAGTGGTGTGTTGTTCTCTCAGGCACGGGCTTTGATGAAGAGGCGGCGTTGCTCGGAGCAGGCAGGGAGTTCGCTCTGATGAAAACCGCCTCAGGAAAGGTGAGAGTGAATTAAGTGTTTGTGGAAAAAAATATGCCTATTAGTCTCCTGGCAGTGTTTTGTCTCGCTAATGACGGGGCTGGGCGCTAATGACGGGATGACCCGAGTCTAAATTGATATTATTTTACCCGTCGGCTTAGCGGTATTTTCTTTACTGCAGTGACGCAAAACAAAAGTAACTTCTCTTTGAGGAAACTTCATAGACCTTTTTAAGCTGAGTTGCTATTTTTAAGGATTCCAAAGTGAGTGAGTCACACTTTTTATTGTCTTTTACCATTATCGGAACTCTGCAGCGCCAGGGTCAACTACCAGGGAGGCTATTGTGTTAGTGAGTGTGCAATAGGCGTAACCCATTAAGCCCATAAAACGTGGGCCAAGGTCAAAGTTTATGCCAGAGGAGGTAGCGTTGTGAGTGAGCTCGGCCCTGCGTTGCCTTGATGGGGAAGATTTTTAACATTTTTCTGCTGACCAAGTCAGTGAGATAACAGCGCCACTGCGTTTGCCGGGGTGTGGCTGTGTGTATCTGCACAGTGAGGGGTGGGTACAGAATGCTTTCTTAATAGATAGCACTTCACTGCAGTTACCTAATGCAAATTTTTTGCTATGTCTCCGTGGAGGCTTAATCTTGACGCACACTTCAAACTGCAGATTAGAGTCACTCGGGCCTGACGGGTAAAAATAGGCGCAGCTGAACTTTATCTGAGCGCAAAGTTCACTCGGACTGAACCTTGTGGCGGCATGTGGTATTAAAAAAAAAGTCAAAGGCTGGCCCTTTTATGGTTTATATATTGATCCCTCAGCACTCAGCTGTTTGGATTTCATGTTTATCTGTATATTTATTTATTTATTTATTTTTTTAAATCTAATAAACGAAGCGCCCTTTGTCTTCAGTTCAACCCACACTTGGTCTTCAACTTCACTTGTATGGTTTATTATTAATGTTGGGCCCTGATTCTTAAAAAAATAAAATTGAGGAAAATTATAATTTTTTTTTATTGACTGATTCTCTTCTCGTTAAAGATTTACTACACAGGGAAGTACCAGAGTCTGGGTATTAAGCAGGGCGGCCCATCAGCGGGAAAATGGGTGGAGCTGCCGGTCACAAAATCCCCCAAGATCGTGCAGTTTTCGGTCGGCCACGATGGATCTCACGCCCTTCTGGTGGCCGAGGACGGGAGCGTGTTCTTCACCGGCTCCGCCAGCAAGGGAGAAGATGGAGAGTCCAGTAAGACGACCTCACATTGTTCCGCAAACTTTTGCGCTCGAAATCCCTCTGAAATGACGCCCGCCGCCGTGTTCTGCCGCAGCCAAGAGTCGCAGGCAGCCCAAGCCTTACAAGCCGAAGAAGATGATCAAGCTGGAGACCAAGACGGCGGTGTACACGGCGTGCAACAACGGCAGCAGCAGCATCGTCACCAAGGACGGGGAGCTCTACATGTTCGGCAAAGATGCTATTTACAGTGACAGCACTTGTGAGTGAGCTTTAAACACGCCACTTCAAATTGTCAGGGAAAATTCTTTTTTCACCACCGCTTTGATAAAGGTTGATTAAAGCTCTCGCTCGAAAAAAAAAACACTTACTCGCCTAAAAATATTCCTGTCTGGTTATCCATGTTGCTCGCTTTCATCTGAATCCCCACTTTCCTGCCCACAGGTCAGGTGACGGACCTGAAAGGTCACTTTGTAACTCAGGTCGCCATGGGCAAAGCCCACACGTGTGTGCTGACCAAGAGCGGAGAAGTGTGGACATTCGGGGTGAACAACAAGGGCCAGTGTGGCAGAGACACCGGCTCCATGAGCCAGGCGGGGAAAGGTAGGAGAAGAAAATCCAGATGAAAGCACTTTGCAGTGCGCGTGTGTGTGTGTGTGAGCCTTTTTTTATTTGTGTGTGTGTGTGTGTGTGCAAACCGTTTTGTCTGCGCGTTCGCCTCAGCCTTCGGCGTGGAGAGCATGGCCACGGCCATGGATGAAGACTTGGAGGACGAGCTGGAGGAGAAGGAGGAGAAGAGCATGATGTGCCAGCCAGGCATGCACAAGTGGAAGCTGGACCAGTGCATGGTGTGCACGGTGTGCGGCGACTGCACGGGCTACGGCGCCAGCTGCGTGAGCAGCGGACGGCCAGACAGAGTTCCGGGAGGGTAAGGGGGATGTTTTTCTTCAAGAATGAATGAATGAATGAATAAAGATGTCGGTTGCAAGATCTATACAACTAAACAGTCCAACAGACCGAAGGTGGTTTCAATCCGTTTTGCAAAAGTCAGATTTCATGTGATTTGTGACTGTTCAGGCTACAGAAGAGCCATCCGGTTTCAATCTGGATTGGCTAAAAATCTGATTTTGGCTGGCAGTCTGAACGCGGCTTTCGTATCCTGGAATTCATTTTGTTTTCCTTTTGCCGACCAGCATCTGTGGCTGCGGTTCCGGGGAGTCTGGCTGCTCGGCGTGCGGCTGCTGCAAGGCCTGTGCCAGGGAGCTGGATGGCCAGGAGGCCCGGCAGAGAGGCATCTTTGACGCTGTGAAGGAGATGATTCCGCTGGACTTGCTGCTGGGTACACAGACCGACCGACCGACCGACCGACGACTCACTAACTTCATCTCCCCTTTTTTTTTTGTTCCATCTCTGACTCACAGAGCAATATTTATGTCTTGCCCGCTGCATCGCTCATCACTGTTTACATTTCACCTTGTGCCTTACGTGACGATTGTGCATTTTCAAACATCGTCTATTCTTAAATGGCTTGTGCCTCGCTGGCCTGTCAGTAATGAATGTCATGCGCTGCATATATATCAATGTGTCTCACTCTGGCGCTTCTCCTTGACGCCGCTCATCTGTTATTACTGTGTCGTTGCTGAGTCATTGCTTGGTCACCGTGTCTCCCCATCATTCATTGATGTTTGTTGTGTTTTGCCCTGCTCCATCCTCCCCTTCTCTCCTTCCTTCTTTTCCCTCCTGCTTCCTCCTCCTGCAATCTGTCTCGGCTACCTGCACCTGGGGCCTTTTTTGTGTTTTCAGCTGTGCCTGTCCCTCCCCCTCCAGGAGTGAACATCGAGGAGCACATCCAGATCCGTCAGGAGGAGAAGCGCCAGAGGATCAATCGCCGACACCGGCTGGAGGAAGGCAGAGGTACGCAGCCGGCCCCAAAGACCCCGTTTCTGGGAAAGGTCTCCTGGGGCCTCCCTGTTGGCTTTATAAAGCCCGAGGAGTCATGTGATCGAGAATCCAACAGACTTTGGGAGTCTGATCGGGTCGGAGTGGAGGCTAATAAACCTAGCGACGCTCATCCCTCCCTTTTCTTTGAAGGTTTCAATAACACAGATGCTCAGCTGGCTTGGGTGTTGTGCCTTGGTGACTGCCCCTCGCCTGTGTCTGAATCATTTTTTGAAGCGTGTGCGTGCGTGTGCGTGCGTGTGTGACTGTTGTGGTGAAGTATTATGTGTTCTCTCCCATTTGTGAGCATTGTGCATGCATGTGAAAGTTTCTTTCTCCCCCAGGCCCCCTTGTTTTTCCCGGTCCCATTTTTATGAACCAGCGTGAGCAGGCCCTAGCCAGAATAAGACCCCTTCAGGCACTAAGGCATAAACGGGACAAGCACAAAGGTACTATGGTCTTCACTAACTCAACGGGTGCCGAGACACCCATTTGACTCATCTTCCAATCTGGCTGTCCCGCCCACACCTCCTCTCTCACTCTCTTGGACATCTCATTGCAACAGATAATGTAGCCCGATGACCGAAAAACAAAAAAGTCACAGTGGAGAAATTTCTGGACACTTTAAACTGACTGGGTAAAAACTACTCACAGGCTGGTTCCCTTTGCTTTTTAATTTATTGCCATGCCTATAACGTTGCTGACCTAACTGAAGGTTCAGGTAAACCTGTTTAACAGTGTTATTGTTTAGGCGAGCTCTAGTCTTGCAAGTAGGACGCCCGCTTTGTCCTGTGCTGCTGTTTCACACCCGAGTGGCTTCTCCGATGCTGGTGAATGTGTCAATAGCTTGTTTGCAGTTTTATCATTCTGAAAACAAGCGAGGGCCGACGCAGAGCAGGAAGTAAATAGCATGAATTGTCTGTCATGTTACAGAAACAAAGCCACACATTTCAAGTTAACATCAAGTCGTGAGGGTGAAGAGCACATTAGATTATCTTAGTTTTTTGGTTACTTTGGATGTGCCTGCCTGTGATGTTTTGTTTTAATGATTTTTATTAACTAACAAAAAGAGCAATTTTGGCAATCTCACTAAAAAAAAAGTGCTTGATTGATTACAAATAATAACACAAAACTTCAGTATTATTTGCTGCTCTGCTTGTGCTGTAGAGAAGCACTTCTTGCGCTCCATCTGCATTTTGTGCCACAGCATGGGATGGAAGTGATGTCAAGTGCAAACAAGCTGCAGATGAGCAACTGATGTGCAAATATTTGCAATTTAGGTCAGATTGGATTTGAGAATGATACCATGTCATTATGTCTGTAATTTTCTCTTTGGTTTCCCCTTTGAGTCTCAACTTGCTTTTTAAAAAAAATTCTAAGTCTTTCTGACTTTAAACTTTGAGTTAAAATCTTTGTCTTGTTCTGTTCTGTGATTATTGTTTTTGCACAATAGCAACTAGTCATTTTCTGCCTCACAAGTCTGAGAGTTGAACTGTTCCCTCCTGCAGGAAAAGTAATTTTTTACTGCATCTTACTTCTGCTGATACAGTTTGTTGGCTCCATGCTTGAAATCCACCCACAGTTGACCTAAGAGCACCAGTTCACCAGAAGTCTGCCTTGTGTTTTTTCATTAGGAAACCTTTTTTTTTTATTATGCATTTTAACAGTTGCCCTTGTTGGGCTTGTTTTAGGGATTTCTCAGAGTCACCTGAGGCTCATCATTCATTGGTCGAATTTTTCACATCCACATCTTTGACCTCTTTCACGGGACTCAGGCTAAACCACTTTTCCTTGTTATCAAAGACAAATTAAATAATTCTAAAGCATCTGATCATGAACTGCTTTGCCAAAAAGCTTTTTTCCTTCCTACTTTCTGAGAGGATTTGTCTCCAACTTTCTGTTTCAGCATCCTTTCTTTCCCTTTGTCCCCCTTTGGTTAGGATTCTCTTTCTCTCCGACTTGTTTTTCCAGGACTTTGGCAAAGACGTCCACGATATATAGTTGCCACTAAAACTCCTGTGTCTCTGGACACTCGTGTTGACTTTGACCATTATGCCTTGTAGACGGTAGCAGTGAGCGCGGAGAGAAGGACGCCAGCAAAATCACCACCTACCCCCCGGGGACGGTGAGGTTCGACTGCGAACTGCGGGCCGTGCAGGTCAGCTGCGGTTTCCACCATTCAGGTGAGTTCATTCGGTGCGGTTCCGTTTGTTTGGCTTGCATTTAGCTTGAAGAACATTTGAAGAAAACATGCATTCTGTAAAAGAAAAATCTGACAATTTCAATCACAATTACTTATGTTTGCTTCACAGTTGTCCTCATGGAGAATGGAGATGTCTACACGTTTGGCTATGGCCAACATGGGCAGCTTGGGCATGGAGATATAAACTCCAGGTACTTGACTCTTTACAGGAAAATTGGATAAAAATAGTTTCCATATTAAAAGTCGTCTATGTTAGAATTTAGGAGCAGAAGTTCTGTCATATTTATTATGAGCTGAATGAAGTTTTATTATGTTTTTACTATCTCAACATGCGGCTCCTTTATTCACATAGCCATTTTGTGCCACTTGACCGACAACCCTGTCTTCAGCCGGCTCATTCAACATGATAACCTATGTAGCAGCAGTGCCAGCACATTTCTACACGGTTATTGATTGTGATCACAAAAGGACTACATGTGTAAGAAGTTACCTCTTTAGTCTGTGCACAGCTCGAAAAAAAGTGTCCTGTTATGTTAAAAGTGAAGTGAAAAGTCTGCGATGTGCACGTTGAGGACAAAGAGGCGGTACCAGAAACGGAAACAAGAGAATTTAAAAATAGTAAGGTACTTTTTAGGTGACAGGCTGATGCAAATTTTTTTGATATGTTTATTTTTTTAAAAAATATGACAAGTGAAAATGAAACTTTCCCGTTTCCAGGGGCTCTCCAACTTTGGTGCAGGCTCTTCCAGGTCCCAGTGTGCAGGTCACTGCGGGAAGTAACCACACAGCCGTGCTGCTCATGGATGGGCAGGTGTTCACGTTTGGTAGCTTCTCGGTAAGAGTTCTCGCAAAAAACGACTCCTTCTGAACAAGTCCTTTGGTTTCCTGCCCACACTGATCCACAAACTGCTCTGAATGTCTCTCCCCGCACGCCTCCCCGCGCATCAGAAAGGACAGCTGGGCCGTCCCATCCTCGACATGCCCTACTGGAACGCCAAGCCGTCTCCCATGCCCAACATCGGCGCCAAGTACGGACGGAAGGCGACCTGGATCGGCGCAAGCGGCGACCAGACGTTCCTGCGCATCGACGAGGCCCTCATCAACTCGCACGTGCTCGCCACGTCGGAGATCTTCGCCAGCAAGCACATCATCGGCCTGGTGCCCTCCTTCGTGTCGGAGCCGCCGCCGTTCAAATGCCTGCTGATCAACAAAATGGACGGAAGCTGCAGGACCTTCAACGACTCCGAGCAGGAGGACTTGCAGGGCTTTGGCTTGTGTCTAGATCCCGTGTACGATGTCATATGGAGGTCAGTCAAAGACTCTTAAGCCAAAATGTGGATTTTCTGTATGTATATTAGGGGTGGGAATCGCTAGCTGCCTGACGATTCAATTCGATTCTAATTCAGAGGGCTACGATTCAATTAATTGCGATTTATCACGATTCAGATATATGTACATATATATTATTTTTCTTATTTTTTTTCCCCTCACTGTGTGACTAATTATCCATATTGAACAGACCAATTTACTTTCTATTACCTTTTATTGATTGAAAAAAGATTGAAAAAAATAGATTTTTTGTGAACCAATTCATAATTGGCAATGTCATAATCGTGATTAATTTTAAGAATACATTTTTCCCCACCCCAATGTATATGTAACGAGAAGTCCCTTTATCTGCAATCTAAAAATGTACCTTTTTTCCTGTCTGCCATCTCCTCTTCAGGTTCCTGCCTGCTTCCAGGGAGATGCTGTGCTACAATGCGGTGATCGCAGACGCCCGGGTGCCCTCTGCGACGGACCTCCAGGCCGGCTGCAGCATCCTCAGCCCCGAGCTTGCGTTGCCCGCGGGGTCACATGCCACCACCACCCGCTCTCATGGGGCCTTGCACATTCTTGGTAATCCTCCCCCATCAGCCATTCAGTGTATAGCAACTCTGGTCAGATGAATATTTTATGAATGTCTTGAGATAATGAGTATGGGAAGTGCAAACCTCTTTCTACGTAGCAGATATTACCCTTGTCTGAACAAGGACCTTTTTAAGCGTTTTACATGGTTTTCACACACACCTGTGTGTAGTTGCAGTCATGGTAAAGGATTCTTACTGGTGTCATACATTTTTGTTTAAAGTGCTGTCAGGCCTGTTGACACAAGTGCTTATAATCCTTACAACATAATCCTTAAACTACAATTTAATCCTTCAAAAAAAACTTAAACATAAAGTCCTTAAACTACAACTTAATGATCCTTAATGCTATTGTAAATAGTATTTTTTTCCTCTACCCTCAGGAGATTAGCTTTATAATAATAAGTGGGAGTGCCTCGTGTTAGGTGTTTAATCACAACTGAATTAATCCCGTGGTTAATGTCAAGCGCGCTGTCGTAGGAATCAAGAATAGAAGAATGATGTTTCCTTGGTTGTCCCGTATAGGTTGTCTGGACACCCTGGCAGCCATGCAAGAGCTGAAAATGGGTGTGGCCAGCGCAGAGGAAGAAACCCAGGCGGTGATGAAGGTCTACTCAAAGGAAGATTACAGTGTAGTGAACCGCTTTGAGAGTAAGTGGGTTCTCCCTGCCGGACACATTTGAAGCGACATATGAGGCTTTAAAGAGAGATTTCTTTTCTTCTCTGTTCTTTGTATTTGCATGAAGTTGTGTTTTAGTCGCAGAAATTGCAATAATAACTGTATTGCCTGATTTTAAATAAAGGCTGAAGTGGATGAACAACCTCTGTGTACTCTTGGCCAGCCTTGTCAAGCTCTGGTTGTGTTGCTGCAGGTCACGGTGGTGGTTGGGGCTACTCAGCCCACTCTGTGGAGGCCATCCGCTTCTGTGCTGATGCAGACATCCTGCTGGGTGGACTCGGCCTGTTTGGTGGGCGAGGAGAATACACTGCAAAAATCAAGGTAGGCAAATGCAAATTGCACTTCTTTATGTTTGAGTTTATAATTAAAGTCTTGCAATATTATCTCTTAACTTGCTGTTGTGCAGCTTTTTGAGCTGGGTCCAGATGGGGGAGACCATGAGACAGATGGCGATCTTCTGGCTGAGACTGATGTCCTGGCCTACGACTGTGCCGCCAGGTGGATTTCGCCTTTCACGCATTAAGACATTCCTACACGCGTGTCATAATTGATTAATGATTGTTGCTTATGTCGCTCTTGGTGTTTATCATCAGGGAGAAATATGCCATGATGTTCGATGAACCAGTGCTGCTGCAGCTGGGATGGTGGTATGTGGCCTGGGCCCGAGTTTCTGGTCCCAGCAGTGACTGTGGCTCTCACGGACAGGCCACCATTACAACTGATGATGGGTAAGTCTGATGTCACGATAAATAGCCAATGACCTAATTCAGCTAATCTCTCTTAACAATTTTTAATACCTGCTGCGCATTATTCAAACAGTCACGAATCTTGATAAAATTTCATATTGTGATTTTTTTTGCTTTTCCTTCCAGTGTGGTCTTTCAGTTCAAGAGCTCCAAGAAGTCCAACAATGGAACAGATGTCAATGCAGGCCAAATACCACAGCTGCTTTACCGGTGAATGAAGTCTCCAATATAATAATAATAATAAAAAAAATATATATATATATATATATATATATATATATATATATATATATATATATATATATATATATCAATTATTGATCTTTATCAGTTAATTTATGTCCTTTTTTAAAATTGAATTTTAATGATCGGTTTGTATTTCAGGCTCCCTTCGAATGATGGCAACGCCTCGAAAGGGAAGCAGCAGACCAGTGAACCGGTGCACATCCTGAAACGCTCATTTGCACGTACAGTTTCAGTGGTGAGTGCCCTCCGTGTTCTCCACCTATGTTTCCCTGCCTTCTTTGCAGTTTCTTTTTGTCTGTGACTCTCATCCCGCGTCTGCTTGCAGGAGTGCTTTGACTCCCTGCTGAGTATTCTACAATGGAGCTGGACCACTTTGGTTCTGGGCGTGGAGGAGCTGCGGGGGCTGAAAGGTTTTCAGTACACAGCCACCCTGCTGGACCTGGAGAGACTTCGCTTTGTGGGCACGTGCTGCCTGCGTCTACTCAGGGTCTACATTTGTGAAATATTCCCGATAGCAGGTCAGAGCAAAAAGACAACTTGGCTGACGAAGCCAGTGTGATTGTGTTTGTTGTGTTTATGAAAGAATATTTGTTCAAAAACTGGTAACTTCTAGGCCCCTTTGCATTACTGTTGTATATATTCTTACATTGATTTTATGATAAAACACCAGGCTTTGAACTGCAGAAACCTTCACAGACAGCAATGTGTTTTCCGCCGAAGTGGATGACAAAGTAGTAAACACGGAAATTGAATTCTGCGTTCGGAGCCTCACACCGCGTTTCTCCGTATCCCTTTCTTTGATGTCCAGCCAGCACCAAAGCGGTGGTGGAGGAGTCGAGCAAGCTGGCGGACTGCGTGGGAAAGACTCGCAGCCTCCTGAAAAAGATCCTGTCTGAAGGCATGGACAACTGCCTGACCAAGCTGGACAACGACCCCCAGGGCTACCTGTCCCAACCCCTGACCCTGCTGGAAGCCGTTCTGCAGGAGTGCCACAACACTTTCACCGCCTGCTTCCACTCTTTCTACCCGACTCCGGCCCTGCAGTGGGCCTGCCTCTGCGACCTCCTCAACTGCTTGGACCAGGTATGAAAAAAAGCAAACCATGTGATCATGTGATCAGTTACTATTTTAAAGAATCATTTTTCGAGGTTCCCAAAGTAAGCAATGCCAAAGATTCTTGTCTTTGCCCATTTTCAGGACATTGCTGAGGCCAATTTTCGAACATCCAGCAGCCGCCTGCTTGCAGCTGTGATGTCGGCTCTTTGCAACACCTCAGTCAAGCTGACGTCCATCCTGCCGATTGCCTACGACGGCGAGGTGCTGCTGCGCTCGCTTGTCAAACAGGTCAGCACAGAGAACGACTCTGCCCTCGCTCACCGCTTCCCCCTGCTGGTGGCCCACATGGAGAAACTGAGCCACGTGAGTTCTGCGCGTCGGCGCTGTCTGATAGCTGAACATTTTTTCTCTCACCGTGAGTATAAAAGTGAAAGTGTGACGTCTTCCCCTTAGACCGAGGAGAACCTAATGGGCATGACCAGCTTCCGCGAGGTGTTGGAGAAGATGCTGGTGATCGTGGTGCTGCCAGTGAGGAAGAGTCTGAGGAAGGAGGTGGAGCTGTTTTCTCCGCACCTGGTCTCAAACACTTGCGGCCTGCTGGCCTCCATCGTCTCTGAGCTCACCGCATCGGCCCTCGGATCCGAGGTAGCGTCCGTTCAACTGACACCGGCGGTTTAATGCACTGATTCACACGTTCGACGAGAACAGAGCTGCCCTCCGACCTCCGTCATCTGTCGAATTCATGGGATATTCATCCATCCGTTTTATCTTTCTCCGTTCCTCCCTGCTTATCTAATTATCGTCACCGTCTCTATTCATGCGCATGCCAATGCAGACAGACAGGTTTTTAGGGACCATTGTTGTTGCCATAGTGACTGACAGGGCAGCAGCCCCTCTCTCCTCCCCACTGACGCCTCTATCTGTGTCCCCAGTCTGTTGTCAGGGAAACGTCTCTTCCTCTCAACAGCACCTGGATCGTCCCCTCTTTCAGTTTTCAGTCTTTTTTTTTCATAAATCTGCAGCCTGATAACAATTATGAGTCTTTGTTGCTGGAACCACAGCAACAAAGAAAAGACAATCCAGCATTTACATTGTTCCCCCCATGATTTCAGACAAAAGCGTAGTTCATGCAATAGTGTTTCCTAAATCAGTCTACTTGCACATTTATGCTGAGGATGAAGTGATTTTCTTTTTCTTTTTTTTAAATATACACTACCAGTCACAAGTTTGGACACCCTCATGGATTTAATGTCTTTTCTTTCATTCTCATGACTATTGACATTGCAGTTTCTCAATGAAGGCATCAAAGCTACATATGAACATACATGGAATTATGTAGGAAACAATAAAAATGGAAAATAACTCAAGCATGTTTTATATTCAAGTCCTTCAAAATAGCTACCTTTCATAAAAAGCACAATTAGAGTTATTTAATGTATTCGGGGTTGTAATGGGTAAGGGTTAATGGGTTCTTTTCTGCATAATTACATATATCTTGCTCTTATATTTGATGTCTTCAGTATCTATCTGCAGTGTAGAAAGATGTAAAAAAAAAAAAATTGCATAAGAAAGTGTGTCCAAACTCTTGATTGGATTTTTTGCTTACTTTTGGTGAATTTGCAATGTGTTTTGATGTCATTCTCCTGTTTTATCAGGTCGATGGGCTTAATTCCCTGCACTCGGTGAAGGCGTCACCTAACAGGTTCACCAAAACAAGCCAGGGAAGGAGCTGGAACACAGGCAACGGCTCTCCGGACGCCATCTGCCTGACCGTGGACAAGCCAGGCATTGTGCTGGTGGGCGTCTGCGTCTACGGCGGAGGGGGCATCCACGAGTATGAACTGGAAGTGCTGGCAGACGACGTATGGGATTTCGATTTTGGTTTTCTCTCACGAGTCTCGAAACTTTTCTCTCCGCTAATGGTTTCACGCCGTATTTTCATTCACCCATCACACAGGCACAAACGGAGCACCCGGGGGACTCGGCACATTCTCACAGGTGGACGTCGCTGGAATTGGTGAAGGGCACCTACAGCACTGACGACTCGCCCAGTGACATTGCTGAGATACGCCTGGACAAGGCCGTGCCACTCAAGGTACATTGGAATCCAAAGCAGTAGGACAAATAACAAGTGTAAATAATTAGCTTTTTAAAATGCAGATGATGATTTGCTTAATGTTATTTGTTTCCCAGTACACTTATGAGCCTGTTTCAATTAAATTAGGGCTGTCAATCGATTATTTTTTTTTTTTAGAATTTACATAGTTATAGTTATTTTATTTTGAAGACTTACCAGATTTTTTTCCTGTTTCTTTGAGTGACTACCTGTCCAGCTTGACAAAATCTATATTTAACTAATTGCGATTAATGCGTTGACAGCCCTAGATTAAATAAACAGTCTCACCGTTAATTTGTTGCATTGCAGGAGGGGGTGAAGTATGCCGTCCGACTGCGGAACTACGGCAGCCGCACAGCTAACGGCGACGGCGGCATGACCACAGTGCAGTGCTCCGATGGCGTGGCCTTTACCTTCAGCACCTGCAGCTTGAGCAGCAACGGGACCAACCAGACCAGAGGGCAGATCCCTCAAATCCTCTATTACAGGTAACCGCCAGTCGGCGCTCCGGCACGCCGCTCAGCTTCTCTCGCGTTCCGTCGTTCACTCGGGTTCCCTCTCTGTGTTTTGCACGAAGGAGCGAGTACGACGGGGACCTGCAGTCTCAGCTGCTGAGCAAAGCCAACGAGGAGGACAAGAACTGCAGCAGAGCTCTGTCCGTGGTCAGCGCTGTGGTCAGGGCGGCCAAGGACTTGCTTCACAGAGCTTTTGCCGTCGACGGTAACCACAAAATATTAGTCGTTGTTGCTCCTTTTGCTTCCAGTGTTTGAATTCAGACATGTGCTTATTGACTTTTCCTATGCTCTGGTTTCTCAGTGGATGATATTCCTGAACTGTTGAGCGCGTCCAGCCTCTTCTCAATGCTGCTTCCTCTCATCCTGGCTTACATTGGCCCCGTGGCTGCTTCTGTACCCAAGGTGAGGCGTTGAACTGAAATGCGTCACCTCCCCTTTCATCGATTCAAATGTGTCTCTCCTCTGATGTTGTAAAAATCTTTTTTTCTTTGTCACTAGGCTGCCGTTGAGGTCTTTGTCCTCGTTCAGGAGCTGCTGCCCGCCGTCTCGGCCCTAAACCAAAAATACGCCCCTCCCACTTTCAACCCCAACCAATCCACAGACAGCACAACTGGCAACCAGCCAGAGCAGGGCCTGTCTGCCTGCACCACATCCAACCACTACTCCGTAATTGAGAGCGACCACCCATACAAACAGGCCAGCGTCACGCAGTACAGGGTAAGTAAACTCTCCTTCATCATCAGAGTGAGTAACTGAAGCCCTGAACTGAAGCTGAAGTTTCCATTAACCGCACTCTGTCCCGCGCCGCTGAAGGTGTCCTTCCCGGACTGCGTCCGCTGGACCACCATTGAGTTTGACGCGCAGTGCGGCACGGCGCAGCCGGAGGACGTCCTGCGTCTGCTGATCCCGAGCCGCACCCTGCACCTGTCGAGCATGGTGGGCAAGCCTCTCATCCACGAAACCATCAACACCTGGACCGAGCTCAAGAAGTTCTCGGGCGCCACGGGATGGCCGACCACCGTCTTAATGCTGCCGGGTAAGAGAGGCTAAAGCAGGCGTGGACAAACTACAGCCCGGGGGCCATATGTGGCCCTTTAAGCTTTTTGTCATCCGGCCTGCCGAATTTGAAGAAATTATATTAATATTAAGTCAGTCATAAAATAGCTGTAATTTATCCATTTTTTCAGTGTTTAAGAGTCATTTCAATTAAAAGCTAAATACCAAGGGGACACTGATTTTCTTCCAACTTGGTTTTTATTCATTTTCAAATGACATGTTGATGATGATAGATTTTGATCTCCTACGAGGTGGGTCACCAAAACACTCCATCCATCTGCTGCTCCTGCGGCCCCCTCTGTCAGATTTTCGAACCCATTGTGGCCCCACCAGTGAAAAGGTTTTCCCACCCCTCAGTTAAAGCAACACAGCGTCGTCGTTGTTTTAATGCGCTCCTAAAATTGTACCTTGTCATCTGCCACAACAAACAGCCTGTTTTTGTTTTGTTTTTTTGTTTTTTTTGTTTTACCACTTATTATTTCCAGTAAGGATCCCATGTGATTCTGTTGCTATTTATGTTCTCTATTTTCTGCCTTCCTCAATTTCAGGAAATGAGGTTCTTTTCTCGCTGGAAACGGCCTCTGACTACGTCAAAGATGAAAAGGCCTGCTTTTATGGCTTCAAGTGCGTCGCCGTAGGATTTGAATTCAACCCTGGCCTTGATGAGGTGGGGGAAAAAAAAATATGCTTAAACATTCCTCTGTGGGTGGCCTATTCTGTAGTGACGTGTTTGTAAAAAAATTTAAAATCTCATGACTACACCGCCCACTCTGTTTCATTTTAACAAGATCATGCACTATTCCAGATAAATGGAACGGTGCACCTGCTTCACTGTGTTGCTGACAGCCGACTTGTGACCCTTTTTTTTCTCCAGGGTCTCATCATGCTTGAGAAAGAGTTGGCATATCTTGGCAGCGTGTGCGCTGCTGCTCTGATGAAGAAAGACCTGGCTCTCCCGATAGGTACATAAATAGCGGACAACAAGCTGTGCTGCTGCAAATGAGAGATTTTTCTCTGAAACATAATGTGACGCGTGGGTGACTTTAATCCTTTTTGTCTTTTAAAATGCAAGGTAATGAGCTGGAGGAGGATCTTGAGATTCTCGAGGAGGCCTCTCTGCAGGTGAGTTTTCTTCTCAGAGACAACACGCATTTCTTTGTCTTATTGTGTCGTTGACAAGGTTTTAATCCTCGTTCTTTCTACCTCGATTCAGGTGTGCAAGTCTCACTCTGGGATTCTGGGAAAGGGCCTGGCCCTGTCTCACTCCCCCACCATCCTGGAAGCTCTGGAGGGAAATCTGCCCCTGCACCTCCAAACCAATGAGCACTCTTTCCTCGAGGACTTCATCATGTGCGTGCAGAGCTCAAGTGGAGGACGCCTGGCGAGGTAAATGTTTGTAAGAGAAGTCACCTTGCCGAGCTGCTGGCCACCCTGCTGGGATCTGTCAAGTTTGTTTTGCGTGACAAGCAGATAATTGTGTATTTTAGACCTGAAGATCTTATCTTCAACACACATGCATGTGGCTTTCTGTCCAGGTGGCTGCAACCGGACTCGTACGCAGACCCCCAGAAGACGGCTCTCATCTTGAACAAAGACGACATACGCTGCGGATGGCCGGCCACCGTGGTGGTGCAGACCAAAGACCAGTACGGAGATGTGGTGCATGTTCCCAACATGAAGGTCAGGATAACTGGGATTTCTTTGGAATATTTTCCATAATTGTCACATTTAAGAGTAGCTAATTTTTCTCTATAATTTACAAGCCTTGCTCAAGCATCACCTGTATCCCGTCTCCAGGTGGAGGTCAAGGCCGTTCCAGTCTCGCAGAAGAAGTCGGTGCAGCCCGAAAATGTGAAAAAGCTTCAGCGGCTGCCCGGAGGCTCCTCGCCTTCGTCCACAGGCCCGGATCTGACTTTCGGAGGGTTGCCCACGCCAAAGCTGGAGGCCACATACGAGCCCATGATCGTGAAAGAGGCTCGATACATTGCCATTACCATGATGAAGGTGAGACGCACAGAAGAAGTTCACGAGTTGCTGGGAAGTCAAGGTTGTTTCAGTAAAGAAGCTGTGCATTCATTTTTATATATCCAGCCCCATGTGACCTATTTTAAGTAGCATCAGTTTAGATCTGCAAGTATAGAAGTATCTGGTTAGTCAAGAAAAATAGCACTGACTAGCACTTAATCCTATTTATAAACACTTGTAACAGGCGTTTCAGTGCATGTCTTTGTCTTTATTGTATGATTTGATTTAAATGTTATTGTTTTAGTTTTAAGATTTTGTACTTCTGCTCTTTTTCTGTAGGCCTACGAAAACTACTCATTCGAAGAGTTGCGCTTTGCTTCCCCGACTCCAAAGAGGTAAGTAAGATGATACAGGAGCAAAGAACTTTTTCTGGTAACATACAGTCCAACTTACCGTTTCTCAACAGACCCAGTGAGAACATGCTGATCCGTGCCAACACTGATGGAACCTACAGTGCCAACTGGACCCCGGGAGCAGTTGGCCTTTACACAATCCACGTCACAATTGATGGCATTGAAATAGGCAAGTCAACGGCTCGAAACTTCATCACAATAAGGAAAAAGAACGTTTTTAAAAGCCATTTCTTTTGTAACATTGCCCTGTTTTCGGTCTTTCCTTTCTCAGATGCTGGTTTAGAGGTGGAAGTCAAAGACCCCCCTAAAGGCATGATACCACCTGGCACTCAGATGGTGAAACCCAAAACTGAACCTCAGCCCAGCAAGGTGAGCTTTTCATATCAATAACTTCAGAATTAAAGCTATGTGCAGAGGATTGCCCTTTAACCGAGAACTGATGTCTGCAGGTCTGAGAGTCCAACGTGGAAGATATTGTAGATTCTTGCGTCAAAACTGCATAATGAAAATGAATGAGTTGATTGAATGATTTTTAGACTGCGTGGCATTATACTTGCTATGCTGTCAGGCTATCAATTGGCAGCGAGGTTGGTTGGCTGAGTTGTCCGTGTTGCAGATGGCCAGTGACTTCAGTATTATTTTGTAAAATATTTTCTCTAATCAGCAAGTTACAACTGGAAAAAGGACACCCTCATATTAATCCTTGTTTTGTGATGTCCCTCTCGATGTCTGCTGTCCTGTTTTAGGATTGGATTTAACAGCTTCTCCTTTGTTCTATTTCAAATGCACAGCTATATATTAGCCCGCCACCTGCTGGCTGTGCTTTGCACAACAGCATAGCTTTGCCAACACTTAGAGCTTTTCTTACACATATCTCTGCTCTTGAAATTTTTCTGTTTTATCCTAATTTTCTTTTTCTTTTTTTTCAACCTATCAGTTGATGTAGAAATTTGGTGTATTAGTTTTAGTTCATAGGTAAACTTTTGGCATTTCTTAAGTTTCCAGTTGGAAGTTGCTCACCTGACTGCGCAATGACATGGATTGCAATGAAGGCACCATGCTGCACTCTTAGTCTGTTCTGTGCGTCGTCAGCATAGGCAAGTTTTAGGAAAACGACCGGTTCTGCTGAAAGCATTCAAAACCTGCTCCTTCTATACATCTATCCACCTTCTTCTTTATCCTCCTGCTGCTGCTCTTGTCTTTCTCCTCTTCTTCTTTTTTTTTTTGTAATTTCCTGCCGCTCCTCATGGTCTCCATGTCCCCTCTGCTTCTCTCAGGTTCGCAAATTTGTGTCCAAGGACAGCGCAGGCCTGCGTGTGCGTAGTCACCCCTCTCTGCAAAGCGAACAGATAGGCATAGTGCATGTTAATGGAACCATCACTTTCATTGACGAGGTAATTGTCTCGAGACGAGGCGGAATGACGCTGTGTTTACTGCACATGGGTATGCTGTCTGAAGGGCTCTCCACTTTCATTTTCTCATGTCTGTGTATCAGTGAGCTAAAGTTACAAGTCTGGTATAATTCTACAGCTTTCCATTGGGCTCAAAAGTATTTTTGTGCTCTTTGTGTTGACTTCTATGCTTTGAATTTGGTTATTCTGTCTCTTAATGACTGTCGGTCTTCCTTCAAAGCTTAGAAATGTTTTGTTGTGATTTTATCTTGCTAACTCTCTGAGGCTGCACGACGGGTTGTGACACCTGCCCTTCAAAGCTCTAGTCCCGAATCTTCAAAACCTGAATATATTTCTTAAATATTGGGTGTACACATTATTTCCTACCCATCAGTACAAATAATTAACCGTGGTGGGGTTTAATCTTCCGCAAATAATTTGCACTGCTACTCTTTCAGAACCAATCCTGTTAATCATGTTAATTGTCTTAATTTGCCTCTAATTGGAGACTTTCCTGCAGCCTCAGTGATTCAGCGTGCGTGCGTGTGTGTGTGTGTGTATGTGCGTGCGTGCGTGCGTGTTGCAAAGTCTTCCTGCTCTTTCCGTTTCCATAGTAACAGGATGGCGTGGCCACACCCTGTTGCTTCTTTCCCCCTCCCATAGATCCACAATGATGATGGTGTTTGGCTCAGGCTCAATGATGAAACAGTAAAGAAGTATGTTCCCAGCATGAATGGGTACACTGAAGCCTGGTGCCTGTCTTTTAACCAGCACTTGGGCAGAAGCCTACTGGTCCCAGCTGACGTAAGTAGAAGGCCTGGACGGCAGACAGCTATTCGTTTTTTGGGGAAATGCACAGGGGACCGCCCCCCCCCCCCCCCCCCCCCCCCCCCCCCTTCGTTGTGAACACTACTGTTTTTTTTTTTAGGATTCTGGACTTTGATTTGCTTTGCGAAATGATACCAAGCATGGTGAAATTGCTGCTTTTGTCAGTTTACACCCGTTGGGTTTTTCTCTGGCATGAAAAATGTTTGAGAACCACGAGAGCGATTTCATTTTCTACTAACACAATGCAAAGGGTGCAGCGGCTAGGATTTTGCATGCATTGCAACACATGTTTAGCGGCTCACGATGACGCGCTGGTCAGATGCAACACTCACTCAAACTTGCAGGTAGATTTTATTTTATCGCGTTGACAAATAACCCCAGTGCATGAACTGAGAAACACTGGAAAGAAAAAAAAGAGTCTTTATTAGCGAACAATTCCACCCTTGTGAGTGGAGTTGGGTTATTTTGGACTGTTAAGTCATCATTGCCTCTCACTCACAATTCATAAGCACTCAATGCAGCATGGAAGAACGGGCGCTCCATGCCACAAAAACCGCCGGAGAGAAATGAAGGGTTCCGATGAATGCAGTCAGAGGGAGTAAATTTGAGCAGTTTACTGTTGACGTCCAGGTGGTTTTCTGTCATGAAGCACAAACACGGCTCCGCGGTATCTTACCATGGGACACAGCACCTCTTTGCCTCTACAATTCCCACTCCGGCTTTGGGATGCTTTAGCTGCCCGCGAGGCTTCCATGCGAGGTCTCGATCTGAACAGCATGACACACTACATCACCCTGGTTGGGGGATTTTTTTGGAAGTTTCTCGTTCACACGTCTTTGTTTTGTGGCCACAGTTTGGTAAGTGCTCGAACCTTTTGACGTGATCGGACATTTGGGTACCTCACGACTTTGCGATCTGGCCTGCCTGACCTGCCGGCCATGTTAAAAAAAAAAAAAAAAATCCTTCCAAAAAAATACACAAGCACTTTCTCTCTCCATCCTGTTCTCGTTCTTCTCTCATCTGCTGTTTCTTGACTGTCTCACAATCTGTTGCTCAGAGTGTCTTTAACGCTAGCCAAGGAGTCCGAGATATCGGCTTTTTGTCGTGGACTCCCTTAACTATATTCCCGCCACAGGTGAGTTGTATAAAGGAGGGATATATAGCTTGACACACTAGTCTGTCGTCCGCCCGTTGCTCCCTCTAAACCCTTTGGTACATCGTAGTCGTGAAGCTTCACAGCCACACAGAGGTTGTTGCATGGTTGACTTGAAATGTGATGATGCTGTTAGTCAGGTGTTCTGAACTCCGGCTGTAATCCCTGTTTTTTTGTTTTTGCTTTTGTTTTTTGTTTTTTGAGTGTTAAATAATGATTGCACAGGCTTGTATGTTGCATGTAGTCGAGGATAATCATGGCCAGTTTGTTGCATGAGGTCTTGTGACAAAGACGTCTGATGGCATGCCCCCAGTCAGACCACACAACCATTACTGTCGTTGTGCAATAGCATCAGTGGGGTTGAGGGTCAGGGATTGGGAATGTCACTGCCAGTGAAGCTCTACGTGTAGGAATTTTCATCTGATAATTGTAAAATGGGAATACTTAAGTTGGAACGATGCTGCATCTTGCAATATTAAGTAAATAAAAAAAAAAAAAAAATCTGACATTTTTGGCACTGCTTGATTTTAAAGGATATATTAACCTTTTCCTTTGAGCTTTAAAAAAAGCTGATGACATTATTGCCCCTCCCATTGTTGTCATCCGCTTATCCGGATAAGCAGCACAATTTCACCCCGTTATAATATTAAATCCTGTTTTTTATCCAAACCATTACTGTTCCTCACTAAAGCTCACTTTTTAAACTTTTTTTTTTTTTTTTTTTAAATCGTAACCTGACATCTGGCCTCGTCTCACCTCTTACATTTAAAAAAAATAAAAAAATCTATCTATCCTGGTGCTCTGTTCCCTGTGCCCTAATTTCTGCTTTTACCTCTTGCAGGAGGTCAGAGGCCAATCGGAGGAGAGCGTAAAGGAGGTGAGCAGCTGCCCTTCCCACGAGGCCCCCAGTGGGGCGCAGAGCAGGGCAGGGCAGGGCGGCGGCCCGGGGCTTTATAAGGTAGTGAAGACCGGCCCCTCAGGTCACAACATCAGAAGCTGGCCAAACCTTAGGGGTATCCCCATTGGAATGTTAGTACTTGGCAACATGGTCAAGGCCATAGGCGAGGTACGCACTCACCCCGAATGATGCCATGTGTTCTCTGTGCCAGGGCTTCAATAAATAAAATACGGATCACTCGAGCTCGCTGTCACTAATGATCGATAAGGGCGGCCGCGTCTCTCAGAAATGAGTCTCTCCCCCCCTTTTTGTTTTTTCTTGAAATGAACTGATCAAACAAATGGTTGCAGTGTAAAAGAATGCGGCGGCTCCTCTAACAAGAATACATCAATGCTTCCGGGTGTGGGGTGTGCAATTCTCTGTCTACGCCCTCTCGACGACTCTGGTGGCTGCGACACTTGTTTTTTTTTTTTTTTTGTTTGTTTTTTTTGCCTGCTTCTTGACTTACTAACTTCAGTTTTGTTAAATTCATTGCAGCTTCTGGGGCGTCCCGCTCTCTCTCTCTCTCTGCAGCGGACGTCCGTTCGCAGAATGCGGCTGCCCTTTGCGTGCTTCTACTCTCTATATCTCTCTCTCCCTTTCTCACACTCTATCCAGCCCATTCACTTTGACACTCTGAATCGTGCACATTTCCCTATGGCCTGACGGTGCGTGGCAATTCCCCTGTTTGCAATGTGACCTTTCACTGGCTGCTGTGGTGTGTCATGCTGTTCTGGTGGTGGTTTCCTCCTTGCGTATTGCAGTGGTGCGGGTGGAAGAGGGAGGGCTGCTGATTATACTAATACTTCCAGCTATGTCTCCGTCTAAAATCTCACCTATTTCAAAAACCTGATCTGAATGGACCTCATGCACTTGTGTTATTCTTCCTTTATCGTGGACTTTTGATTTTTCGCTCCGTCAAACTCGTCAGTGATTGCAGATAACAAAACCTAAGTCATGTGCTGCACCCTCTACGGGTCAATCATCTTGAATTGAATGTTTGCATATTATCAGTATACTCATTTGCTTTTTTTTTTTTTTTTTTTTGATAATGTTGATGAACGTGGTTGATATTTTGAAATGTTAATGAGGGTTGACAGATTGTGATGTGTCATGTGTGCTTGGCTGCTTTCTACTGCCGGCCGTGTGTGAGTGTGGATAAAGAGTGCCGTTTTTGTGGCAGGTGATCAACTCAGAGGGGACCTGGGTACAGCTGGATAAGAACAGTGTAGTAGAGTTCTGTGAGAGCGATGAAGGGGAGGCCTGGTCGCTGGCCAGAGACCGCGGAGGGAATCAGTATCTTCGCCACAACGACGGTAAGCTTTTTCGCCATGCGGCGGCGAAACTCTGCGAGCCTCCGGCTTGGGACCGACCGCCAGACGACGTGGTTTTTCGTTTTGCTCCTCCAGAACAAACGCTGGAACACGGGGCGCAGACGCCTCCGCCCAGCCCCTTCTCTGTGCAGGCCTTCAACAGAGCCACCACGTCCAACGGGGCGCAGGGCTTCGACTACGGCATCTCCAACAACAAAGGTAAAGGCAACGCGGTGTTGAGTCGGTGTCGAGACCAAGTCACATATTCTTAGGACATTTGCTGTAAAGGTCCCATATCATGCAACGGCTGATTTTAAATACCCATACTCCAGTGTAGCAGCCTTGCATGATCAACTATGTGATGAAACATGAGAAAACAGCCTTCTTCATGTTTGGAAAGGGGACATGAACAAGCATTGTCCACAAGTGATGGAACAGAATGAGGAAAACAGATGGGGAGTCAGAAACAGTGGAAAGATATTCTTATTGAAACCATTTCTAAAGGGAATTGGGTTTCATGTGGGACCTTTTTAAGCATCTCATTTGTTCTGCCTGTGTCCCTTTTCTAAACCACGTATTCCTCTTTGATTTGTGACCTCTTCAGCGCTTCACAACATCTGAGTTCACTCTTCACACTTCCCTTCATTCACTCTCCCCTCGACCTCGACTCTTTATTGAGCTCGTGACACCTTTCTCATGCATTTTGTTTTTTTCCTGTAACCTAATCCTACCTGTAGTCACACTGCACAGTTCCGTCCAAACGGTCCACCACACAACAACGGGACGCCGCTAATCGAGTCACCCTTCCTTATGTACATATAAACGCACAAGTTGTACACAATTGCAAATAGTCAGCCACGGATCTTTGTGCTCTACTTTTGCATGCTAATGCTTTTTGTTGCGGTTACCTTGTGCCTGACATTGCTTAAAATGTCGGGCATGTCGTCACGTCTGCATGGCATCATCAATGGGCTTTTGTTTATTCTGACACTCTGGTTGTACTCTTTAAATCCTCAGCGTTATAGTTCTTAAATGTTTGGCGCAACATGGGGCCTATATGATTCCATATAATTTGAATCAGTCTTCATTATCAAAGATTCACTTTTCACTAAGTTTCTGCGGAGCTGGCAGTTTTCTCAGCTGCTTTTCAAACAGCGATGTCAAACTTTGGCCAGACACCAATGAGCATTGAGATGGCGACATTTGGTATTTTAGTGCTTTATTCTTTCATCCTGCAACGGCTCCATTTCCACTTATCATTGCACAAATGCATTACCAAACATTATATAGAGATTTCATTTTTATGCAAAATCAATTCTCTCCAAAAAATACCCTATTTTTACTGCGAACCAGAATATAGCAGGTACAGAAATGTACAAAACATATTTTTTTTCGACTCTTGGAGGCCTTGTGTCTTAACAAGAAGCTGACCGTACACCAGTTTGGATTTTCTTTGGAGACCAAGTGACCTGTCTTTTCTACAAATATGCACTCTGTCGATTATTGGCCTCTCGAGAGAAGCTTGCGGTTTCGGCCTGCAGTTAATGAAGCGGAAATAGATTTAGACCGTAAAGTAAAACAAACATTATAAAGTATTGTTTATTCGGGAGGCTTTATTGCGACCTCTAGGCTGGTGAGTCTAGTTCTCTTTTCATGCTTGCTGATATCTCACCAAAGTTGGGAATGTGTGAGTTTAGGTTCCTCCTGTCGCCTAAAATGGACAAATTGATCGACTCAGTGAAGAACTGACGTGCGCTTCCTCACCACGTGACTTTCCAGACCAGTTGCTTCTCATGCAGTTTGTTTTCTATCGGCCACATTTACATGAATCCTACCCGATCCGGGTAGTCGTATTCTTCCTCCCATGACGCTCATTCTAGTCCAGACCGAATAGCTAAATATAAGGAAAGCAACCTCTTGTCACCCCCTTTGGAAACCTCAGACCATAGCATAAGCTGTAGTTTCCACCCCTCCCCCCATCCTCTGTCTCCATGTTTGCAGGTGACCGGTTGAGTGCCATACTGAATTCCATTCAGTCTGGGCCCTTCCTCTCAGCAGCTCCCTCCACTTCCGTATTTGAGCAAGCAGCCCAACCTCCCTCCTCCTCCTCTTCCTCCTCCTCTTCCTCCTCCTCCTCTCTTGTCCACAGCCCATTTGTGTTTGGACAGTCCCCCTCCCAACTGTCTCAGCCACAACCACAGCTTCTGAGTAAGTCTGTCTCGCTTTCTGACAGCGCTTGGTTGCACAGGTGTTGACCCTTTTTCCTCCTTGCTTTTTATTTGTCCTGCTCCTGATCTGTTCTGCTTCTAAACGTCCCGCTGTGTCGGATTTTCTGGGTGGGCGTTCGTCATAGGTGGCACATAAAGGCGCGGGTATATCCGTCTGTGCCCAAATATCCTTAACAAGGCAAAACATAAGGTGTATTTAAATTAGATGATATCGTGAATCACTGACCCAGCAGGTTTTTTTACTTTCCACTTTGTGGAAACAAGATTTCCTGCCGAAACAATAGACTAAATGTCTTGTTAAGGCATATTTTTTTTGCGACTGTTAAGTAAATGATGAGCTTCTCTGCTTGACCTCCTTTTGCATCCGCCTTGTCATTTTCATCCTCACCCCGCTGTGGTAACGGACCTACCAACTTTTTATTTTTATTTTTTTTTGCATCCGAGCCAGTCCAGAACATCACGACAAATCCATATTAATACAATCCAAATCATAATGATTGTCCTACTGGATTAAAGTGTAAGTGTATCAATTAGAAGGATTTAATTAGAATTAACATTTTTTTTTTTTTTTTTTACTTATTTTAATTGTCCAATATCCTCCTGAAAATGTTAAACATCAGGATATAATAAATGCACTAATGCTTCAGCTTTACTTAATTGTTTTTTTTTTGATAGTGCAATATAGATAATTGCAATAGGTTCAGAAAATAAGTTGCACATATGTTTATTACTTAATTAATTGCTTAATGTGTTCTCTCGACTTGGCATTTAGGTCAATTTTAGTACAAGATGAACAAACACCAAATGCCGCCTTTACAAGTGGGGACGTTAAATTAAAATCACCAGTTGCGACTCAACAACTCCACTAAGACACTAAGATTTTCTTACACCAACATACAGTATATGCCGAGTTTCTCTGTACATGTCATACCAGTTTTTCTTGCTTCTTTTGACTGCTGTTGTCTGTTTCTTCAACACTCACTTGTCCCAACCAGCTCTTTTGTTCTTTCTGCTCTTCTCTCTGTCTGTGCGGGGCCCTTCCGCCTCCCATGCCTTGTTCGCTTACCTGCTCCACTATGTTCCGCCTTAGATGGTTCGTCACGCAGCCTTGCTTCTCGTGAGCGTGTGCACAAAAACTGTGTGTCCGTGGCTGGGCATGGTACTGCTCTCTCATCTGTCGCTCTCAGGCCAAAGGGTGGGTAATAACAGCATGCAAGCCTCCGTTAGACAGAACAGAGGGTGGGTGCAAAAAAAAAAAATGGCAGGTCTGTCCCTCTCTCAAATGCTGACTTGTTTGAAGAAAGAAGAAAAAAGGATTAAATACAAATTTGCAATTGGAAAAAATAAACGTGTAAAAACGGTTTGATGTTAAATGGTTTCGTTTCCCTGGATGTTAATCTTGAGTCCCCTAATTGGCAATAAATGTTTCTACTGCTAAGTTACCACTTTAGCGAGATCCCATAGAGGTATTTTCAGGACTGGGCTGGAATCCATCTTTCATTTTTCTCTGCATAGTCCATAAACTTTGTCCATTCCAACTATTCACATCCAATAATAAGCAGAACTCAGCCAGTACATGAAGGACATACATCAGCATTAACATTTGTTGTACAAAGACAAACATTTTGTACAATTGGGACTTCAGTTTTTCATCTCTGTCAATGATTTGTCATTTTCAGACTCAACCAAGTACGCTCACTCTGTTCTTTAATGTATCTAGACAGTTTCTGATAGTGCATCCCAGACGTTTTCGACGTCTAACTACATTTGAATTGTCAATATTCAGGTGAGCGGGGAAACATAATACCTGGTGCACGTCCCATGTCCCCAGCCTCCAAACACCGGCAGGAGAATCGCCTGCCCAAGCAAGAGGGCCGAGGGAACCGCTCCTCCGAACAGAGCCGGGCCAAGATGGGCGACGGCGGAATCTCGGCCAGCGAAGCCCTCATCCTGCGCTCGGACACCGCCAAGCTGAGATCCGACTCCCACAGCCGCTCCCACTCCCCGAATCACAACACGCTGCAGGCCCTGAAAGCGGATGGGAGAACGCCCGGACTCCGTGGGGACTCTCCGAACCCCGGTTCTCGCTCCTCCTCTCCCAAACAAAAAGGCGGCTCCTCCCCTTCGGGCAGGTCCAGCCCCTCAAGCACCTCCCAGAACTCTTCAGCCCACCATGACAAGAACCTCCAACCTAAAGTCAGCCCTTCCTCCAAAGCACGCCTCGACCCTCCCAGGGAGAGATCCAAATCAGATTCGTACACCCTGGATCCGGAAACGCTCCGAAAGAAAAAGGTCCCTCTCACCGAGCCACTCAGGGGCAGGTCCACGTCTCCCAAACCCAAACTGTCGCCCAAAGACCCCAATAAAGGGGTCGTCAGCAATGTGGAGAACCGCGTTCCTTCTCCGCACGTCACCCAGGAGAACCTCCACAGCGAGGTGGTGGAAGTGTGCACCTCAAGCGCGCTCCTCTCCAACGACGAGGGCAACGATGAAAACGTGGAGGTGCGGAACTCCGAGGAGGGATCGTGCAAGGTGCACTTCAGCATCGGCAAGGCTCCCGTCAAAGAGGAGCTGGAGAGTCGCTCCTCGCCCAAAGTCAGCCGCAAGACCGCCAGCAGACACACGCGGCCCAAGAAGGACAAATCCGGGCCCCTGTTCAAAGGGGAGACGTCGTCGAGGGTCACGGAACCCGCCAAGCAGGCCATGTCGCCCTCGGTGGCCGAGTGCGCGCGCTCCGTCTTTGCAGCGTTCCTGTGGCACGAGGGAATCGTGCACGACGCCATGGCGTGCTCCTCCTTCCTCAAGTTCAACCCGGACCTGTCCAAAGAGCACGCCCCCATCCGTAGCTCGTTGGGCGGACAGGGCGCCGAGGAGAAGGAGAGCAAGCTGAAGAACCGCCACTCCCTGGAGATCTCCTCCGCGCTCAACATGTTCAACATCGCGCCGCACGGGCCCGACATCTCCAAGATGGGCAGCATCAACAAGAACAAGGTGCTGTCCATGCTGAAGGAGCCGCCGCTGCCTGAGAAGTGCGAGGACAGCAAGGGCGACGGCGCCCCCTTCGAGGCGACCGCTCACCCGACCATGAGGACCAAGTCCATCCTGCCGCTGACGCTGCAGCACCTGGTGGCCTTCTGGGAGGACATCTCCCTGGCCACCATCAAGGCGGCCACGCAGAACATGATCTTCCCCAGCCCGGGCTCCAGTGCCATACTGAAGAAGAAGGAGCACGAGAAAGACGGCAAGAAGGCCAAGAAGGAGAAGAAGAAGCGGGAGAAGGCCGAGGTTCGTCCCAGGGGGAACCTGTTCGGGGAGATGGCCCAGCTCGCCATGGGGGGCCCGGAGAAGGACACCATCTGCGAGCTGTGCGGGGAGTCGCACCCGTACCCCGTCACCTACCACATGAGGCAGGCTCACCCGGGTGAGAATTTGTTTTGTTTTTCATAAAATAATAATTCTTTATTGACAGACTCAAGGTCCATTAAAAACACATATAGAATCTAGACAACTATAAAAGATTAAAACATAGATACACATGTGCCCTCAGTGATTAAAATACATACAAATTATGGATCCAATATCCTGTATATCCAATATATATCCAATAATAAGGCTGGAGATATATATTCTTACTTTTGGTAGGGTCAGTTAAATACATAATAATCCCATTCCTACACTTACAGATCCAGTGTGTAAAATTTGGCTTGATATCTGATTTTTATATTATTATTACATTATATTATAACCTTTTTTTCTTTTTTCTTTTTTGCCCGGCAGGCTGCGGCCGCTACGCCGGAGGCCAGGGCTACAACAGCATTGGCCACTTCTGCGGCGGCTGGGCTGGCAACTGCGGCGACGGCGGAATCGGAGGCAGCACCTGGTACCTGGTGTGCGACCGCTGTCGGGAAAAATACCTGAGAGAAAAGCAAACCGCCGCCAGGGAAAAGGTAGCGCGAGTGTCCGCGAGGCGACTTTCGCCCGGGTGATTCTGCCTCCCGAGATGTATTTATTAAGGCGGCGTCGATGGTCTTGCAGGTGAAGCAGTCGAGGAAAAAGCCCCTGCAGGTGAAAACGCCCCGGGCGCTGCCCACCATGGAGGCCCACCAGGTGATCCGGGCCAACGCCCTCTTCCTGCTGTCCCTCAGCAGCGCGGCTGAGCCCAGCATGCTGTGCCACCACCCTCCCCGACCCCTTCACTCCCAGCTCCTCCCCAGCCTCAAGGAGGGCGTGTCGGACGACCTGCCCAATAAAATGGGCTGCCTCTACCTCCAGACACTTGCCAGGTATCTTGTCAGTTGGGTGCACAATGTCTCTTGTGAAAGGGAAAAAGCTGCAATAACTTGTGCCTCTCATTCTCTCCACATATCCGATCTCTTCAAGGCAACACACTGAAAACTTTGGAGGCTACCAGGACGACAACCTCTTCCAAGACGAGATGCGATACCTGCGCTCTACGTCCGTCCCGGCGCCGTACATTTCAGTCACGCCCGACGCCTGCCCCAACGTCTTCGAGGAGCCGGAAAGCAACATGAAGTCGATGCCGCCAAGGTATTGTGTCTCTACTCTGTCCATCCAACTCTGTCATCCAACGCTATCCATCCAACCATCCATCCATTCATCCATCCAACTCCATTCATCCATCCATCCATCCATCCACCCAACCATCCATTCATCCATCCAACTCCATTCATTCAACTCCATCCAACTCCATTCATCCATCCAACTCCATTCATCCGTCCATTCATCCATCCATCCATCCATCCATCCAACTCCATTCATTCATCCACCCAACCATCCATTCATCCATCCAACTTCATTCATCCATCATCCATACAACTCCATTCATCCATCCATCCATCCACCCAACCATCCAACTCCACCCAACCATCCAACTCCATTCATTCATCCACCCAACCATCCATTCATCCATCCAACTTCATTCATCCATCATCCATCCAACTCCATTCATCCATCCATCCATCCACCCAACCATCCAACTCCATTCATCCATCCAACTCCATTCATCCATTCATCCATCCATCCATCCATCCAACTCCATTCATCAATCCATCCATCCACCCAACCATCCATTCATCCATCCATCTACCCGACCATCCATTCATCCATCCATCCATCCAACTCCATCCACTCAACTCTATCCATCTCCATCCACCCATCCACCCATGCATCCATCCATCCATGCATCCAACTCCATCCACTCAACTCTATCCATCTCCATCCACCCATCTATCCATCCATGCCAAGGCAGGGTGACAACCTGGGAAAGTCACCAGTTTATCGCAGGGCAACATAAAAATACACTCATACACAAACCCACTGACACACCTGCTGACAATGTTGAATTCCCAATTGGCCTCAGATGCATGTTTTTTGGAATGTGGGAGAAAGCTTTGGGAACCCACACAGACACAGGGAGAACATGGGAACTCCACAACAGAAAAGGGCCCCTAACCCTGACATTGCACCAGTGTCGCTCCTCCGTAAGATGAATGATTAAATCCAGTGTTCTCCTCTTCAGCCTGGAGACCAGCCCGATCACAGACAGCGACACGGCCAAGCGCACCGTGTTCCAGAGGTCTTACTCCGTCGTGGCCTCCGAGTACGACAAGCAACACTCGCCGTCTCCCGCACGGGTCAAAGCCGTGCCCCGGCGCCGCGTCCACAGCGGCGACGCAGGTCTGTAACAGAGGAGCCGCCGGTCATGTTTAAAAGACAAGCGGTGCATCGTGTTTTAACAGCACTTTGTTGCCTCCGCCCTACAGAGGTGGGGTCCTCCCTGCTGCGGCACCCCTCCCCCGAGCTGTCCAGGCTGATCTCGGCCCACGGCTCCCTCAGCAAGGGGGAGAGGAACTTCCAGTGGCCCGTCCTGGCTTTTGTCATCCAGCACCACGACCTGGAGGGCCTGGAGGTGGCCATGAGGCACGCGCTCAGGAAGTCAGCCTGCAGGGTGTTTGCCATGGAGGTATAACTATAAACCACACTGGATCTCAGTGGATGCCATTATTGTTAAACCTTATTCTGCTTCTGCTGTGGTGACCGGAGGCTATTTGTTAGCGAGTACTTATGTTGCCAAAAATCATGAAATTCTGCAAAATATCCTAAGTGTGTGTGTTCTCCCCCCCAGGCTTTCAACTGGCTGCTGTGCAATGTGATCCAGACAACCTCCCTCCACGACATCCTCTGGCACTTTGTAGCATCTCTCACACCCTCGCCCTTCGAACCCGAGGACGAGGAAGAGGATGAAAACAAGGGGAATAAAGAAATTGTGGAGCAGGTAATGACTTTAAAAAAAAAGAGAGAGAGAAAAAAAAAAGACAGACCTACAGTGTTACTCTTGCTTTACCGTTGCACCTTCAGTTCTCAACTGCTCCTCTGCGCCCCCTACAGGAGAGGGACCTTGGCGTTTGCGAGCACCCCCTGTCTGACATTGTGATCGCTGGGGAGGCAGCGCATCCTCTCCCCCACACCTTCCACCGCCTCCTGCAGACCATCTCGGACCTCATGATGTCACTTCCAAGTGGCAGCTCACTTCAGCAGATGGCCCTCAGGTACAGTGTCTGATTAACTGCACAAACCCCTCAGGCTGGCAACATGGGACGAACTGATTTTAAATTATTCCAGGCGCGTATAATGATATGCATTTTTGAATTTATTCTGTGCAGTCGTGACCTTTCTTCAATGTCTAACTGTTTTTGATCCTCGAGTACATTTCACAGGAAAGTAATTTGAAGTCTTCTCTGTCTCTCTCTCCCTTTCTTTTAGATGCTGGAGCCTGAAATTCAAGCAGTCTGACCACCAGTTCCTTCACCAGAGCAACGTTTTCCATCACATCAATAATATCTTGTCCAAGTCGGACGATGGAGACAGCGAGGAGAGCTTCAACATCAGTGTGCAGTCGGGCTATGAAGCCATTAGCCAGGCAAGAACATCAAACTCGTAAATTAGCTACCTATTTTTTATTTTTCTTTATTTTAAATGCATCAGTCTCAGTGACATTGCTGTTCGTGTGCAATTGCAGGACCTGTGTCTGGTGACCTGTCTGAAGGACCTGACCAGTGTGGTGGACATGAAGACGTCCAGCCGTCCCGCCATGATCGGCAGTCTGACGGACGGGTCCACCGAGACCTTCTGGGAGTCTGGAGACGAGGACAAGAACAAAACTAAGAGCATCACCATCAGCTGTGTGAAAGGCATTAACGCGTCCAACATATCGGTCCATGTGGACAACTCCAGAGACATTGGGGTGAGGAGACTATAGGAATATGTGTACTAATGGAAATCGTGTCGTTGAATGAATTTAAATGTCATTTTTTTCATATCTTCAGAACAAAGTGACATCGGTGACATTCCTATGTGGAAAAGTTATCGAGGATCTCTGCAGAATCAAACAGGTACATAGTAAATATATAGTTGTTTAAAATCAAACTGAAGTGTTTAAACTCCGCTACAAGCACATTGAAACGCCATAACATCTCTGCGCCTCTCCATCCAAGGTCGACCTCGACTCGCGTCACATGGGCTGGGTGACGAGCGAGCTTCCCGGCGGGGATCACCACGTGATCAAGGTTGAGCTCAAGGGGCCGGAGAACACCCTGAGGGTGCGGCAGGTCAAGGTGCTTGGTTGGAAGGAAGGTGAAAGCATTAAGATTCTGGGCCAGATCTCCGCCAGCATGGCCCAACAGAAGAACTGCGAGGCCGAGACCTTGCGAGTGTTCCGTCTCATCACCTCGCAGGTGTGTACCAATTCCTCACTGTTGATCTCTGTGGTGCACGGCCAAACTGATGCCTTTCAATGTTTCCATGTGTGTTTTTGTAGGTCTTTGGTAAACTCATCTGTGGAGATGCAGAACCAACTCCGGAACAGGAGGAGAAAAACCTTCTCTCATCTCCTGAAGGCGAAGACAAGGTCTGCTGGGCCGCATCTAAACAAATGAACCTTCACATATTGATGTGTATTTACCTAGAAGGTGTTTTTATTCTATTTATTCTGCTTTCGTGCTTAGGTGCCGTCTGATGCTGACCTCAAAGAGCACATGGTCGGAATCATTTTCAGTCGGAGCAAACTGACCAACCTCCAGAAACAGGTAGACGTTTGTCCGCAAAAACAAGTCAACGCAGTATCACTTGAATTCCCGAAATTCTCTGCATGCCACACACCTCGCTTTTATGACTCTGCCTTCCAGGTGTGCGCGCACATCGTCCAAGCCATCCGCATGGAGGCCACGCGCGTGAGGGAGGAGTGGGAGCACGCCATCTCCAGCAAGGAGAACGCCAACTCGCAGCCCAGCGACGACGACGCCTCCTCGGACGCCTACTGCTTCGAGCTGCTGTCCATGGTGCTGGCCCTGAGCGGCTCCAACGTGGGCCGGCAGTACCTGGCGCAGCAGCTGACGCTGCTGCAAGACCTCTTCTCGCTGCTGCACACGGCTTCCCCCAGAGTGCAGAGACAGGTGGGCGGGATTTTTTGCGAGCACGTGCAGGTTTTAGTCTTGAATGAGAAGATCTTGGCAAGTTCATTATGTGAAAACTCCTCTTCCTCCTCCTACCCCTCCTCCTCTACTTCCTCTTCTTTCTTCTCCTCTTCCTCCTCCCACTCCTTTCCTACTCCTTCTCCTTTTCGTCTTCCATCCCCTCCTCCTTGTCTTCCCTTTCCTCCTCCTCTACTTCCTCTTCTTCCTCCTTCCTTTTCCCCTGTTTCCCTCCTCTTCCTCCTCCCACTCCTTTCCTACTCCTCTTCTTCCTCTTCCTCTTCCTCCTCCCCCCACTCCTATCCTACTCATTCTCCTTTTCCTCTTCCATTCACCCCCTTCCTCCTCTTCCCCTCTTCTTCCTCCAGCTGCTTCTCCTCCTCCTTCTCATTGCCTCGGATTTATTCTCTCTCTCCATCCACTCTCACCTCTGCCCCTCTGACATGAAAAATGTTGCATTAGAGATGTTTGATGCCTTTTTAAAAAACAGCAGTATGATAATAAAACAATGTGTGACACAGCCTCTGCTTCCACCTCCGTTCAGGTGACGTCGCTGCTCAGACGCGTCCTTCCGGAGGTGACGCCCGTGCGACTGGCCAGCATCATCGGCGTGAAGGCTCTGCCGCCGGCGGACATCAGCGACATCATCCACTCCACCGAGAAGGGCGACTGGAACAAGCTCTGCATCCTCGACATGTTCCTGGGCTGCATTGCGAAAGCGCTCACCGTGCAGCTGAAGGCCAAAGGCTCCAGCATCTCGGGCACGGCGGGCATGGCCGCCGGGAAAGGGGTCACCACCGTCACGCTGCCCATGATCTTCAACTCCAGGTAAGTTGGGTGTCTGATTCACTTTTTAAACCTTTTCTTGGTAGAATTTTCAATGCAGATAATTTCTTTCTTTTGTTTTTCTCAGTTACATCCGCAGAGGGGAGAGCCACTGGTGGATGAAGGGCTCCACTCCTCCTCAGATAGCAGAAATAATCATAAAGCTGGTTAAGGACATGGCAGCTGTAAGTTCCATTTCGTTCTGCATTTCACTCTTCCGCTGATTTGATACAAAGCTGCGTTTGGCAGTTCTGTTTCCTGTTTTCATGTCCAGTAAAGTAATATTGTGTCGTTTCCTCAGGGCCACCTGTCAGATGCTTGGTCCAGAGTCACCAAAAACGCAATCGCTGAGACCATCATAGCACTGACCAAAATGGAGGAGGAGCACCGGTCTCCTGTGCGGTGCATCGCCACCACAAGGGTAGGAACTCAGTGCAGTTTAAGTCAAATATTGAGACCATTGAAAGCATTAGCTTAATTGTCCCCTGCATTCTGTCTCATTGTTACTACAGCTGTGGCTGGCTTTAGCCTCACTCTGCGTGCTGGACCAGGACCATGTTGACAGGCTGTCCTCAGGGCGCTGGATGGGCAAAGACGGACAGCAGAAACAAATGGTGAGAAACATCAAACAACGTCAAGAGCCGCGTCCGTGAACCTATCAAACCAAATAACCTCTTGACGTCCCCGTCTTGAACCTGCAGCCCATGTGTGACAACCACGATGACGGTGAGACCGCGGCCATCATCCTGTGCAACATCTGCGGCAACCTGTGTACCGACTGCGACCGCTTCCTCCACTTGCACCGACGCACGCGCTCTCACCAGAGACAGGTTTGTGTGTCACGATCTTGCTGTTGTGTGGTCGTGTTAAATTTGCGAGTTTTGTGATCGTAGATGATGTTTTATCTGAACCCTAATGCCTTTTTCTTTTCTTTCTCCCGCAGGTGTTCAAGGAGGAGGAGGAAGCCATCAAGGTGGATCTCCATGAGGGCTGTGGGAGGACCAAACTCTTCTGGCTCATGGCTCTTGCCGACTCTAAAACGATGAAGGCGATGGTGGAGTTCAGGGAGCACACAGGTAAACCGCAACAGTGCATACCCCTTTCCTGTTTGCGACGGTTTGGCTTGTGTAAGGCCAGTTTTTTTCTCACTAATCTTCTGGTTCTTGCAGGTAAACCAGCCTCCAGCAGCTCGGACGCCTGCAGGTTCTGTGGCACGAGGAACGGAACCGAGCTGTCGGCGGTGGGCAGCGTCTGCTCCGACCCAGACTGCCAGGTTAGTTTGCGTCATCGACAAGCACCTCAGACTGCAGAATTTAATACGCTTCAGAAAACCTCACCGGTCCCTCTCGTGTTGTGTTCCTTAGGAGTACTCCAAACTGGCTTGCAGCAAAACTCACCCTTGCGGACACCCCTGCGGCGGAGTGAAGAACGAGGAGAGCTGCCTGCCCTGTCTGCATGGCTGTGACAAGAACACTGGCTGTCTGAAGCAAGATGCGGATGACATGTGCATGATCTGCTTCACGGAGGCCCTCTCGGCAGCCCCCGCAGTTCAGGTGGCTCTCGGCGACCATGTGATGTTCATCAGATCAGACGAATGCTCTTTGGCTTGTTCTCATTGTGGGCTTTGGCTCTTTGTGCTTCCTTTTTTAGTTGGACTGCACTCACGTGTTCCACCTTCAGTGCACTCGCCGCGTACTTGAAAACCGCTGGCTCGGACCGAGAATCACCTTTGGCTTCATGTTGTGTCCCATTTGCAAGGTAAAGGATTAGCGTTGCCATGCCAGCAAGATACATTAATACGAGAAAGAGGCTTTTAAAACAATGTTGCTTGTCTTTATGGTTATTGCAATTCATATTTGTGGTTCAACAATCCTACACGTTGTCGGTATGTTAGTCTGTTTACTTAGTTAAATGTTTATCTTTTTTAAATAATTAATTAAATAAATAATTGTTGTGTCCACTGCACATCAGAAAAAAAACATTTGACAACTCTGTCAAAAAATTTAACATTTATCAAAGCACTGTGCATAACATGTTAATGCCATTGATAGTTTATAATATGGAGAACAAGACCCAAGAAAAACCTTTTCAAAATCATGCAGCCTACAAACAAGAATCAAATGCCAATGCTTACAGATTCTAATCATCACCTCATTTAATTCCTGTTATCATTGGATCATTTCCTTCCTCGTCTGCAGAACAAAATCAATCACTCGGTGATAAAGGACCTGCTGGACCCGATCAAAGAGCTCTACGATGACGTGAGGAGAAAGGCTCTCATGAGGCTGGAATACGAAGGGCTGCACAAGAGCGAGGCAATAACTACGCCGGGCGCCCGTTTCCACAACGACCCCGCAGGCTTCGCCATGAACAGATATGCCTATTACGTCTGCTACAAGTGCAAGAAGGTACCATTGAGACCCGTGCCGTTCTTTTTTTTCTTCTGTGAAACACAACTTGGATGACAGGTGAACTGATGCCTGGCTCTCATTTTCAGGCCTACTTTGGAGGAGAGGCCCGCTGCGATGCCGAGGCAGGTCAAGGAGATGATTACGACCCCAGTGAGCTGATCTGCGGCGCCTGTTCTGACGTCTCCAGGGCTCAGGTGGGTCAACGGCTGCAGGTCTCGAGGCCTTTTGTGCGTCGGTTCAATAGAAAAGTCTGGAGATGTGACGACTGATTGCTTTGAAATGCCTTTTCAAATGGTGGCCTTTGAAAATTACCGGCATGGTGTTGATGGTGGATTTCCTTGGAATATGAACCTGCTTGTGGCCTGACTGTTAGAAAATGCTTTTAGAATTCTTCAAGTGCGTTTGACTGAAATGCAGGAGATGATGATATATATATTATTTATCTCAAAAATATCATACAGCCTTATATTAAAAATAATGTCTCCATCCCATTGGCAGATGTGCTCCAAGCATGGCACAGACTTCCTGGAGTATAAATGCCGGTACTGCTGCTCTGTGGCTGTTTTCTTCTGCTTTGGCACCACCCACTTCTGCAACGCTTGCCACGATGACTTCCAGCGGATGACCAGCGTCCCCAAGGAGGAACTGCCCCATTGTCCTGCAGGTGCTGTTGACTACATTTCTTTGGAAAGAGCTAAATCATTCCCAAGGACAGAGTGAAATAAAAAGCATGCATATTTATATTTGACATTGTTTTTAATCCTTTTGTTCACAGGGCCAAAGGGTAAGCAGCTGGAGGGAACAGAGTGCCCCTTGCACGTGGTTCACCCACCAACGGGGGAGGAGTTTGCCCTGGGCTGTGGGGTCTGCAGAAACGCCCACACCTTCTAAAACTGCAAGACTGTAACTGGAAGCCAGTCTGTCTACTGTGATTTCTCCCCTGCGGCTGAGGCCCAGCGGTGTGAGGCTCAGCTCTTGCATGGTCACGTCTCCTGGGCACTGGACCAAGTTTCTGCTCTGTGCCAAGAGTCCTCAGGTCTGCTTCCCCCTTGCCCCCCGCCCCCTTCTGCTGACATCAGTACCAAGGTTCTGCCGCAGACCCCCGGCCAGAGCTCCTCTGGATGCAGAGTAGCCTGAATTGAAAAAGAACAATAGAATTTAAAAAGAAGAAGAAGAAAAAAAAAAGAAGAAATAACTTGTGACGTGTTTGCATGCGGCCGTTGTACTCCCTCGGCTTCTATAGACGTTACACTCCTCCTGATCACTCAAGTGTAACAGAATAAATATTGAATATTAAACAAATTTGCTTTGAGGCAACTGTGGATCAGATTGAGTTGGAAAAAAAAATAGAGGAACAGGCCGTATTTCCAGCTTCCTAACTTCAAATTTAAATTGTATGTATACTTTTTTTTTCGTATTCTTGTACAGTATTCTCCACTGTCAAGTGCACCATGGGTTGAAGGACGAAAAAAAAAAAGAACTGAGTTGGTGAATACGACTGTTAAGAACATTATGTTTGGGAGGAAAATAGTGTACGATTTATCTAATCTTGTATATAATGATACTATTCAAAATAGCTGTATTCTGAAGTTGCTACTCTTCACTTCTGTTTTGTTTGATATTCTGGGTTATGTTTTGAGCCAGAACTTTTAATGAAGTGCAATACTGGGTGTGCCTCCTATTTTGCAGCTGTTTAACCTATGGAATGTATGTCAATAAAAGCCACTGTACATTTTTATACAGTAGACAGTTGTAATTCCCCTTCCCCCTCTCTCTCTTCTTTATGTCCAATGTCTTCTGTTGTCTGGAAAACGGGAAGGGGGAACCTGGCACATGCAGTGAATGAAGGTGGATGTACATCCTGTTTGAAACTCTGTTAAATATACAACGTACCAAATCCTACTGGAATACGGGGACTGATCACGACTCATTGATATGGGGGGCCCCCTCGTCTTCACACCAAATAAAATTGTGCACCTGTAATGCTTTTCCCGAGTAGGAGGCATGGGGATGGGGGATCATACGAACAGAGTGTGGATATGAAGCAGCTGCTGTTATATAAAAAAAAAGCTTAATACTTGTGAATCTGCTCTGTAATATCTGTGGTGGATGGAGTTGAATGGTAATAAAACCAGGTTCTCTGTTTCGCAAAGTATACACTGGTCCTCGTTTCTTTTTAAACAGTGGGTTACACATTAGTTCCATGTGTTATTATTTAATCAAGTTTATGGTTCTGATGGCGTTGTATTTCTGTAAACACAACGCTCGTAAATTATAGCCAGTTGAACAGAGATTAGAAAAATATGAAGATGTGCGGCTCTTTCCGTATTTGCGGCATACAAATTGCGGACCTTAACGCGTCTACGTCAAACAATTCATTCGGCTGTTCGGCTGACATATAACTATTGTACTGTAAGGTCTTTGGAAGCCAAATGACATGACAAGATTTCCTTTTGACTTTACAAACAGCAAGACAAACTATCAAGTGTATTTTATTTCAAGCTATCGAGTGAGTCGTCGTTTTTACACAGGCGATCTTCACCACCAGCCATTTCACATTACATTTCCCATGATGCACCGCTGCTGTAACAACAACACTTCGCCATTTCAGACTTAGGAGGGGGCCGTAACTCCCGCGAAGGAATTGGGTCAGCCGAGCGACGGAACCATCCTCCGGTCGTTTCTTTTCTGAGGCATATCCTCTCTCTTTTCCGTCGCTTAAACAGGGCCAATATTGTTCTCCGATGCGTATTATTTGGCTGGTGCGAATGAGTTTTTCCAGCGTGTGCCCGGGCTAAGGAGTCACACCAGTCGTCGGATTTTCCTGCTAGCGGCTAATAAGCTAGCTGAGTGTAAACAACAAGGTACGTTGCTTGGCTTGGGCAGCTCGTAAACGTTGCTTATCGACTCGAAGAAGCAGAAATATGTCAGCGCAGCCGTTCATATCGTGTAAATACGCCTTTTTAAACCAAGTAATTGGGGCTAAGTGCCCCTTGAATTTAATTTTAAGTTCTTGTAATCCTTGGAGCTACCATTAAATGTAGCTAACGAAGCTAACGTTTACTCCGGTGGACGCTGTGAATGCAATTTAGTGGCAACGGATGCAACTTTCCGCCAACGTAATTTAATGCAAATGTGTTAACAGTTCAAGTTTAACTGAACTACGTGTCACTTAAGATGTATGTTTTTATTGCTCTGTGTTTTAAATCAATATATTGATATATATGTGCTTGTATAAGCGTGGCCTTTCGGCTAATGTAGCTTTTAGCCATGTCTAATTTACCATAACGATTGTTTTCAGATTTAAACTGGTGCGTTTGAAATGCGATTTAATTATTTACTTTACTTAGTCAGAGAAAACGAAACGGATACTTAAGGTTACCATAGTGTCCCATTTCCCAGCTAGTTTGATCACTCCCGAACAGACGATGTTAGTTATGTCTTGAGCAAAAAATAATAATAATTCACCGTTTACTGCAAATTTGCAGAGGTTACTTGTTTTCGTATCATTGGATGACAATTCTAGAAGGAAATTTAGTTTCAAACATCAAATTTTAAGGACCACTTTAAAACAAATGTGTATTTCTGTTGGTGGTTTGGTTGGTTGGTGTTGATGGTGGCAACTCATCTGATCTCAGCAAATTATTGTTTTAAGAATTGAGCAGGTATTATATAAATTTTCTTCACCCTGCTCCTTTCCAATTGCTTGATTGGAATGAATGAATAAATAACCCGTAAATATGCATCCATCATGTTGATAGGCAATATGCATCCTGCTGCATTGTAACACGCGCTTTGTCTCCATTTCTCAGCATGAAGCGGATGAAAGGAGGAGAGGAGGACAGCGGCGGCTCCTCCAGCAGCGGCTCGCCGGAGGCGTGCAAGAAGGTGCGGACGGGCGAGGACGCAGATGCGGAGGCGGCGGCCGTGGCCTGCGAATCGACGGAATCCAACTGGGCACGGCTGCCTCAGGAGCTCCTGCTGCACATCTTTCAGTACCTTCCCCTCCTGGACCGGGCCTTCGCCTCCCAGGTGTGCCGCGAGTGGAACGAGGCGTTCCACATGCCGGAGTTGTGGAGATGCTTCGAGTTCGAGCTCAACCAGCCGGCCAGCTCCTACCTAAAAGCCACACACCCGGATCTCATCAAGCAGATCATCAAGAGACACTCCAACCACCTGCAGTATGTCAGCTTCAAGGTAACTGTGGGGGAAACGTGTCAATATTCAGTTTTTTTTCTTCATGTAAATCCCAGTTTGTTTTTTAATCAATTAATATTGTGATATTTTCCGTCCCTCAGGTGGACAGCAGCACAGAGTCGGCCGAGGCGGCGTGTGACATTCTCTCTCAGTTGGTCAACTGCTCGCTGAAGACCTTGGGTCTCATCTCTACCGCCAGGCCAAGTTTCATGGAAGTCCCAAAGGTTGGCATTGGCGCTCTTTGTTCAGTTCTTCCTAGAGACGTTAACAATTAATGGATTATTGATTAATTGAAGAATTTAATCGATTAAATTAGTCACAATGAATTGAACATTTTTTACATGGGTAGTTAATATCATGATAACAGTGTAGTGGCAGGAAAGAGCAGTACACCTGTAGTTACTGTGATGGTCATAATAAACCTAGAACAAGTTACTTTTAAACAACTTCAAAAAAGGAAAAAGTTAGAATAGACCTTGCTTCTACGTAACAACGTGGCTGTGTGTTCAGTTCAGAATGAAAAGTTGCTTGCTTTGGATTGAACTTTTATGGGAATATTAATGATGAGGTTGGCAAAAGTGGCTTCATTTTCTAAAGTAGAAGGCTTAAATTAGGGCAACTGGACTCGTTCTAGCGATCTTGAAGACGTCTTGCTTCTCATCCGAAAGTGCTTCCTCAGTTCAGTACTGAGGAACAAGATGACCCGGATGACTGAGAAGCCTCATTTTCTCTTTTCCGCAGTCCCACTTCATCTCGGCGCTGACCGTGGTGTTTGTCAACTCCAAATCGCTGTCCTCGCTGAAGATCGACGACACTCCGGTGGACGACCCGTCTCTGAAGGTCCTGGTGGCCAACAACAGCGACACGCTCAAACTGCTGAAGATGAGCAGCTGCCCTCACGTCTCCCCCGCAGGTATTGTGTGCACGGAAAACGCCCTCTCGGCTGCTGCTGAATAGCGTCCGGTGCAAAGTTTTTACCACCCGCCCATGTTTATTGTCAAGATGGTCCCGTGCAATGGGAAAAACTGTGTTGAGCTGTCCCCTGTCCCCATGGTGCAACTCACTTTGTGTGAACTAGTGATTTTCCGTTAGCCTTATCTTATTCTGCTGGGGGAAGGGAGTCTGCACTTTGCATTGTCCACCTATGCCTAAGTCTAAAGGTGGTTGAACTGCAGACGGATGCTCCTTTGTTTCCAAAGATCTGCAGGGCGTCCTATTGTTCCTGCCTGTCTCAGTTTATCTTCTGATCGGCAGGGTTTGCATTCCTTCTCTGTCGTAAACAAACGCCCTGTGAGGCTCTTTCCCTTTCCTGGGCTCTTTGCACTTTTGCAACCACTGCCTGTGTGTGTGTGACCAGAGCTCCGCTAAATTAATCTCAATGCAGAACAGTTGGCTGTTGATGGTCTTTCTCTGCAGTTGTTCATTTTTCCACCCCACCCGTGAAGTATTTTTATCCTGCGGTTTATCTTGAACTTTTCCTTTGTCCGTGTTGCCCCGGCTTGATGTCAGCCACGACAATAGGAGCGAACAGTTTCTCCCCATTTGAATGCTCTTCACCGGACGCATGATAACGGCAGCATCAGTTCCTGTAATGTGAAGCACAACTATTATCTGATGTCTGTCGAACAATGGCACTTGTGTGTTTGCAGGGATCCTGTGCGTGGCCGACCAGTGCCACGGCCTGAGGGAGCTGGCGCTCAACTACCACCTGCTGAGCGACGAGCTGCTGCTGGCGCTCTCGTCGGAGAAGCACGTGCACCTGGAGCACCTGCGCATCGACGTGGTGAGCGAGAACCCCGGGCAGCACTTCCACACCATCAAGAAGAGCAGCTGGGACGCCATGGTGCGGCACTCGCCCAAGTTCAGCCTGGTCATGTACTTCTTCCTGTACGAGGACGAGTTCGGGCCCTTCTTCAACGAGGAGATCCCCGTCACGCACCTCTACTTCGGCCGCTCCGTCAGCAAGGAGGTGCTGGGCCGCGTGGGCCTCCACTGCCCCCGCCTGGTGGAGCTGGTGGTGTGCGCCAACGGCCTGCGGCCCCTGGACGAGGAGCTCATCCGCATCGCCAAGCACTGCACGCAGCTGTCGGCCATCGGCCTGGGCGAGTGCGAGGTGTCGTGCAGCGCCTTCGTGGAGTTCGTCAAGATGTGCGGCCGCCGCCTCTCGCAGCTCTCCATCATGGAGGAGGTCCTCATCCCGGACCACAAGTACACCCTGGACGAGATCCACTGGGAGGTGTCCAAGCACCTGGGTCGCGTCTGGTTCCCGGACATGATGCCCACCTGGTAGGGGGCCCGGAGCCGGGGTGGGGCCGCGCAGGAGTTCACCGGTGAGGTGGAGTTTGACGTCGCCGGTACCGAGACATTGCCGAGCGGGTCGCAGGATGTTCGGTACCGGCCGCTGGACTCCCGCGTGCTGGGCTGCGGACACACCAATGAAACGCAAAATCTCTCCACAAACGTCACGCCGCCGTACGGACCTTCTTTTTTTTTTCTTTCTTTTTTTTTTTTGTCTCATAAACTGCAGAATCTGCTTTGTCCAACACTGACTGGAGGCGGTCAGTCGGGCTTCTCTCACCAGTACAGCCACCAAATCGACGCTGGCGTAATTATTGGAGTAATAAGCAATGTTTTTTCTAACTGCAAACAGAGTTCTATGGACCTTCTAGCCTGCGTGCGTGTCTGCGCGCAAATGCAGATGTGAGCGTTTTCATCGCTTCATTTGTTTGTTTTTTTAAATTTCGGCCGATAAATCGCACATTTGCATGTTACTTTCGCACTCGGCCTCCCGAGGAGAAAAAAAATAAAAAGTTCTGTTTTCTGCACTCTGCAACAAAACAAGGCGTCGGACATTTCCTCATAGCTTAGTTATTTGTATATAGCACGCGGTGGGACGTCGTCTGGCAGCGCGAGGCTCCGTCAGGCTGCCCGCCACCTCATTTTGAAATACTTTAAAGCGCCAGACGAGTTTGACGGCCTTCGAGGTTCGGAGTTCAGTCGTGCAGAATGATCGCCAGGTGGAAGTTGGCATCGGGAGAAACGGTGAAGTGCGTGCGTGTGTATAGGTCTCTATCTTTGTGACGTGAACTTGTACAGTGTTGACTATCGTCATAGTTTTATTTTCTCCTGCTCACGCAGACGTTTTCCTTTCTGCCGCGTCTCAATTGGCCTCCGACGGAGGAAGGAAAAGTGCTCCCAATCAGCGACTCCATAAAGCACCTTAGATGTAAAACCAAATAGTAGTTGGGACAAATCACATCCTTCTCCCCCCCCCGATGGAAGGGAATGAGATTGTTTGTGTTTGTAGAGCTCCAATTCATTTTTTTTCAATTGGATCCTGATTCTAAACGATGAGGATTTTCACTGCGCCGAAGATCTGTTGAACCAGACCCGGGCAGCAGCTTAAAATTATAGCCTGAAAATATAATCTATGTATATATAAATGGTGCAAAGATATATTTATGTATATAATTCAGAATAAGCAGGTAGATATTGATGAGTAATCCAACCTTCAACATCAGATGCTTACGACGCACGTCCGGAAAAGGCAAAGCTGTCGGTTTTGTTCTTTCGGCTGCGAGAATTTCTCTTTATAGGTTTCATTTTTTTCTTCTGCTATTTGCCTGTCAAAGCTCCGCAACGCTGTCGTGAATAATTCGACCCCCCCCCCCCTCTCTCTCGGCCCACCGCCGCCGCGTATCGCGCTGGGAGGGGTCGCTCACGGCTTCATCGACACCCTGCAGGAAAATCTCTCCAAGTCCAAAGCAACCAACCAATCGCATCAGTCACAGATATGTTTGGCAAGTCAGATGAGTGAAACGAAAAGTTTTTTTTCCTTTAAGAAGGAAGTCAAATACATCTGTATATATAAAACGCTGTGTGTTTGATGATGATTATTATTATGAATAGAAATGTACCTATTTCTTTATTTCGCCCTCTGTCAGGGTCTGAAGTTTCCTTAACCAACGGCTCGTGTCTTTTGGTTTGTTTCCTTTTTCTTTCTTTGGTTTTTGTTTTTTTTTTTTTGAACCAGACTGCAAGTTAACCCTTAAATAGATGGATCTGTTTTTCATACATGGTCACTAGATGACATGAAATGTGTAATTTATTGATGTGGATACTGCTTTTGTAAGGAATTCCTGTTTTCTCTCCAGAAAGAAGCAGTTTGCGTAAGCAGCAAGCAGACGAGCAGCAGGATCAAGTTGTTTTTTTTTTTTGTTTTTTTTTAATTTGTTTGGGGAGTCAGGCTTTTGTCACAGCCTTCACAGATTTATTTATTTTTTGTTGCATGCAGGTTGTCCAAATGTCAGCTACTGTTTGTTAACAAAGGTAATTTCAACAATCTAAAAAAAGAAAAAAATCCCCCACACATTGAGTTAAATTTTTATTATTCCAGCTATAAAATCAAATGTATGGAAGCCAAAATTTGAGAAAATTTAAAGATGATTAGGCTAAAGATAAATATATTATATATATATAATATAATTTTTATTTTTTTTATTTTTTTTAAAAAAAAAGGTTCATTTTAGTATGTTTGGGCAGCGCTGCATGTCAAAATGACTTTTAGTTGTCGAACCAAATTGACATCTTTTCCTCCACTTTCTATTCCATTGATCTGTGTTTAAATGAAGACAGCCAGTCACGCCGAGTCGCCGTCTCTGCTTCTATTCTTAATTTTTTGCGTTGTTCTGTTTGGACTTGAAACGGCCCGTTCTCAAAAGTTAATTTCTAGTTATCAATGAAGTCATTTCCTGTGGCCACCAGGTTGGCGCGTCTGCACGACGTCACCTCGGTGGCGCAGCAAACATATCGCCTGACCGTCATCCATACTGTGTGCTGTGCATCAGACGGTTGCAGTGACGGGCAGCTCAGAAGTGAAGGCTGGGTCTTGTGTCATGCTCGTAGCTGGGCGATTAAGAACCCCAAACTCGGGTTTTGACTTGATCCATTCAATTAGGTTTGACTAGGAAGTCAACAAGTTCCGACTTGCTGTCCTTACGTTTTGCTTCTGTATGGCAAATGCTTTGTCTACCTTGCTCTGCTGGTCACTTGTCTTGGAGTTTGACTTGTTTTAGACATGTGATCTCATAACAGTAATAAAAACAAATTGTGAATGTACCTCAGTTCTGTTGCATTTATTAACAAAAGGTAAAAAAAAAATTACAGGAAATGTTAGAGAGGGCGGCCTAACCGCCGCCGCCGTGACTCACAGACAGAAGATGTACAAGCTGCTTCGTGTTTGCACAAATTAACAAGAACGCTTGTGTAGAAACGGAAGACTGTTCTTTGTAAAGCAGCTTATTGTTTTAGAGTGGTATCGTTTTAAAAACAAGGCTTTTTAAAAATAATTAATGTTTTTCATTTTTCATTGTGAAATTTAGGTTCACAGGAAAAATTGCCGCTTATCAATTAATCCTCAATCGATCGATGAGGTCAATCAACTAACGATGAATGAATGAATCGATAATTTGCATCCATAAAAGGAACAAATTGTTGTTATTATCTTTTATTATCTCTGGCTCCGGACAATCTTAAGGCAAACACAGGAAGACATCATGGGATACTGGTTTTCAGTGCTTCAGGACAGGAGGTATCACGGCAGAGGCACCTCTTCATATGTGATCTGGATGTACGGGGGCTTCATGGGCAGGTGCCAGTACTCAAAGTTGTAGTACAGATAGAAGCTGTGATCCAAAACCACCTTTTTATAGGCCTCCAACAGGCTAAAGGCCAGATCCGCAAACGACTGGTGCGGCCTGAACGCGTGGTAAAACTCCCGGATGTCCACGGCCAGATTCTTCAGCGCCGGCTGTCCGAAGATGGCGCTGTCGTTGCCGAGGTAGGTGGGCTCCCCGCTGTACAGGTAGATCTTGGTGTAGTTGGTCTGAGTCCGGCTCGACAGTCTGGCCCCGAGTTCGACCAGCTTCCTGTAGGTGCGGTGGATGAACTGGGAGCAGTCGTAAGACTCGAACCACACGGTGGCGTTGGGACCCGGGTCCGAGCGAACCGTCCACGTCTCGTAATAGATGCCAGTCCTGTTGTCGTCCTGAACCCACTGGGCCATGTCATTAAACTGGTTCCCTGAAGGAAAAAAAAAAAAAGGATTTGAAGAATTTGCGTAATCTAGGAAATAAGAGTTCCAAGTGTTTCTACATCCACGAGTATCAGTCTGCATCTTTTTTGTGCTGTTATCTGGTCTTTACGTGTAGAAATAACATCCAAAAATAGCAGCTACTGCAAAATTAGCACTTTTAGCATAGATCTGTCACATTTATAAGTACGATGATATGTTGCATGTGAAAACAACTAGATTGAAATTCTGCAACATGAATGTGAAAGATAATCTCAACGTCAAAGGTACCAACAAAAGAACAATGATCCTTTGGCCCCGTTGTGACAACAGGTGACGCTATTCTCCACTAAAATCTGACCTGAAATCTCTCCTATTTTCTCCAAGGTGCCATTCTGTTGCCAGTGTAGGTCATCGATGCCCTCAAAAAAGCAGGCAGCTCCCTGGTTGCACCAGAAGGGGGCGAACTGCTCCGGCCTGACGTGTGGGAAGGTGCAGTTTCCCAGCTGGAACAGCTCGTACCACTCCATGGTGTAGTTGGACCCCGTCTCCGAGCTGCTGAACCCGATGGCATCGTGCATGATGTGCTGTGGAGACGACGCAGACACACACAAAAAAACGAACCAGCTTTCTCTTAATTCACTCTTAATAGTTTTCAGATTTCTTATTTACAAACGGATGAGTCCAGGTTTATCGTACTTACAATTTTCCCCAGCAAATCGCCGTACTTGAACTCCCACACGGGTGCTTGCAGGCGGTACACCGAGATGACGTCGCTGTCTCTCATGTAGGGGAAGCGTCCGTCTCGGTCCCCGGTGGGACAGAAGGGGTAGAGGGCTTGGCAGTAGGAGTCCGCATCGGGTCGGCGATCGAAGCGTCTGTGGACGACAAAGAGAGAAAAGACTGAAACAACTCAAACTGTCAGGCGGCGTTGCCATACGCAGACGCGTGTAATTGGAACTATTCCTAACCCGAGAGTTCCACGAACTGAGCGCAGAATAACTTATCAGGACCAAGCACACAGTGCATTGAAGCAGCACTACCTTAAAATTATGATAGCAAAATAGTTTCTGCAATTGACTGCCTTGAAACAGGAAGTGTGACATCTCTGGCACTGGCACAGTTGCACCTGGCTGGCCTGCTCCAAGACTTTAGAACCTTCATTTCCTGCCCTGCACTGCACTCGGTCACGACAGCACACCCATCCAATCTAGTCGGACACTGGTTGCAAAGTCCCATCCCTGGGCAGCTGAGAGCACACAGTGCACTCAGTATGTTTACAGTCAGAGCTTAATCAGACTAAACTCATAATTCGGTTTTCTCGTGTAATCGGACTTCCCTCCTTGTCCCAGTTTACGTAAAGTAAATCTTCAAAAATGATTCTTACCATTAACGCTTTAAGGTAGAAAGAACTAAACTTCAACTTGCTTTGAAAGCGATCCGTATAAAATATCTGTTTATGTATATGAATGTTTACATCCATCCCATGACCATTGAGTTTATGGATATCCAAATTCTAATTAGAGGCAGTACGTCTTATTTGTAAAATAAATAAATAAAATGAGATACTAAACATTCTGTAAATCGCACTACTGCATGCGTGATGCCAAACAACACAGAGTTACATCCAAACCGACAGCGAGTTCTGTCTCGAAAACTCTTTGAACCGGTTTGTGTGGCTGTAAATTCGAATCATGTGCTCGGTGCAGGTCACTGAAGTTGAGTCAAACTGTCACAATGTTCAGCAGAACACACCAAAACTTTTGTACACTGTCGTCGTGTGTCCCGACTCCTCCAATCTGAATATTTACCGCAGTATTTGACTCTTAACAAACTGTATTTAATGCCCCCCGTCACATGACTTGCATGCGGAAGCGTGGGTCTCTCGGTCGGGTCCTACCTGTAGGGGACGGGCCACTGCTGCCGCCGGCCACTGACGCTGAGCGGAGCGGCGGCCTGGAGCAACAGTAGCGGCAGCAGCAGCAGCAGCAACAGCGGGAGGCTCGGCATCATAAAGGCCTCCCTGTGACTCATAGTCCGGCTTCAGTAACACGCTGAGGAGAAGCTCTCACACGAACACCGTCGCCATCGTCCCTCCACCAAGCCTCTGGGAGGCGGGGACGGGAGGACTTCCTCCTCGCTGGTCACGTGGTTTTTGTTGGTATACGAAATCACATGACTCGAGTGTATCATGTGAACGTTGTTAGGGCGAAATGTACGAAGGAAAATGTATGGAAAATACAGAATATTAGTATTAATCTGCCCTATTTTCTTTTCTATTATTCTGTTTAATTTGGTTATTTGGTGGGGGGAGTTATTTTTCAAAGAAAATATAAAAGAGGCTTAAAAACTTATTACAATATTTTGGTCATTCAACACAAATTTAATTTATTATAATTTTTTTCGAATAGTGTAGATTATGTATTAAGGTAATTTAGCATGTTTACGTGAATCTAATTCGTGATATGCTCAGGTCTTTCCACGGGGTGGCGCTGCAGCTCTTTCGCCGCTGCAGCCGTTTCGGTTTTATTTAAATCAGCAAATTGCCTTTTATCTATCTGAATAATATAATGTAATTAAATATTTTTTTCTTTGAATACATTTTTAAATCTACAGATTATTTTTGTCTATATCTTTTAGTATTTCCTCGAATCAAATCCATTTGATGTCATGTTCGTGCCTATCCACAGGGTGGCGCCGTGGGCCGAAGCCGGCGTTGTTTAAGCCAGTCGAAGAAGACTCAGACGTCCTCTCAGCTGCTGTTGGGTCGCCATGCTTACCCTCTTGCTGCAAGGTAGTCGTAGAGTGCTGACCGTGAAGACAGTGCGGGCGGTGAACCAAAGTTACTACAGCCAGCAGATGGGGAAGCGAGTGGCGGTGGTGTTGGCGGGCTGCGGCGTCTATGACGGCAGCGAGATCCACGAAGCCTCCGCTGTTCTGGTGCACTTGAGCAGAGGAGGTGCAAGTGTGAGTTCTCGTTGCGACGCACAAGTGCTGTTCACTGCGCACTGCACTTGATGGAGTGCGTGCGCTGGCAGAGGAGTGTGTCCTTATAATTTAAACGTTTGGCCTGATGGGTAAAATATGTATGTATTGCAGTTGGCTTGAGGTTGGGAATGCAACAGTGCTTCCAGAAGCCGCTGCGTAATCCAAGGGTCTGTCATTACATTGACGTCTGCGTCATCTTGTCAAGAGTATTTGACAGTTTCCTAAACATGGCATGGTCTTTTGTGGCATTACCCACTTAAACTGCAATGGACTTTTTAACTACATTAAAAACAACAACAACAAATAACTGTGAAAAAAGAAAGTAATGTTTATTTTATTTCAGTAACTTACTTACGGTAGGATATCTCTCCTTGTCTCCATTTAAATTCTGCATAAATATATACTGGTTAAAAATGACATTGACCTTTTTGAAAACAACAACAAGAATAATAATCTAAAAAAATTTTTTTTTTTGTATTTATCTCTATTTTCTGTCTCTCCCTCTGTATATGTTTGTGTGAGAGAAACTTTTGCTTCTTCCTGCATTGGAACCAAGCCTCATCATTTATGTTATTTATCCACTGAACAAATAAGACACACTTCCTCTGACCTGCACCACTTCTTCTTTTTTTTTCCTTCCTTTCATGTACAAAAATAGTGGCACAAAAGTTCAATCAATATATGAGGGTATAACTGGTTCAGGGCAGTATTTTGGCAAAGGTTTATAAAGACAGAAGATATTTGGCAAAATGTCAGAAATCCAAGTAAACTGTTTCATCTGTCTTATGCATCATTGTGGCTGTTTTATTCTGCTCTCATGTGATACCGACACACATTGTACTCCTGCAGGTGAACATGTTTGCACCCAACATCGACCAGATGCATGTGATCAATCACCTGGCCGGAGCGCCGGCTGAGGAGAAGAGAAACGTGTTGGTGGAAAGTGCCAGACTGGCCCGTGGAAACATCCAGGACCTGTCCAAACTCAGCGTCAAAGACCACGATGCAGTGATTTTCCCAGGTCTGACAAACACCCAGTAACCTTAGGCCAGGGTTAATTTCATTATACTTGAATATCTTTTATAACACATTTTGACTTTCACTGTCAATAAGCCTTTTTGTTAGATTCGACTTTCACCCGGCTTCTCAAATCCCAATGTGTTAACTTCTACTAATCTTAAATCTATCTCATCCTCTTTGGTCTGAATGTTTGTTTTTGCTGTGTCTTGTAGGTGGTTTCGGGGCAGCAAAGAACCTGTGCACGTGGGCAGTGCAGGGGAAGGACTGCACGGTCAATGATGAGGTGAAGGCGGCGCTGCAGGCCTTCCACACCGAGGGCAAACCCATCGGCCTCTGCTGCATTGCCCCCGTCCTGGCCGCCAAGGTGTTTCCTGGCTGCGAGGTCACCGTCGGCATCGAGGGCGACGACAAGTGAGTCGAACGGCGCTGCGAACCGCAGAAATCAAATTGGTTTTAAATGCCACAGCTTCCTAAAAAGGAAGAAACCTTGATCTAACCAGACAGAAGAAGGAGAAGTGATATTTTCAGCTAAAAATAATCCGACTGTTAAAATAAGATTTAATGTTGAAATGTTGGTTCTGATGCACCATGTAATGACAAAACATTTAAACAAACAGTTTAATTGCAGTAAAACATTTTGTCAATTTAAAATGATCTTTTGCATGGCAATGTCTCAGGTACCCCGACACCGCTGACACTGCCGCAGCTATCAACCAGTTGGACTGCAAGCACGTGAGCAAGAGCGTCGGCGAGAGCCACGTGGACGAGAAGAACAAGCTGGTGACCACCAGCGCCTTCATGTGCAACACTCCCATACACGAGATCTTCGACGGAATCGGAACAATGGTGCAGGGCGTCCTGAAAATGGCTTAATCCTCTGAAAAGAATGTCGCAAAAAGTTGATAATGACTCCCTGATCAGAAGTGTTTCCTGATACTCCTCTAATCTACATAGCAATAACAAGTTCACTGCATGGTGTAAATCTCCATCTTGGCTAATACGGTAGACTGTTGTGTAAATCTGATTATTTTCTAAAGTGATAATGGAATTGTTGGAAAAATTCAATAAAAAATATATATGAAAAACAGGAGGTTTAATTTTTGTATGTTAATATTTACATCAAGATATTTCATACACCAAAACAGTAGACTTGATTCTAACAGGGCTCCTCCTGCCTGCTATGAAAGTTAAAATACAAATTATGTTATTTTCTAATTTTTAATTTAATTTATTTTGCACAATTAGGAAAGAGTATACATAACATAATCATGTAACAGTGCATGGGGAGGCAAAAACCACGGTGGGCTTATTTGAAGCCTCCACCTTATAGCAATAATAAAATATAATTACAATTTTGTGTACAAAGACGAGACGAGACCAACAACAATAATATACGATAAAACAGAAAAAATGATAAAAGTATGTATCATTAAAAAATCCTCGAGCGGTAAAAGTGCTGCTGCAGGCTGCTGGTCATGGTCAGGTAGGAGGTCAAGGTGGAGCTCTGTCTCAGTCTCTCCATGTTCTCCACCGCATCGACCACGCCCTCCACCCCCTCCGTGCACAACACTGTGGAGGCGTTGGTGCAGAACTTGTCCACCAGGTCCTCTTGACTCAGCGGCCTCCTCCAGTGGCCGTAAAAGGTGTCGCACCTGGCCAGGTACGTGCTGCCCTGCTCCGTCTCCACCTCCACCTCGCAGTACATCTTGTCGAAGCTAGCCTGGTTCCCCTCGGGGGTCTCCACCGTCACTTTGGACAGGAGCTCCTTGAGGGCGGGTCGGCCCATGTTGGCCTTGCTGTACGAGGTGACGGCCACTTTGTTGTCCAGCAGCGCCGAGCAGGCGTTGAACTGGAACGAGTGCCTGGCCTGGTGCTCCGTTGCGGGGAAGGGACAGTCGATGTACTTGGACTGAGGCACCCGCAGCGTGAGCTTCCTGATTCGACCCAGGTCAAAGTTCACCTCGCCGCCCTCCAGCTTGGCTCGGGCCGCCAGTGCCGCGTCCACCACCCAGTGCATCCCCAGGTGGGCGGGGATTCGCTTGACGGCCACGGCCTGGTCCTCCAGCATCCACCTGAAGTCGCCGGAGCTGCAGTCGGCCATCGCGGCGGGGCTGTAATCCTTGTAGTAAACGCCGAAGCCCCGGTCCAGATCCAGGATGGCCGGGTTGCCCTCCAGACCCAGCTGGGCCAGCCGGGCCGCCTCCAGGCCTCTGCGGGCGGCGTTGCCCACGTGGAGGGGTTTGGTCTGGGTGGCGGCGTTGGCCAGGGGAGCCCCCGCGGAGGAGGCGGCGATAGCCAGAGCGTGGCTGCACTGGGCGGGAGGCAGAGCCAGGAGCTTAGCAGAGGCAGCGGCGCTGCCCATCACCCCGACAACACTGGGAGGGTGGAACCTAACAGAGGCCGGGGAGGGAGAGATGGAGGGGAGAACAGAACCGTTGAGATCAACACTGCAATGCTATTAACAGCAGCTTTGCTGTTGTCTGTTGTCTGCTCTCATACTGTGCAACATGAACGTAGTAGCAAAAGTCAAATCCTTAGAATGGAGCCTTTTCACTTAGAATACATACTTTTTATGCCTGCAAACTGATTGCCCTCTACAAGTGTATTTTTTTTTAAATAGCTCTTTTTACAGTCTGTATTGAAACTGGATTAACAAATTAATATTGTTTGAAAATTAATTGTTTACTTAGGGCACTGTCAGGTGGGCTTCCTTAAAGGCCAGGACCGCTTCAAAACCAAATAACCTTTATTGTACTGTGAGGATACGCTTTTCTGAATGTATTTATGGGCAGTATGTTAAGCTTTTACCATTATAAAAATCATAAATCAAGCCAAATTTTACACATTGGACCTTTAAATCAATTAATGAATCAATTAAAGTCAAAATATTTTCCATGGCTTTTCAATCCCCCTCAACAAATTTACAGAAAACCCAAATCCAACCACATAGCACCCAATCTGTTAAACTGTGATAAATGATTTTAGGCCACAGATTAAATATGAAACCAGACATCTGAAAACTAATCTAGAACAGTAGGATTTTGATTTTTTTTGAAATACCTCTCTGGGATGTTGTAAGCCTCTCTGGAGAACCTCAGCAGTCGGCCCTGCACCTCGATGCCCACATTGAAGGCCAGCAGCAGGTCCAGACCGGAGGGCCTCCTGGGCAGCGACTCGGCCAGGGCCAGCAGAGCCGGCAGCAGGGCCCCAGAGGGATGAGTGGCAGGGTGCCAGGTGTCGTCAAAGTCCATGGAATGCACCTGCAACACCATGCGACCACATCGTTAAGCACTGCGGTTTTAAATGCGTTTTTCTTCTTCCTCCACGCGACGCATCTTTCGAGCGAGCTCACCGCGATGCCGTTGACAAAGGCAGCGTAATAAGGAGGCAGCGCCACCTGTGGGTTCCCCCAAACGCTGCTCCTCTCCTGGGACGCAAACATCTGCAGAACAGAACAGCAACGAGATACATCTGCTGAGCATAAATACTTTTACATTAAGTGAGAAATGATTAATCTTCAGCACCACTACCTGACTGTACTGCATGGCCTTGTTGAAGACATCCGTCCTGGTTCCCAGCAGTCCCACACCCAGGGTGTCCAGCATCATCCTTTTGCTCCTGTAGATCACGCCATCTGTCAGGTGAGAGGCGTTCAGGGCATGGATGGCGGCGCCAAAGCTCTCCGTGATTCCCTGCGGAGAATGAAACGGAGCCTTGAGTTGGGATAGAAAAGTAAGATCTGCAACACAAACACTTCACAGACCCATACCTTGCGAAGCATTGCCATGGCTGGACGGCGTTTGCGAGTGAAATTTGGTTGGACTTTATATGCGTCTGGAGGTGTGGTTTGACAAAATTTCCGAAATGGCAAAATTGTTGTGCAATGGGGAATTGGAAGTTTCACAATCACTCCGTGCGACTGTCGGGGTACCGAGAAGTGAGAGCACTGGGGGTGAGTGTCAGCTGGGAAAACACAGAATGTATATAAAAATAACGGTCTTTGACCTTGTGTTGTGTTTTCACTTGGTGTGTCGAGGCCCACGGGTGCATCAGTCAAATTATAGTTTCAATACCTTAGCTTTATTATTTATCGTTGACTTAAATGAATATCCAACAGCCACATTCTCGAGGGCACTTTTACAAAAATAAAACAAATGCAATAAAACAACAGGCTATACATTGTCATCATAACACGTGTAACTTCAAATGCCCAAGATAGCCAGAATAAACTGTAGGGCCTCGCTCAGTGTAGCTCCTGTGGCTGGAACAAGGCGTCGACTGCTGGCTTTCACGCTCAGTTTCTCTTTGAGGCAAATGACCCCTCAGTTCCTTCTATTCGCCGAGCGTTGGACAAAATCAGGAAACTGATTTGACTCATGATAGTCACATGTTAAGGAAAAAAAAAAGATACATACATGTTCAGAAAGCTGTGGCATCCCAGTGTGCACATCTGCAAAGGAGTTCCCCCCAAAAAATCCAGGCCTTAATTTGCTTGCACTGTGTTTATGTGTGTGTGTGTTCAAACCCTATGCAAAAGAAAACAAAAACAAAATCGTAGCTGGTAACCAATGCATTTTGGTAGATTGTAAAAGTGTAAGTGTAAAAAAAAAAAAAAAACAACCTCTGAAAAGCACCAGTTCTAACTTCAAAGTTGTATGTATCTATGTAAAAAAAAATACTAGTATTATTATTATTATTATTATTATTATTATTATTATTATTATTATTATTATTATTATTATTATGTGAATACTTCTTGTTAATCTGTCCTTTGATGAGACCTCCGTAACATTCAACCTAAAAATACCACAGTTGAAATGTAGACGTGCTTTTTATCCATCTTGGTTGCAGCAGCAGATCCCAGCTGTTGCCAGAGACACACACACTGTGAACAATTAGGAATTCGCCCGATAAACCTGTCTTCAGACTATGAAACCCCGAAACTCCTTTCCCACTGGCTAAAAAAAAAAGAGAGCCCTGTTTAAAACCGCTAAAATCGGCTTTAATCGTATCAGATTGAGGCGTGGTACTCGAGAACCATCGCAGACACAAGGACAACATGCGAACTGCACAGGATGGCACCACAACCTTCTCTGCACCAAGGCGCAGTACTCTTCGCTCACGGGATTGACGCCTGCAATTCCACCCAACTTGCGGTAGGTGTCACTCTTCTCATATCTTTCCTCCACTTGTTGACTTTCAGCCGTCCGTGCCAGCAAATCTTTTTTGATTTGTGCGTTATTTGCGCGGTTAAATATCTGAATGTCACGCTGGCACCTCTCGGCCACCGTAGAAATGTCACTCGTGCTACTTACGTTCAAAGTGAGAGAAAAAATTGGGATAACTCACACAAATAATAATAAAAAAAAAATACGGTTTGCGCCTATTAAAAGCGACGCTGAACTAGACTGTGCCGTTTTCACACACACACACACACACACACACACACACACACACACACACACACACACACTGGACCAAATGTGGTTGTTTAGCAGTCAACCCCCTTGGCGCGCGCACACACACACACACACACACACACACACACACACCGACGGTCTCTCTCGCGCGCACGCAGCCTCGCACACGTGTCCAGCCCAGGCTTCATAAACAAGGCGCCGTCACCGTGCGCTCCCCAGACCCGGCACCTGGTGCAGCGGCTCGGAGAGGAGAGAGGAGAGCGGAGAAGTGAGGATGGCACTGGCCGACACTGAACGCGCCGCGTCCGGCTGCGGCGACTCGGGCTCGCCGTTCTCGGAGATCGTCGAGCTGAACGTCGGCGGCCAGGTGTACGTCACCAGGCACAAAACTCTGGTGGCCGTGCCCGACTCGCTGCTGTGGACCATGTTCAGCAAGAAGTCCCCGCGGGAGCTGCCCAGGGACAGCAAGGGGCGCTTCTTCCTGGACAGGGACGGCTTCCTCTTCCGCTACATCCTCGACTACCTGCGCGACCTCAACCTGGTGCTGCCGGACTACTTCCCGGAGAAGAGTCGGCTGCAGCGGGAGGCCGACTTCTTCCAGCTGCGGGACATGGCCAAGCGGCTCAGCCCGCGCGTGAGCAAGGACAACTCCATCAGCGAGGAGATCAGCCACAGCGACACGGAGGAGGGCGCGCTGCAGTGCGCCTCCACCGGCCCCACGGAGACTTTGCGCGCCGCGTCGCTCGCCGGCACCGTGCGCTCCCCGTCCCTGGACTCCAGAAAGTCGGGCTACATCACGGTGGGATACCGCGGCTCCTACACCATGGGCAGGGACATCCAGAGCGACTCCAAATTCCGGCGGGTTGCGCGCATCACGGTGTGCGGCAAGACGTCCCTGGCCAAGGAGGTGTTCGGCGAGACGCTGAACGAGAGCAGGGACCCCGACCGGCCCCCGGAGAGATACACGTCCCGGTACTATCTGAAATATAATTTCCTGGAGCAGGCTTTTGACAAGCTGACAGATTCGGGCTTCCACATGGTGGCCTGCAGCTCCACGGGCACCTGCGCCTACACCTGCAACGACCCCGGCGAGGACAAAATCTGGACCAGCTACACTGAATACGTCTTCTGCCGGGAGTGAGACGGCGAGCCCGAGGCGCAGTGTTTATGTGTGTTAAAAACCCACGAATAGACATTTAATGATGCAGAGGAGAATGTCTTCAAATGAGAGTATGTGAATTGGGGAGCAGCGGCTCCAAGAAATGTTGCTAAGAATAGTCAGATTATTAATATTATTATTCTCAAAGCAGAGTTTTAAAAGTTTGATAGATTTGTCAAAGTGAGCAGAATTTCATTTGGAATAATAATTAAAAAAGAAAAAGAAAAAAAAGACTCCCTTGACCCCCAGAACTTCACCTCAGTGTTCCTGACTCTGTGAGCTGAGGGGGAGACCCCGTCAGCTGTTTCTGTGCCATTGTCAAACCCCCCCCCCACCACCACCCCCAGACTTTACTTGATGACTCGCTCGGCCAAGTTTCCTTTCATCTCTCGAGCCCATCGGTGCGGCGATGCCGTTGTGAGTGTATCTGCTTTTGTGTTCGTCGCGTCTGTTCAAGCTGTTCAATAAAATCTCTCTGCCGCTCGCATCCCTCTCGGTCATCCCGCGTCCTTCTTGACACGCAGACGCACAAAACACAGTGACAATGACAAGGCGCTCGTCTGCCTCCAGCCTGAACCACCCCCATGAGATGCCCGGCACGTCACACTCACCCAGGCTTTCACAAACGCCGGCCGCAAAAGCTTGAGGTACCGCCACAACTTTCCTGTGGCGGTACCTCAAGCTTTTCCCTGCTATTAAATCACACTAGCTAGAAAACAACCACAACAACAACAACAAAACCTCGAGCCAGCTCAGAAATATCACGGGTGGGTCCGCTTTGTCACACGTCGGGAGGCCGCACGCTGCGCGGATGCAAATAGTGCAGCTGCGCGCACACACACACACACACACACACACACACACACACACACACACACACACACACACACACACACACACACACACACACAATGTCATTATCATCGGAGTGTAAATAATGAAAGGGTCCAGCTGCACACGGACAGGAGGGTCCAGTCTCTCGGGGGACTCCGGGTGATTGTTGGTGAGTGAAACTGGCAGGATTGTTGGACTGCTGTGTTTGCGGTCGACCTCCCCTGGTTTTTCTGGGGTGCGTTCAAAACAGACATTGGGAAAAGGCCTGTAAATCGTAGCCAGGGGTGGGATTACGGCTACAAGAGCAGGATGATAGCGACACAATTAGCATTCCGCGAACATCCTCGCAGAAGGCCGCCGTAGGTTTTATATGCTAAACGCGGCAGTCTGTCCCGGAATGTGCCGCTCGGGCGCGGACCCAACATTTCTCCCAAGGCCAACAGACAATTTTTTTTTCTTTTTTCGAAATAATCGCATTGACGCGAAACTGAAAGCGATAATTGACTAGTGGACGATATGAGACAGGTGCTAAATGTTCCGTATAATGCAGAGTTCATTTCGCCAGTGATTTCAACAGAGTTTGGAGTCAGTGACCTATCAGTGAACTCCCCACAAGTCGGTCCTTAACGGATTTTCTTTTGTTTACTCCACTTTTCAGAAAGTGCTTCAAAAGGCCACTGGGGAATTAGACCCTCTGTGATGTCACAAAGGTCACAGATATGCCTCAACCAGGTTAGTGACCACACTGCCCTCTGAGCTCACCTTGTTTTTGTCCCTGTCCGAATGTGCGCAGTGTCCATCAAAGCATCAGTCACAAAAAAAAAAAAGGGTCAATTTGGGACCTTTAAATGAACCCGCTCTTAATGAGGATTATTGGTTTTACACTGCAAACAAACAACAGTCGGGCTGTAATTCATAATTGTCTGGGCCTAATGAGAGAAAAAAAAGCACAAACTTCGATTCCATTGATTCCAACATACCTCCCAGTCGCTGCTGCCTGAGCTTCATCTGTTGCCACGGAAACTCCCTCCTTCTCGCTGGCGTAACTAGTCCCTGCAAATGCATTGCTGCCGCCCATGAGCCAACTGATTCCAGCTTGATCATTCAGCGTTTTACAATGCAAAATGCATGCTTGCTCAGCATTGGGAGTGTTTTCTTGTGGGGCTGTTTGAACAGAATGGACACATGTTTGCTTTAGTTGAGTCGGCACGCTGACACATTTTTCATCCGCCGAGGCAATTCAGGATGAGCCGTGAATTAAAACACAAAATGTAAACAGTAGCACGTCCTCTTACTTTTCAAACTTCAATAACGTCAACGTTTGAAACACTGAACACTCCGTAACCCAGGATATTCCACATTTGGAGTAGAAATCCTTCTCCGTGAGGCCGTTAATTGAGTCAAAAGCCGAGAGACGCTCTGGCTCAGACGCCAGTCTGTCACAGATATCAGCCAACGTACAATCACTGACTCACACCCACGTCCTTGCGCGGTGCAGAGCAGCGAGAGCCGTCCACAGCCTCCACTCACACAGTCTGTGGGAGGGGGAAAAAAAGAAGAAGAAGAAGAAGAAAAAGAAGAAGAAGAAGAAGAAGAAGAAGAAGAAGAAGAAGAAGAAGGGAAATCACCCGTGGTTGTGCAGCGCCGACCGCCGTTATCACGACTGGACTAATCAATCTGCTGCGGCACATGCAGTCGTGTTGCCATTGCTAAATTGCAACAACGGGATTTTTTTTCTTTTCTTTTTTTTTCTCTTCCTTTTGGCAATTTTGCACAAAGTGAGAATCTCAGAGTGTAAATGTCGCCCGCGGATCGCGCACACCTCACTGCGGTCGGTGCGGCGGTGGATTTACCATCCTGTGCACCCAACAGAATTATTCCCACATTAATTACTTAATTAATGACATTAATAGAAATGCTGTGTCACGACCAATTATCTGGAGGAAATAATGGAATAAGCGGCCCGTTTTATATCAAATTGCGCACACTGCTTGCGTCGTTAATGAAAGAATAATTAGCTTGAAATTAATCGTTTGGCTTCTTTTCGACTGGCTGTCAGGTTTTCCGCAGAAGCGATGATAAGAAAGTGAAAATGGGAGCTGTTAGTTTGCTAAAGCGAGTCAGGGGGGAAAATGGCCCCAAAGTTCAGGAGAAAATGGGCTTTTGATAGTCAGCCACTTTTTCCCTCTGCTATCTCCCCTCGTACGCTCTACGCTGCGTGTATCGTATCTGGGCTTTCCCCCCACTGCAGTGCAGGCACGGAGGCACGCAGCAGACTGTTTATATTCCAAGCATGGGTCCGCGATGCTTTTGGGCTTCCTGACTTATTTTAAGATCAAAGACGAGTTTCATTAGCACATCACAACAGCGGCAGCTCCTCACCACACGCTTCATTATTCTAATGACGTCCCGACTCCGAAATGCATTTTTGAACTCCATCACGCGCCCGAGCCGGTTCGCAGACGGGCGCTGCACCACGCTGGTGTTTTTTTGCGGGATACTTTAGAAAAAGCTTGTGGCGACAGCGAAGCCCCGAGGCAGCGTGGACCTCTGCCGCTGCGTGCACGTTGCAGAGTTTGCTCTCAGTGGGACGAGCGGAAATGGAAACACGATTTACGACGGGAGAGCAACGCGGAAAATGTCACGGCGTGATGGCTGCGAAAAGCAGTGGTGCGAAAGCACCCTTCAACTTGGAACTTTAATAATTCTTCATTATTATAAAAATGTCATATTGCCTTATAACTCCGGTTTACGTTTTGTGAATTTCTTAGCGGCTAATAAAGGCAGGAAATTGGAGGGAAGAAGGAAAGGACCGCAGCCAGCCCACTGCTATGTGTTCTGTGCCTTGTGACGTCATCTCAGTCCAACCCATTCGAGGTCACTGAAATCACCATGCACTCCAGCTCTGAGATCCCCATGGTTTTGTCCTTGAAACTGCCTTGATTTCATCCCCTCCCAAACACATGGAAGGTGCAATAAAGCGGTTTTGGCAGGAGGCTGTAAACAGAGGGCTAAATATCCTATTTTCGAGGCTATATTGACCCGCAATGGAGCCTTCAACTCGGCATAATACGTCTAATTTGCACGTCGTAGATTTTGAAGTTAAAGTAAAAACTCTTTTTTTTTTTTTGTCGCACTATTTATTATTTCTACACTTCAGGGGGCGTCTGCGGAACACGTTCACGTGTTTGCCTGTGCATGACACAGAAAAATGGCCAAAACGCAGAGGAGAAATCCTGGGTGTGAGAAACCAGTCGTCACGTGGAGCCTTGAGGGCAGCGTCATTGTCAGAGGAGCAGCTGCTGGAATGGCTGCGACTCCACTAAGCAGCGGCACCGGCGCCGCTCACACATGGCCTCACCGTGCCGCCGCAATGTGACCAGAGCTCGTCTTGATTGTACGATTTCTCTTCTCATTCATCTTCTTCAAACGGGCGTCAACTGTTTTGATGAGCAGCATCCAGATGGATCAGGGAGGAACCTGGCCAACTGGTCACATGATCTGAGATGCTGCCGATTCCTTGGTGCAGCAGTTAAATAGCTCAACCTCTTCCAGCGGCCAGGTTTTTAAAAATTACACCTGTCCCTGTTTTTATGTCTCTTAAAGTAGCGTTTCTCAACTTGTGGGTCGTGACCCAAAAGTAGTTCGTGGAGCTGTTTTGATTGGGTCGCAGCTTCGTGGTACCCCAGCCCGCCTCCCTTTTTAAATGGATTTTAATATATATATATATTTAGAGAGAAAATGTTAGGCAGTCATTTTGCAGGACACCCAACTCAATTAAACAATTTCAATAATTAATTTACGAGACATGATGGAAAGTGGGCCAGTGTTTTCATTTTTGTGGAATAAATCTAAGAGCTGCGGATTAAATTTCGGTCGTGACTTCATGGTGTGGAAAGAAAATGTGGGTCCTGAGACTCCACCAGTTGAGAACCACTGTCTGAAAGACTATATGCAATTATTTTTTAACAAGTAAAGTTTAGATCTCAGTGCCAAACGTGGATTAATAAAAGGCAAACGATCAAGAAAAGAGTTAACGTGCAACAACTCTCTGTTCTTCTGTTTCTTTGTGTACAGCTTTTTTCAAACTTTTGCTCCCAACTTTACCGTTTGTTTTTCCTTCTCATTATCGTCTCATTTTAGAATCCGAGTGTATTTGGGCCGTAAAGTCTTCCCCGCGACAGTGATACATATGCCACAATGCAGAATACTGAGAGGTGCCTCCTCTCTGACCCAATCCGGGAGGCTTTTCAGATTTCTGAGTCAGCCCGTGAGGTCAGCTCCAGTCTGTAATGACAGCACCACGTCTGCACGAATGCGGTCGCCGTTCTCCAGATTCGGTTAGTCAGAGCCTTTGCTCTGGTTTCAGGTTTCCCGCATCTGGCTCGGTTTTTCCCAACCAGAGCTCCCTTTCGGTGTTTAAGGAGGCACAATGACAGGATCCAGCGGCAAAGATAATGACTGAAAAAAAGGGGCAAAAGTTGAAAATAAGTCAAAAACTCAGCCTCAGCTAAGCCTCGGCTAAGCACAAGGGGGAATAAAAAATCTTCACCAAATTGCACTTTCAACAACAGTCTGGATACAATTAAGTCTGCCTAGAAGCTGTGTAATACACAACCCCAGTAATTCAAATTACAGACATGGACAAGAACCTCAGCAGCTCAGTTTTCCTGTGCAGCCTCCCCTTCATCCGCTACCACTGCTGTAATTAACAGCTTACGCACAATCCAGTTAAGGCAAAGTAAACTACCCATAGTTCATTGATCCCCCTGAAACCATTCGGAAGGATGTCCACTCGGTTTTCCACTGGATTTGCACAATTAAAAAACCCCTACGGTGAACCACAACCGGTACGAACCCAGATCCGAGGAATCTCCTCTCGCTCGGCTAAACATGTTGTCTGAAAATGGGCTTTTATGGCCGTAATACAAACAGCGCCTGCTTGTTACGCAAGTTAATTAGTTCATTTAAAAGTGCCACCAGGTTTACTCTTTATTCCTGCTACCATCAGAACAAATGAGGATAGCTTGTGACCCTCAATTGCAAAACTCATTTGTGTAAGTTTGGCCCGCAGTGGCTCAGCTATAATCCCCTTTCAGTTCTTTCGGCTCACGGTGTTGTACGCTGCAAAAATGTTTTCCAACAAATAGACTCCAGAAGACCTTTTAGGCCAGCAAAAGTTTTTGCTGCATTTTGCACACCTGTTTTGAAAAGCTCCAATCTGAAGCGCTCTCACTTGGTTCTACCATTGAGGTAGGCCAGGATGTCCAATGTAACACACAGAGACTGTATTGTTACAGACATAATAAATGCACATGAATTGGCTTTTTGGCCCTGATCTCATTGTCATGTCCAGTCTTTGTGTTTGCCGAGGTGCATACGATTATTTAAATGTAACCTGCATTTCAGAGTCTTTAGAGTTCAGTTTGTGGTGCAATAGTAAATATTTTTCAGTGCATATTAAATGTGATTAAGTTCTTATTATGGTGAGAGGGTAAGAGAGTTGGGCTGAGTTTAGTCGACTGAATTTACGAACTTATTTTCATGTTTGTCGAGAAACACAACAATCGCAACCAAGTATGACCCATAGGCCATTGTTCTACAGTGTGAAGTGTTCACCTGAGGGTGAGAGCTATTACTTTAAGGCAATTACGATCATTAAAGAGCAAGCATTTTGTTCGTGGGACACTACCTTGTTGTCGAAGTTCTGTACTTGTGGCGACCAAAACAAACCGGCTCCACGCACTTCCTCTGCGACCTGTAACGAGTGTTTGACTCTCTTCAACAGTTTTTATGCCCTTTAGAGGCCAGTCGGTCGAATTTTTCCAGTCTTGAGCAAAGCAGAGATGCAGTCACCCTCTGCCAGAGTGTTAGAAGAGCTGCTCCACGGAAAGACTGTTGCGGCCGACGATAATCAAAGCTTTCGTTGCGTTTTGGCCGCTGAAAACGATGTATTTGCATCAAACGGAACCAGGTTGTTGTCGCCGTTCCTTCCGGCGATGCCGCGCACGTAAAGTTTAATGTTCCGCTCCTGTTTAATCTCATTTATTCTACCTTGTACTTGAAATTTAACACACGGCAGAAGTGTGCCAGAGAGGGAACCACTTAGGATTATCTCGGTCTTATCAGCTTCCAGTCCCCCCCCCCCCATCCCCGAGCTGCAAAATAAAAACGGCGACTCTCACGGGCCGACGCAACCGGCGAAGCAGCTGCGGCGTTCAGATAAAAGAGGATAAAAGTGTCTATCCGTCATTGGAGACAATCAGGTGCCGGTGGAGCGAAATCGCCGCATGCTGCCCATCTTGCAGGTGATTTCATCCGCCCCGCTTTGCTGCATTGCTCATCTGCACCCTGGCCGTCTGACAAGTCTCTATTTGTGGCAGAGGGAAGAAAGACCCAAGGAGATGATGGAGGCTCCTCCAGATATTATCTAACGCACGCTAAATCAATACGAGCGGACGGGGAGGCAGAACGTCGAACGTCTACTGTTTTTTCCCCCCCTGTACTTCTATTAAACGAGAAAAATGACAACTCAATCAAAGTGAAAGCCAGGTGATAATCGAGGCCGGGCAATAACAGGGAGGGAGGCGGAACCCAACCTGGAGCCGTGAGCGGAGAACCTGCGGTCGGATCAAAGCGATGACTGTTGGTTGGCAGTGTTCTGGAACAGCCTCAGAGCGCCGATGATGGGGGGGGGGAGGAGGAGGAAGAGGAGGAGGGAGGAGGAGGAGGAGGAGAGCTGTGAACAAGGCCGCTTTAGCAAAGAGCGGAGAGCCGACATCTGCTGGCATCTCCTCTGACAGATGTGCGCTCATGCTTCTTGTTTACAGGTTAAGGCTTGATTAGATAAGTGGGTCAAAAAAAAATTTGGCGCGGCAAATAGCTTTTAATTTTCGTGCACGCCGAGTGAAGGAGGGAGGGTTGGAAATCTCAGTCTTGTTGTTATCATAAAGACTCTTGGAAAAAGGGACTCTGGGAGGGCTCAGCGCGGAAAGAGGCAAGTTTCTGTTTGACTAAAGGTTCCACGTCAGATGTTCTGGCGATGCCCAGGCTCAACCTGGAGGCAAAGCTCAGGCCTCATGTCCTGGCAAGAAGCACTTATTTCGATGCCAAAAAAAGAACAAAACGAAACCAAGCATCGTAGCGGTAAACAGCCATTTGAAATATGCATTCGGACGGCATGATTGCCTCTTACTGCTGAGAGAGGCATGAGAGCTTACATTTCCATCTCCCTAGTTCACAACTCAGAGCTGTCTTGTGTCCGTAACTTTAATTATGTCAATTCACTGGCTGAGATGAATGCAGCAGTGAAGTCGTATGAGCAGGGGCTATATATATGTATATATATATATATATGTATATGTATATACATATATATATATATATATATATATATATATATATATATATATATATATGTATATATATATATATATACATACATACACATATGTATATATGTATGTATGTATGTATTTATGTATCAGAATTCCTACATTTGTAGGTTGTGGCTGCCGTGAGGATAATTCTGCAATAATGCCCTGCACATATTTAGTTTCCAGCTCAGGGGCCGAGGTGTAACAGCTTGCAGCTTCGAGCTCGCACACTGTCACGATCAATAACCGGTTCCTCGATACTTGAGACTCACAGGCTTCAGACTGGGCCTCAGATTATATGGATTTCAGATTTTGAGCCGTGACACCTCGGCGATCCACTTGACTGAGGGTGGTCTCGTGTTTAATAAAAGACTTCTTCTCGCCTGACAGCCTGAGGAAAGGCGCCGGGCAAAGAAAGCATTGAAAAAAAGGCACCAAATGCGTTTTGCCAGCAGCCTGAACGTGAATTCCTGCCTCACAACACAGAACTGTGCAGCGCACAGAGAGTCGCACCTTTGAGGAAAATGTTGATGAGTTTAGCTCCGCCAGTGTAATGTGGCTGCCTTCATTTGGATCGGATTCAAAGGCTGGATTATAAATGAGGCGGTGGGAAGTGAAAGATTTAAAAGCAGTGGGGGAAGCGGTGCCAGATTAGATTTCCCTCGTCATCACCGTGCCAGGTGCCGTGTTAAACTACCTAACTTATTGATGGCCACTTTATCCTTATTAAGGTGCCGTTTTGTGCCGAACCTATAGCTCGCTGAGATTATTATCTTGGGTGGCGCAAACTCCAGGTGACCTGTGGAAGACCTTTACCGTCTATTAATGATCGCCCCCCCCCCCCCTGCTGTTGCACACAGATCACGTTGATGGCTGGGCTGGGGTATTCGAAGGGGTGGCAACAGTCGCCTGGCAGGGCTGCAAAGACCACACTGACGGGTGACATATAAGATCGCGCACGTCATTTGTGGAAACGGCAAAGGTCATGTGACCCTTAAAAACCATAAACGTTAAAAAAAAAAAAATCCTGCAGAAAGGTTCAGTTGTGGCTTCCAGCTAAAACCGATGATTTGTCGAAGGTGGTCTCAGGGGGTGGAGCCAACACCTGGCTGGGAGTCTGGAAGGCTAATGATAACACCTGCTGTGTCTTTTGTGACATCACAAAGGGTAGCACACATTTACTGAATGGTGGATCCGGCAGAGGAAACCAAGGATGGACTTTTCTCATTTTTCCAGGAGTTCGCTGACTGGTCGGAGACACGGAATATTCCGGGGGCTCGTTGGCGAAGTCTTTTTGGTGTCAGCCGACTGACTGCCGACTGACTGTTGCTCTGCGCACTTTCACGCTGGTTTCTAGATGAGGGCCGCCGTCCCAGTCATCTCGACCGCTAACGGGACTGTTGCTATGCCAAAGAAAGAGGGAATAGATGAATGTTAAAATGTCTGCCCAGACAGATAAAAAAGCAAACAGCGTTATAATTTATTCAAGGAACTGTGAGGGGGTGAGTAAATAAATCCAGATGCTTTTTTACTTTTGGGATTGGACTTGATTAAAAACGGCTGTCCTCAGAAAGTCTTTTTTGTCTGCCTGCGATAATTGGCTCCAGGTGGACCAACAAAGCTTAATTTTAATAAGTAACAAATCATTAGGTTTTGAATCAATGAGTCACAGCAGCGGAACTGCTTCCCATGACTTCTTGCTTCTCTGCTTAAAGCCAGTGGCTGCTGTTTTTTCAGATGCGTTACATCGATGAATTATGTGGCAATATGATAACGCCGATAAGCCGAGACGCCGTCGTGGGTCATCGGTCACTTTAGCAGCTGTGGCCCCACCCTCGCTGGGATCTTTCCTTAGCTTTATGTCTCGCCGACGGCACGCCCCCCCCCACCCCCCACCCCCCCACGGTGAAAAGTTCCCGCTGGGAGCCGCTTAAATTATTCAGAGCGGAGGCAGTCGCACTCAGAGAAGGGCCCCGGCAGGGAGGTGGGGGGGGGGGGGTCCAGGGGAAGTGGGTGAGGGCTTAGACTTGACGGCAGATATCGACCCACCGGGGCGAAGGGAACAGTTGTACTTATTAAGTTATTTTTATAGTTTGGCCCATTGATCAGCGGCACTGGACGGTGGGTCGTTGCGTTTGCTTTTGAATATGTAAATGACTGTCTGCCCTTTTACTTCCGACACTCTGTCATAGTCGCATCTGTTGGCTTCGCGAGCGACTCACGTCTGACTCACGTATGTACGTAGTTAAAGATTTCTTTGGTGAGCCGTGTTTTCTTCTGACATTTGAGAGCAGTGTTGACGAGTAATCCATTACAAAGTAATCCACTACTGTAATTAAACTACTTTTTCAGTAACAGAGCAATATAACAGCATTACTGTGGCAAAACTGGTAATTATACCATAATTACTTTATTAACGATTCCATTACTCTTCCAAAAATGTTTTGCAAGAAAAAAATGTCTTATTAGCCACAAAATGTCTGAAATTGAGAAAAACAACCAAAAACAACGATGTTGCAGATTGATGATGCAGCCGTGCATGCAACGTCATTGATCTTTTTTTAACTAGAGTAATTAGTAATTAGTAATTGATTACTTATGAGACAAAGTAGTCAAAGAAGTAATTTGATGACAATAATCAGTAGTTGGATTACTTTTATGGAGTAATCCCAACAATGCTCTTTATGAGGTTGGTCGTCGTGAATGAATACATGAACCATCGATTAGATTGGAAAAACTAAAGAAAGAGCAACACGTTCTTTTAACTTACAAGATGAAGGTTTTTATCTCATTGGCTATAGATCACAGCTAGCTCAGATTTTTATCAGTGGTAGAAGCGTGTGGTAAAAACAGGAAGTGATTGTTTCTCAGACAAACTCTGACTGACTGACTTCAAACTTTACATGTGTGGCAAGAGTTTCTGCACAAACACATTTTTTTTTTTTTTTTTTTTTTTTTTTACAGATTTTGAAGAAGAGGTACATTTTCCCCTCATGGCAACAGGAAAAGGCTCTAATGCATGTACTGCATTACGCTTCCTGCAAATTCTAGACACATGCATGTGGGAATTTGACCACAGACTCAAGACATTTTATTTGTCAAGTAAATGCATTTGACACTGGTATTGATAACAGATGTGCTCAATGGGTTTTTCAAGTCAGCCGAGTCAATGTCTTTTGACTCTCTAGCACTCAAACCGCCTTTGCCACATTTTGCCACCAGACGAGAAAATAATATCCACCTCTGATGGAAATAATTCCCAGTCGAGCGCTTTGAGGTTTTCGTCCGACAATTAATGCCTGCTTTAATTGCTGATAAACTAAACTGAGTTAGAGGGTAATCATTACCGGTCTCTGTTTCCTAGAACAATAGTTTCAGTGCGTTGTGCGCACCGGCATTGTTTCATTTCCTTCTTCCCAACTCTTCAATTACAACATTGACGTTTTTCCATTTTTCCATTCAAACTGCCATTGTTTTTAGAGCCAGTCATATTTTTCTGTGAGCTTACTTCCTTATTGCTGCAATCTAAAAAAAAAGTCATGTTATTTTTCTCATCAACATGTTGCTTGATAGTGAGCGAACGGGTTCCGCCTTGAGGAGGTCACTGTATTTCTTTCTAAGCATCTCATTTAAAAATCAGTAGACAACCTGCGTCATGCGGGGAAAAATCCTGCAGCGGCTGCGGTCACGTGTTCTGCAGACGGTCTTTACATTGGATTAGGACGGGACATTTGCGCTGCTTTAAATTACTGATATTATTGGAGCTGACTGGTACTCAGCCATCAGCTTGACTCTCCTCCTCCTCCTCTTTCCCCCCTTCTCTGTGCGTATTAGGAAACAAGAGCGATTACATAAAAGGCATTATGCAACAGCTTAATGACATATCGCTGGCAAATGAGGAAGGCAATCAACACTTCAGTGTGCAAACAAAAGCACGAGGGCAGCAGTCTTCCATCAGCACGACCGACCAGACCAGAGAGAAATTTGTGCATTTTAATGACAAACAGACTTAAATTATTATTAATTCTTCTGAAAAAAGGACGACACTTGTTGACAGTTGGCAGTGTGTCGCTTTCGCCCTCCTGCCTGACAGCAGATGCACCCGCGCGTTCACATCCCAGCTTCGCTGGAGCTTATGTCTTCAGAGATAGAAGACGAGGATGGCAGCAGGACTTCCTGTTCGCCTCCTAGCAGCAGTGGCAGCAGCAGCAGCACCTGATCATTTCCGACCTGCCCGGGCAGCCATTGACCCGCCGCAAGACATTGTGCATGCAGGATGAAGACAGATGGGACGGCATATTAGCGTTATTGATTACTTATTAGAGCAGAGCTCCAGTTTGTCAGGAAGGCCGAGGGTGGTGTTTTTTTAGGGAGGAAACGCAGCGCCGACTGCACCGGCGGTGTTCCAGCTGGAGGATCAGCAGACAGCAGCATCGGTGGTGGCGGAGGTGTAATGGCAGCATGGAAAGAAAAACAAAAAACATCCCGCCCAAGAAAACAAAACCCCCGACCAGCTGAAATCATCGGAGTTAAATTTATCTCCAGGGAGGAAGCCAGCAGCAGCTGCCACTCCTCGGCCAGTAAATCAGGCCGGCTGGAGGGGGATTACCAAAGGGCACAGACAGACTGATGTCCGCGAGAGGGAAAAGATTTTGCAAAAGTTGCTGAGTCAGACGAGATCATCGGTGCCGGCAACACGTCAGTTTTAAGCGACTCGGCGCAAGAAGACAAACCGTTTACTTGAGTTTAAAGTGGAAAGAGCCCACGTTCGAAATGCAGATTTATCGCAAAATGTTGTGTCTCACGGGACAAGCCGGAGAACTCTGCAGACACAGGGAGAACATGCAAACTCCACACAGAAAGGCCCCAGGAACCTACAACCTTCTTGCTGTAACCACTGCGCTAGCGTGTCGCCTCCATTTCTCATCCAATTTGGCCAAAAGTTTTCTTTCTTCGAAAAACTTTTTTTTTTTTTTTTTTTTTTTTTTTCTTTTATAAATACAGGCTTGATAAATTTTAGCCTTTGTCACAAATGTAATTTATTTCCACGGGAGACGAGAAATCTTAAAATAGCTGGTGATTCACATGAATCTGTAAAGAGCCAAAGGACTTGGAAAAACCATCAGCGGTTTAGAGGAAAACACACTCACTCCGTCATCCTCGAGTGACTCGCATTAAAATGAGAAGCGGGTGTTTATCAGAAAGAAAGAAAAAAAAAAAAACGTCAGGGTTGGGAGTGTTGTTAATTACAACAAAAAAAAAAAAAAACGGGAGAGAGGATTATTCTCAGAGATGATTCAGACGGAGCCGAGGGAATAAGATCTGCAGCTGGGTGTCGTTCCGGTCGGCCGATCGTCAGACAGCCCGCGAGCGCGTCAACTGTCAGAAATATCTCACTCGTGATGGAAACCCGGAGAGGGTCCCAGTATATCTGGAGTGACGCGTCCGTGTCAGCCATGGCAACGATAGGAGGGGGACGTGAAAGACTTAATGCGGTGAAAATGGGTTTCGCAGCCACGTGAGCGTCACGGCGAACCAATCACGTCCCCCGGATGATGAATGGGTCACTTACGGGGCAAATCACGCAGCCAGCGTGAAATACGGTGTGGTTTAAAAAAAAAAAAAAATCGTTATCTGGGTTGCGGGCAAGAAATCCATCAATCCATCAATACATATGTATCGTAATTTGTACGTCGTGCGCGTAAACAATCTAGAGATTCGGGCGATTCGCCCGTCGAATCGATCTCGCCGGGACCTTAAGGGAGAAATGAGCCGGATTAAACCTTGGACGCGGCTGCTAATGTTGCGCAGGGGAGAGGCGGAGGTCGTAAAATGTGGCCGGAACACGTCTACGTTGACCTTCACTTGAATTCCAACCTGTTATCCGGTTGCCCAACTACAGCCAGTCAATGGGGCCTTCAAACACGGCCGCGACTGATGAGGATCCAAAAAGATTTTCAAAAAAAAAGAAAGTCTGGGTTTTATTTTTTTGTCGTCCCCGCTGCACCCGACCCTCCCGCGGCGTGCGTGACACACGGACGCGCCACGTCGCTCGGAACGGGCTCTATGTCTCCTCCCGAGGACATAAAGTATCAGCTCAGGAGAGCATGAAATTGGGTTTGGAGACAAATGGGACTAAGTGATGTTTTCACGATGACCCAGAGCAAACACCACCTGCATTAGCAAGTTAACAAGCCGAGCAAGCTCTAATAAGCCCCGCCTTCCCCCTTTGCTTAGTGAGGCACTTTAGCGGCCGGGCCCTGGACGAGCTGCAAAGGAGACGTGTGACGCAGCTCGGAAAGGCAGGAGGAGTCAGGTGGGGTCGCTTTCAATCAGCGTCGGCAACGATTTTTAATTAGGGGGCATCATCTCAGGGATGTAATTTCATCAGTATAGTTTGCATGCACGCACCCACCCCTGATTTAGAAACCAATTAGATAGTTGTTTTTTTTGTAGCTTGGGATTTGTCTTCCCCCGCCAAGGTTTTTGTTTACTGGATTATTCCAGTAGGGAAAAGTTGCCCAAAGAGACTCCAGATTGCGAATACAAACAACGGGCGTTCATCCAGAGCAAACAAATTGTCCGACGGTGGCGGTTTCTCCTTTTTATATATTTTTTTATTTATTTTTGTTGGTGGGGTGAGGGCTCTGGAAAGGTCCCGTGGGGATTCCAGCCCCAGTTTCCCATTCATTACCCCTGGGCCTGCCAGTCGAGTAGAAAAATACGGCAGCTGGCTCGTCTCCGTCCCCCCTGGGCGCTGGACCGTGGGTCAGAAGCATGGATGTGTTATAAGAACTGGATACCAGACTGCCAATATGACGGCACGGCATTTTTCCCCCAGTGGCCACCCGAGGTACTGCAACCAAAAATCGTACGCGGCCCAAAACGCATTTTCTCCCATTCATCGCTGTACAAAAATAAATCCATCCATCCATTTTCAATACCGGCTTGGTTCTGCACTCAGGGTATTGGGGGTCGGCTGAAGCCTCTCCCAGCTGTCATAGGGCGAAGGCAGGGTGACAACCTGGACAAGTGGCCAGTCCATCACAGGGCCACATAGAGATGGTCAATTTAAAGTTCCCAATTCACCTCACATGCATGTTTTTGGACTGTGGGAGGAAGCCAGAGAAGCTGGAGAGAACCCACGAAGACACAGAGAGAACACAGGAGAAACATCCCACAGAAAGGCCCTTGGTCCAGAATCAAACCCACAACCTTCTTGCTGCAGGGGGCAGCGCTGTCAACCACTACGCCACTGTGTCGTAAATAATTCTATTGTAGATTTTTAAATCAAGGACTTTTGAACTTTCTAAAACATTAAAGGTCAGAAAATCCCTGAATGAAGTTTGGATGTTGGACGCTGGACCGTTGGTGAACTCAGCCATCCAATTGGAATCACTCACTTTAAAGTGCGACGTTAAACAAAAACAGCAAAAGAAAAAAAAAAATCAGAGTCGAAATGAATCTGCGCTCCTTTAATCCGTGGCGGCAGCTTCCCCTTCGCTTCCTCTCACAAAGAGCGCGCGGCGGCGGCGGCGGCTGTCAATTCTTCAATATGCCACAAAGTGTCTGGTCGCCTTCCGCCCCAAAGTCCTTATTGATGGCTCTTTTCGGTCTTTGTGCGCGCCAGTGGCATAGGCACAGGCACAGGCGCAGCTCCGTCTCTGGTGTTGCCTGTGTGGAAATTCTCAATATCAATACACAATCCACAAAGGGGCCCCGGCTCCTCTGCGGTGAGCGGCAACAAAACAAGAGGCTAACAGCGCAGGAAATGATGGATTCTGGAAAGCTATTCACCGTACAGTAATTACGGCTCTGCAAGGGAGATAATGAAGTTGAATGGGCCACTAACAAAAGACTGGACTCGCAGTGCGGTGCCTCTCACATGAAATATTGCCCGCTTGCAGGAGTGCCGTCAATAAAGTGCCGTCCCATGCCGGTTTGCCTGCAATTTATCCACTCAACAGACTTGCTTCTTCACGGGGGACAAGAAGTCGGGGAACCAGAGGTAACGCCAAGACCGATACTGAGGAAAGAACTGGACCTGTTTTTTCTTCACTTAAAATTCACTAATTTTCCTTTGTAAGCATAATTTTTTTTTTTTTTTTTTAAATCGAAACAACAATGTACAGTCACACACTGAACTGAACAGACGTCATAGATGAAAGGGGGTGGAGGTAAAAAAAAGTTGTTTACAAGGATTTAGAGTCAGAAATGTAAAAAAAAGAGTGCGGTTTTAAAGGAGGAGAAATGTAGACTAAATATATAGTCAACAGCCACTTTTAAGTAGAATGGTCAATTTCTTCTTAACGTAAATAGCTCACGGCAGCAACTCAGTGCTTCTGGGCATGTAGATGTGGTTCAAATCAACTCGCTGAAGTTCAAAGGCGGCGTCAGAACGGGGAAAAGAGCAGCCTGAAGTGACTTTGATCGTGGTGGACATGGTTGTCGGTGCCAGACGGGCTGGACTGAGTGTTTCTGCTGCCGATTCGCTGTGACTTTCACAACGTCGCAACCATCTGTAGAGTTTACAGTGGATGGCTCCAAAAAGAGAAAACATCCAGTGAGCTGCAGTGGTGTTGATATCAGGGGTCAGAGGTCAGGATGGACAGCCTGGTTGGTTCTGACCAGTGCCTGAATAACAGCCTTGAGGCGGTGTGTATATACACACTCACAGGCCACTTTATTAGGTTCCCTGTAGTAGCAAGGTGGAAGTAATAAAGTGGCCAGTGTGATTACAGTCTTGTAAATGTTTATCAATGTAATATGAAATTTAACCACACATTTGCTTCTCTGGTTGGCTTGCAAATTGTCCAAACAAATGTTCCGTAAGGTCATAAGCTTTATGGAATTGTTTGACCGACAGAAGAACACCATGACCTACAGTCAGGAACAAGCCAATGCGGCATTAATATGGCTCATGAGTCAGGTAGCAGTGTCACCGCTTTCCAAAACTGACGTCAGAGGCAGCGGGAAGAGGCGCTGATGACAAATAGTATGCATGTCATCGGTCTGCTACGCACCGCCAGTGGCAGCAAAAAAAAAAAAAACCTTCTAGTTGGAGAAACATCTTCTGACTGAAGATTTCCACTGAACTCGAAATATTCGAAAAATATTTTCTCATAGCTCTCATAGTCTCACAATGTTTTTTTTTGCTTTCTTTGTAGTTTATGATGACGATATTATGTTATGGAGTTAAATGAAGAGTAATGAGGTCCGCTGCACTTGCTGCAATCTCGAAGCTTGCACGATTCGGTTCCCTTTCAAGTTTGCACAGCCCCTTAACTGCAATTGGTCACAGCTTTTCACCAACCTGGCAACCCCATCGCCAGCCCCACTGAGCTCAGCGCTGGGTGTAACACAACCTGCACGACAGGCTGTACTGCCTGAAGTGGTCAGAGATCCTCGTAACCACGCTCCCTAAGGCCGGAAAAACCGTGAATACAGGGCAGATGGGAGGAATGGCAAATAATAAAGAATCTGTAAAAAAGTGAAACAACCAAAATAATGTCAAAACAGGCAACCATACCAAACGTGAATATGTAAAACGCAAAAAAATAACTAATGTAAGTTTTGAAATCACGATTCTCAAACGCTCTCTCGAGCGCCGCCAGGCTTGTAGAGTGTGACACTGTCCTGACCAACTGCTTACAAACATCCCAGAAATTTTCCACCATTGGAGAGAACACGCAAACATGAATTGGAACCATAATGGGAGCTTCTTGCTATGCAGGAACAGAAGCAGCCGCCAAGGTCAAACTGCGCCGCTGAATCAAACTCCTTCCGTCAGGAAGGAACCGAGATGTGACTTTTCTAATAAGCTCTTATCTGAGCAAACCAAAAGTGTGACGGACCAAAGAAGGGGGCTGTGAGGGCGTCGCTTAGTTTGGCAGCCACGTGTGACGCCTTGTCGTAAACCCCCCCCCCACGCCCCCCAAAAAAAACAAAACATAACAAGCCGTCACGTCACGGGTTGCCATTTCGATCATATCACCCGTTTTCTGAGAACTCCACACGCAAAGAGAAGCGGTGACATTTCGGCGGTGGGCCGCCTTGTATGATGACGGAGGCGGAGGGTGATGGGCACGTACAAGACCGCCACCGCGTCTTCCCATTGATGTGCGCGGTGTAAACGTCAGGATGATCCACCCCCCACCTTACCCCCACCATCCCGACATCAAATAAAGGGCAGTGTGTATAGCGTGGCGCCCCCTACTCTTTCAAGTTTCCCCCTCTGATAAAATTCTAATTAACTTCAATCCCGGGCGGAGGACGCAGGTTTTTTTTGCGATTGGTTTAATTCTTTGGGATGCGTCTCTTCGTCGATGTGCCCGGCCTGGAAGCGCAAGTCGCTGGGTGTGACGCTGCCACGTTGCGGCTCCTTCTCGTGTTTCGTCACAACAGAGAGGATGCTGTCTGGTTGCGGTTCCCATGGAATGTTTCTTTTTCTTTTCTTTTTTTTTCTTTTTGAGGCGGCTGTTGAAAGCACTTCCTGTCGGAGGTTGGAGGGGTAAACGGGCGAGATTGATCGTTCCGAGCGACGCAGCTGTCACGCAACGTTATCATTCAGCACGAACATAAAAAAAAAAGAAAATCGGCCGATAAAAAGCAGGAAATGCTTATCAGTATCAGTACTTGAGCTCATGAACGGCTACAGGAATAAAGCGAGATTAGGGGAAAAAAATGCGAGAGCAGAAAACTGGAGCCCTGTCACGGGGGCAGAACGCGGTCGGAGCGTATCAGCGGGTCCCAGCTGCGACCTCGGACTCTTATCTTTTGCAGAACTGTGTAAGACTTTCCGCACTCGTTTCTCTTTGTTCGGTGGCAGCCAGACGGCGATACACTTTCCTCCTCGGCCCCTAAGTACCGCGGCAGAAATAGAGCCGAGTGCTCTTTAAGATGGTGGTTATTCTTGTTGCTGATGGTGACGCTGCTGTATGGATTGTTCCTGTAGGCACAGCAGGAAAGTTCAGGCCTTCGATATCCCCTGCAGAGGTTCTGTTTTTTGGGGGGGGTTTTGGAGGATGGGGGGGCGGGAAATGTTTTTTTTACCGTCGCAGATGCAAACACGTGAAGATATTTAAAGGTGCACTACGTATGATGAGAGATGCTGCCTGTGCAGAGGAAAATGCCATGTTGATGTCTGGGGTCAGAGGTCAGAATGGACAGCCCAAAGGCAACAGGAACTCTATTAAGGCACAGATTATGACCACAGTGTACTCCAGAAAATTATCTCTGAACATACAACACTTCCAGCCTTGCAGCTGTGTGGATGTGCACACACACTCGATGGCCACTTTATTAGGTACTTTGCACCATCCATCCATCCATCCATCCATCCATCCATTCATTTTCAGGCAACATCCGTAATGGCGAGGGATAACGATCTGCCGCTGCTGCATTTTGCTCGTTGAACCAAAGGCCAGCGATCGATATCTGTGCGCCAGATCGAGAAAAAAAAGAAAGAAGCACAAATGTTTCCAGGGTCTGCTCATGAGAGGTGATTATTTGCGGACAATCAGAAGCGGAACGCAGGAAGGCCACGTCAGAGGAGGATAACAGGCTTTTGGTTTAATGGGAACCTTCAAGAATCCCCCCACCAGTCCTTAAACATTCATTAAAAAGCTAGAATCGTACGCATTAAACACAACGTATGGAAAACGTATGCCTTTTCTATGAGACAAAGAAAAGGCAATTTTACCCGACAGACCATCCCCACCAGCTGTGCACAGGCTGTAATTAAATCAGCCCTGCGATGCCCTCCATTATCTGTAAAAGCAGCACATGCCAAAAATAATCACAGCATCCCCAAATGCCATGAAGGTTGCATCTTAGCCGCTGCGTGAAATGGCACGTGCGAAACCTCGGCAGGCTGCTCCTTTTTCCCCGGCGAAAGACTCGCTAGCGTAATGCGCTAATATTCCTCAGCATGAGGGATGAGCAGTCTAATCTCGATGCAAGGGGAATTTACAGGTCTACTTAGGGCCCATTTTCTTAAATCCCTGCGGTTAATTAAACTTTATGACTGGGCTTCTGAGGGGCAATGCACGGCGCCTGCAAGCCATAGCAACAGGTCTGGTGAGACAGCGTCTGCAATTACGCAACTAATTATAGCATCAGACGAGGCTCCAGGTGAATTAGCGGCCGACGGCTTATCTTAAGTGTGGAGGGTATTTGGTTGCAGGTTGTAAATGTGAGGAGAAGATCATACAAGATGTTTTATTTTTATTATTGTTATTATTGTTATTATTATTATTATTATTATTATTGAAAAAAAACAGTATTTCTAAGTCATGTGGTTAAATTTATATTTTTTTCATGAAAAAAAGCTATCATGTCTTCACATAAAAAATGTAAATTAACCTGGGAATGATAAATATTTAAAGGCCAAGTGTGTCGAGAGACTGCTGTAACAGTGACACCATCCAGACTCGCTTACATAATTAATATTTACCATTAATTTCTAATACAATAATTTTCTCCTTGTCAACACTTTTATTAACAACGAAGTGAATTCAAGTGAGTGTGTTGCTTCACACCAGGTGGAAGATTTCTAGAAACCCTGCCAAATGCGGCAAAACCAACGCATCAACACATCATTGTGTGCCACCTGATCAAAGTGTTTTTTTTTTAATGCAAGCATCATGAAAGCCATCTCATCCCTTCTGTTTCTGGAGAACAATGAAATAATTAAAAATCGACTGAAATAAATAAACAGGTTTTCAAATGAATTAATCCACATTTCGATTAAACATACAATTATGTATCAAATGGTGTGCGAATAACCTCGGCATGCATTTATTTCCACTTTAAATTAAACAATGAGATAGTGAATAATTGAATTAATTATGTATGATAAAAACTGAGCGCCAACCGCTGTTACCAAAGAGATGTGATCCAGTCCCTTCTCCTGGTGCATTCATCTTTATATTTTTGCTGTTAGACTTTAAAACGCAATGACTCCTTGTGCAAGATTTAAACCATCATCTCTTACTAAACACTCACCTTTGCAAACACTCACAGCTGCTGATCCTGGCGGCCTCGGGCCCTCGCTTCTTCTCTTTCCTCGACTTGGAAAAGCCAAAAGTGGTCAAAACACATTTGAACCACCAACCTCCAACTCCACTGCCGGACTTCCAGCACACTGAGCTCCTCCTCAGTGTGTTATATTAACGAGGCTTGACAACCGTGCTTCATTGAGTACATAATTTACTGACTCAACTTTCAGACAGGTAAAAAAAAACAAAAACATTTTTTTTTCAGACAGGTCCGATACACTTCCGTATATCGTCGTCATCAACTACGGGTACCTGCAAAGGCATAAAAATGTAATAAATTACGCATTGATGTTTCAGATTTCTTGTAACGCTGTTTACGTTTGATGAAGGTTGACACAAACAAATTGCATGTTTGCGACGTTCACAATTGGGCCTTGAACGTTTTCGTCGCGAAAGTCGAGCGACGCGACATCTGCACACATCCCACACAACATCACACTGCTGCCTGCCACGCTCGTTAGTGCAGCGGCAGCTTTCCAACCGCAGTACTCCAGCGATATTTGGATCACAGTGCCCCCTTTTGGTGCCTTCAAGCTACACCCACGTTTGAAAAAAAAAAAAAAAAAAAAAAAAATTTGCTAACCGATATGGGAACACTGACGTTTGCGCTCGCCAGTGCCAGACTGTGAAACTCCTGCAAATACAAATGCAAAAAAAAAAACAACACAACCCTTTCCCAACCCTTAAAAATGCGTCAGAAAAGGGGCTCAGAGTGAGCTGTTAGAATTACCGTTCAATAGTGTTAAACAGGCACATCTAAGCTCCTCCATCTGTGTTCCAATTCTTTTGCTCCTTTTTTCCCTTCTTCTCAGCAAGCCAAGCACAATGTTTGTCTGTCAGCCACAAACCGCAACTCACACTCACACTCACAAATACACACCATTCTCCACGCTCCCTCCTCCATCCACGGAGGCTGGTTGTGGCCTTTGGAAGTAGCGGGGTGGGATAAAAAGGACGGCGTACTTATCCAAATCGGTTTTATATTTCTCGGCCACTCCACTCGGTTTGGTGCCATCCGAGCCCTGCTTGTTTTCTGAGCGGGAGGATTAGACGCCTGCACTCTCCCACAAGGGCGCCAAGGCAAAAAAAAAAAAAAACAACCTAAAAAAAGAATGTAAGACGACGCAGGAACGTCTGCCTCCGGGGGCCTGTTTTGCGCTTCACCTCAAGAATACGGAGACAGTTCAGGCTCGGCCCCCGAAAATTCTTTCCTTGCGCCGCTCCAGCCGAGCTCCTTTTCCGTATTATGTGAAATGAGGACAATGTCTCACCTTTTCTTTCTTTTTTTTTTTTGCGAATGCACAAGGGAGCAGCCAGGAGAATAATAAGGAGCGGCCCTGCTTGTATGAATATTCAGCACGTTTAGGGCAGACGTGATTTCATGAACCTGCTGAAAATGACAGAATACATTAAGGTGTGTGTGTGTGTGTGGGGGGGGGGATGGCTTATCAAAGTGTGATCAGATGTAATGCATGCGCGCTGAATGAAATATGCATGACAAATTGGCTTTGGAGAACACAGAGCAGGCAGGTCCTCTGAACCTTTGCACAAAACCCTCATTGAAATTCCTTTCATTATGACTGCGAGAGACACAGACAGAGACGGAGGAGTGGAAAGATTTCAGATTACGGCTGTGAGAAGAAGCCTCGCGTCGGCGCAGGAGCGCGAGAGAAGCACGCAGACTCGCCAGTGGTGAGCATTTAGTGCGTTTTATTTACAAATGTTTGCCTCGCTTGCCGTTGAGCATGACAGATTCGCTCGCACCGAAGCGCGCAGACCCCAGACAAGTGCCAATCCAAGCAAGACGGTTATTTAAATACATTTTCGAGAGATTTCTTTGAATCTGAGACACACGTGAAGGCACAGAGATGTAGTAACATTGGTCAACAAGCGGTAAAACAAGCAAAGATGATCCTGCAAGGTTGATAGATAATCCCACCAAAAAGCTCATTGTAAATGGTTCCGCCGTGGGAATCTCACAGACACAGTTACCTTCAGACTAGTTTTCATGGCTAAAACGTGGAAAAAAAAGAAAAGCTCTGCTGCATGCAGGAACCCCCATAGCCCCCCTGTTTGTACAACTGCAATACTTGACATATGATGAACGCATAAAAGCACGCAACTGTTTTCCGAGCGTCCCCCTCTCACAATCACACATGGAACAACAATCCTGCCCTCCCAGAAAAACCTACATCTCATTAGAGTCATAAATGATAAGTATGTTCAATGCAAACGTCCAAGCTGTTTGAAACGGCCCCTTTGTCGGTGTTCAGGGGATGCTGTCGCCGCAGGTCTCCTCCTCAATCTGCTGCAGTGCGGCCGCATCACATGGTTGTTGGTTGGCCGGCTGAAATGGCAGAGAAATGTTTTTGTTTTTTGTTTTTTTTTGCATGAGAAAAATCAAAAACAGAACACAGCGCCGTGCTCGTCAGACCGAGAGATGGAGAAACTCACTCTTGAACTGCATGTAGCAGATGTTACAGAAGAGCTGTCGGCTTCGTATTCTGACTTCGGCGCCGGCTTCCGAGCCGCCGAGGTCGGACTTGCAGTCGAAACACTGAGGGGAGATTAAACAAATGTGAGCGTTCTTAAAAAGGAGCTGCCCAGACGGTTAGAGTTGATCAAAGTGTCCGAGCCCAGGGGTGAAAAGATAAAGGCTTGAGAGGACCACCCTTCATTTTCTTTTCATACAGAAAGATAAAAAAAAAGACACACAGAATGAGAGTCTATTAACAGGCTGTAGGCACGAATCACCGCCAGGATGCAGAGGGGGCCAAAAATTGGAGTCAAGAACAAAGATCAAGGTGGCTACAACCGACCAGAGGGGAAGGATTTCCAAGTTCACAAAGAAAGTAGTGCAGGGACTCGCAAGAGGGAATCAGCAACCTTGATTGGTGAGGTTAGCAATCAGAGGAGTGCGCAGTGATCAGACTCGAAAGAGCTCAGGCAAGGCGTGCTGATGACGTGCTCCGAAGAAGAGGAGGCGGAGGAGTCGGAGGAGGTGGGAGGTGGTGGAGGGCAGGGGGAGGGGGAGGGAGAGGGAGCCCCGCTCTCACCTTAAAACAGCTCAAATGATAACAGAGCCCGAGGGACTCGATGATCATGGCTGCTCCTTTTCCCAGCGGAGTGCCACAGTACGTACAGATTTTCTTGCCACTCACTGACCTGGATTACAGAACGCACAGCTGTCACCGCAGACTGGGGAAAAACACACGCCTGACCCAATTATGTAATACGGACGGAGGGTACTACACGTGTGGCCGTTTCTGATTATTTCATACACGTTCCTCGACAAAATAGAATTAAATAAAATTTTCCACTTCACCCTTAAAGGTCTTGTATTATACTCTTGTTCAGAGTATTACTGTATGTAGCAGCGTATTCAGCCCTCTGTTTGTGAACTGGCAGATGCTTCCTTTTAGCTTCCTGCTAAAGCTAGAGTTGGCCCTTCTACACACTTGCAAGGAGGCAAAAAGGCAGATACTTCCAAAACTTCATGTTTTAGTTCACACTCGATGATAAGTGGGTCAAGTGACAGAAGCAAAGGAAGGACTTAATCTGTGGGGTTCACTGACAAGCGAGAGACGTATTACTGTTAGAATATGTTGCTCAAGAATGTTACATGATTCGGAAAAATGCCTTGACATGCATAAAGATTAATACATGATAAAACATGTATGTAATCATTGAATATTCTGTTTTCCTTTAGTTTCCTTTCACATGAACCGCATGAAAAGCTCAGCCACTGTAATAAAGTCGTTTTGCACATTTATGGACAAAGAATGTCCCATAAAACAGAAACACGTTAGCATGGCAGTGAGCAACGAGTTGAAGCTAACAGCGGCGTAACGCTACCATGAACACATGGTCCGTTCTACCTGTTCCGCTGGTGCGGCGGCTCCGGGGAGTTGGTGGGTGACGGCGAGGAGGCCGAGGAGGATCTGGACTGCTGGGACCAGTTGGACGAGGGGGTTCCTGACCCGCCTCCCAGGGAGCTCATGGAGTAGGAGGAGGGTAGCGTGGTGGACTGGGGCCGCGGGGCCCTGGCGGCGCCTCCGTAGGCGGTGGAGTGGCCGGAGAGGGCCGAGTTCGGCCGGGGGTTGTGGGTGTAGGAGTTGTTGGTGCGGGGGGCCCACGACGAGCGCCACGAGGAGTCCAAGCCGTCCAGAGAGTCTCCTCTGCAGAGCCGAGCAGAACACTGGCACGTTAGCGGGATGGTGGAGGGATGTAGCGTGTCCCAAATACACCCACTTCATGTGTAGGTTATTACCCGAAATGAAAAATATACTACACAACTGCAGTTATTTGACCTCATTACCATTCTTTCAAGATCATGATTCGCTGGCCTGGAAGTGCCATTGAGACAGCGCCCCCAGATGATATATGTATAGGCTTCATATTGGTCGCCTGCCCAACATTGTTTGATTCCCTGCTCATTGGCTGATCTCCCTTCATTGTCCCTCCCCTTCTGATGTCTTTGGAGTTCTTGCCAGGCAAGAGGTGTTGATCATATGCCAGGCCAGCTGGGGGCGCTGTGCCAGTGCTTTTCTCCTTGTTACAAGTCAGTGAATGGTGAAAGTGAAGTTGAGACTGTTATTCCAAGGTGGACAATCTACAAAGCATTGCTTTAACATGCTCGACAAGGTGGAGGCTTCTAGAAACACCAGTTATAGGACAACAGGGCACTTGATGCCTTTGTGGCCCAGTTGTGGCCAACTTCAAGAAATTATATTAATAGTAAGTGAGTCATAAAATAGCTGTATTTCATCCATCTTTACAGTGTTTTAAGAGTCATTTCAATGAGGAGCTAAACACTGTGGAGCTTCGAATACTTTTTTTGTGCTAACTTTGCTTTTGTTTATTTTCAAATGACATTAAAGCTACATGATATGTTTTCCACACATCTCTCATAGGTATTTATAGGCCCCTGTCAAATTTTAGAAGCCATTATGGCCCATCAGTCCAAAGGTTTGCCCACCTCTGCTCTACATACTTAAAACTCACTGATAATACATTGCCAAGGGGAAAACAAACAAATTAATTTCTCTCCTTATCATCTGTCACCACTTCACTAGCAAACTTTACTGTCTTTTCGGTCGCAAAAAAACGGAAACCGTCGCACCTGCGCATGGGCGGAATTTCGACCTCCCTGGTGGTGGTGGCCGGGCGCTGACGGATCCAGCTGCTGTCCGTCAGCAGCGGCGTCTTCTTCTTCATCTCGTTGAGGATCTGCTGCCTCTCCGCCTCGGCCTGCGACGCGGGCTGCTGGCCCTTCTTGTCACCGCTGCTCCCTGCGCGTGCACACACCGAGAGAAGTGGGAGAGATAAGGCCAAGTTTGACTGATGGCTGAAATTGAAAGTTTCCGGGAAGCTGCGAGCAGTGGAGGAGAGGAGCGGTGTGCGTTTGGAGGGGAGCGTGAGATCGTGATAGTGGTCGGTTTCACTGCTCTGATTCAACAGCGGGGCTGATCTTCCGTTTTCGGGTGTTTTTTTCAGCTGATTTCTAATGTGGTTTTAATCAACTCGGTTGGATTGATCAGATGGGCTGCACTGGTGAAGATTAAGTGGCTGGTTTTTTTTTCTCGCGGTGGCCGAGGCCCACCTCTCTCCGGCTCTCTGCTTCTCATTGCACTGATGATGTTCCTCCGCTCTCTCTCCAGCTCGGCGCCGGCCATCGCATTTCGGGGCCAGTAATCGCGTGTGCTCCTCACCTGCTCCTGCAGCAGCCGCCGAGACAGGCTCCTGGACCGTGCGTACGCACCTACACGGGGGTTAAAGCCCACATACTGTACGTGTGCAACGGCAGCCGCTCGTCCGCTCGCGTTTGCCGCCGACTTACGGGAGCGAGGAAGGAAGGGAGGGAAAACGAAGTGAACAAACCTTGCCAGTGGGATCTTTCCTCCTCGTCAAGGTGGGGAGATGATTTGGATTTGGCCCTGTCAAAGAAAAGGGTGGAAAAGGTGAAAACTGAAGAACACTCAAACTTTAATTTACACAACCAGTCTAAAGTTTAGACACAACTTCTCGTGGAATTCTTTTTTTTTAATCTTTCCAACTTTTTGCACTGCAGACAGACACTGAAGACATCAAATATATTATTATGCAGCAAAGAAAAACACATTCAATAACTAAATATGTTTTTTATGAAAGGTGGCTATTTTAAAGAATTTAAATATAAAATATGTTATTTTACACCTTTATTGTTTCCTACATAATTCCATGTGTGTTCATACATAGTTTTGAAGCCTTCCGTGAGAAACTGCAATGTCAATAGTCATAATAATAATAATAATAATACATTAAATTCATAGGGTGTGTCCAAACCTTTGACTGGTAGTGTATTTATTTATCTTAAATTTTCTCATAAATGCTCTCACTCTCATATCGAACACGACTGCAACCTTGCGAGCAGCATTTAATTTGCACATTAATAGAACATCCTCCTCATTGTGGACGTCTGTGAATGCAGCAACGCAATGACGCATCAGAGTCACTGTGTGCCAGTTTCCTTTTGCAGAAAACACATAAATACACTTGAAATACGTGCGATGTGAGGCCGCGAGCCTTCCTTTCCGCACCGCAGCTCTGGGAACACGTCTCTAGCTCGCGGTGTCGCAGCGATGGATGACTAATTGCTCGTCTTTGTCTGCCATTGGTGTTGGTGTTTGGCAGGGTTCTATGTTTTTTACGAGACGCTGTCTTGGCAGTTTCCGTGCGATTAAGGCAAGAACAAAGTGTGCTGCCAGTGCGTCACTCCTCGCGGGACACACGTGACTGCACACAAAAGACGAACCTGGGTTTGAAAGCGCGGGCAGGCTCACGTCAATGCAACACTTGTAAAAAAAATCTCAGTGTTTGAAATCTACCAACAGTTTAGGGTTGTGCGTCACTTATTGTTACACGCCGCACCCTAATACGACAATAACTGTTACTATACTTATGTATATCCAAAGGAGGAGCTTTCATATATTAAAAGTAATATTTATTTTGTGTATATAGAAATTAATATTCATTAATTTGTTGCGTCAAGTGCTGCCGATAGATGCAGAATTAGTTGCAGTGTTTCAGCCAAACCGCTAAACTCATTATTTAAAGTTAGTAGAAGAAGTCTCACGGTGCGGCTGATATGTATGATGACACGAAAACGGATTAAACAGTTTTCCCATGTGAGGATGTGATGTTAGATGGCGCCAACAGCTCAGTACAGAGAGAAAGGTTTGCATTTGGACAAACTCCCATACTGACCTGTCGACAGAGGACAGCGACGAGACGCTGGTGAAGCGATGGTAGCCGTCCCCCCTTTAGTGAAGGGTGGAGTGATGGGAGGTTGCAAGGGGTGAGGTTGAAGGACAGGGGACGAGGATCAAGCACATGCACACATGTTAGTCTTGTTAATGCGCAGACAAATCAGGCAAAAAGAGAAAAGAGGAGGTGAAGCAGGCTGCACCGCAACATGTTAGCTGCACCGCGGCAGTGACCACACACTGAAATGGGCTGCTTGACATTTAAAGGTCCTGTGTTGTGTGAAACGTTCAGTCAAGGTCCAATCAAGCATTTAGCAGCAGTGTTGTTGGGATTACTCCATAGAAGTAATCCCACTACTGATTGCAGATTACTTCTTTTAAAAGTAACCTAATTACTTCTTTAACTACTTTGTTTCATAAGTAATCCATTCTTAATTACTAATTACTAAAGGCAGTTTAATTACAGCAGTTGATTTCTTAGTAATAGATTACTTGCCAAGCTGCAAACAGGGGGCTAAATATGCCGTTTAGAGGAGATCTTGTGCCAGTGTGTTTTCTTATGATAATTAATTCAAGGCTGCTACACAGGAAGCTAAAACTGAGCACCTGTGCAGGAGGTCATAAATAGAAAATATCCCAGAAAATATTCTGCTTCGATTGATTTTTTTTTTTGGGATAATTGAGTGTACAAAACAGCTGCTCTGGAGTGTGGGATGAAAAACAAAGCTATTAAAATGGGATAATAATTGTGTAATAAATGTAAATGAAATGTGTTGTTATAGTTATGTTGGGGAGACAACAGAGGAGGTGTGAACACTGACCACTGCTGCTGCTCCAAGCTTCTCTCCTCCTCCCTGCGCAGCCGCGCCGCCTCCTCCTGTTGCCTCCTCTCCTCCGCTGCCCTCTCCTCCTCCCTCCTCCTCTGCCATCTCAGCTCCTCTGCCTGCTTCCTCTTCCTCTCCTCCTCCTGCTTCGTCTTCCTCTCCTCCTCCACCTGCCTCTCCCTCCGCCTGCGATCCTCCTGCAGACGCTGCAGCTCCCGCTCCTCCTCTTCCCGCTTCCTCCTCTCCTCCTCCTCCTGCCTCTCCCTCCGCCTGCGCTCCTCCTGCAGACGCTGCAGCTCCCGCTCCTCCTCTTCCAGCTTCCTCCTCTCCTCTGCCTGCCTCTGGCGCTCCTGCTCCTCCCTGCGCTTTCTCTCCTCTAGCTCCCACAGAGGGGAGGAGGGCTGGCTGAGAGGGGAGAGAGGGGAGCTGGGGCTGGCGCTGTGGCTGTTCACCTCCAACCTCCAGGACTGGAACACAGAAAGAAGAACAGGAACGCATTACAGTTAATGTAATACAATATGATTAACCACCATGAGGAACTGGAAGTACGATGGGAAAACTCCACTCAATTTACAATAAACGATGAAAGTGGAACCTTTAATAACCTTAAATCTGCAATGACATTGTGTTGTACTGATTGAATATGTCAGGGGTGGGCAAACGTTTTCACTGGTGCGGCCACAATGGGTTCTAAAATGTGACAGAGGGGCCATAGCAGGAGCAGATGGATGGAGTGTTGTGGTGACCCACCTCATAGGAAGAAAAAATATATCATGGCATATGGAATAAAACTTGCTTTATTGTCAATTGAAAGCGAACAAAAGCGTAGTGGCAGGAAACAGCAATTCACCTGTAGATACTGTGATGGTCATAATATACCTAGAACAAGTTAGTTTTAAACAACTTAAAAAAAAGTTAAAATGTGACCCATTAGACGTCAACTTAAAGTCAGAGGATAAATGTTTAGGATGTTTTTACTGTTCTCTAATGTAAAAATGGGTCACATTGGAGCCTCAACATGATTTAAGGGTTAAATAATATGTTCCTTACACATTTTTCATCGTGAAATTTAGTTTCTCAGGAAAAATAGCTGCCTATCAATTAATCGTTAATTGATCGCTAAGGTCAATCAACTCACGATTAATGAATTGATGGATAATTTGCATCCCTAGTTGTTACCTCTTGTTGGTTTGGGCTCTTGGAGATGTCCTTCTGCGCATTCATCCACTCCTCCTGCAGTTTCTCCTGGTCACGCTTATATTTCTCCTGGACGGAAAAAAAACACACACAGATAAACCACTAAAGCAACACAAACACCCACATGCACAACCATCACTGTACAATACAGTGAGTTGAGAAAAGGGTTAAAGGACAAAATGTGCGAAGATACAAAAGACCACATGGATGATGTGGCTGTAATAGTCTCATAATTCCTCCCCGCACACCTACACAGCTTCCTGAACCAGCCTGAAGGTTGACAGAACCTTGCTCAGGGCTGGAAGTCTCCCTAACACATGGAGAAATCAGGCCGAGTATCCAGCAGGGACCAGGACCGGAGGAGTATCAGGCCTTCCCGACAGCATCAGCGCTCTGCTCGGACACCTTTTGATCTCTCAATCCAGAAATAGACCCTCACAATATTGTTTTGACAGGATTCCTGCTGCATTTAAGGCCGGCACACGGCTGAACGTGCTTCGCGACGGACACTCCGCAATATCGTTTGGCATCCCTGAGGAAAAGGGTGTTGATTTTGAGGACATCCCTGTCCATCATTTAAAGCTCTGGGGTTTGTCTAAGACTAGGAATGAGGCAAACCCCCTCAGAGTGGGTGTTGAGGATGAGTGGCGGTGCTTTACTATCACCACAGCTGAATAGTTGTTTTTCTTTTTATTTACTATTTTCGGGATTTATTTAAGCTTCATGATTATGACGCAAGATGCAGTTTTAGCTTTGCTGAACATAACAGTCTCGCTGGTGACGTTTTTGTCCTGAATTTCAATAAAAATACATTATGATCGAATGCATAAAAAATGCAGCTGAGGCAATTCTGCCTCCTATGATGGCAGAATTGACACACATTTATCTCATTGCATCATGCAAGTGCTTTTAGTTACCTCTAGGACGCGCTGCTGCTGCTTCTGCCATTTTTCCTGTCTTTTGCGTTCCTCCTCAGGGTCCCAGGACCAGCGGTTGGAAGACGCACTGATTGGCGGAACTGTTATCTGCAGGCGATGAAGAGGAGGGTTGAAACAGCGGCCAGGTAGTCGCCGACACACACGATGTTTACATGTCGTTTTACGATCATCTCCTCCCGCCGCATGCAATAAGCACTGATTGCATTACTCACGTCTGGCATGACGGCGTCTGATCCCCCTTGAAGAGTCGAGAGAAAAAAAAAAGATCACGCCGTTATTGTTTCTGGCAGGATCAAGAAAATCAAGGTTCTAAAAGGAACGCAACCCCGGGGCTTCGCATTTTAGCAACGTTGACAGCCTTATTAAACTTTCAACTTGTTTTTCTGAGCCAACTACAAATTTATGGTTGAGAATGACGCGTGAAACCACGAGAGCAATTGATGTATTCAACATGCCCCAGGCAACAAGATCAAATTTCACCCACGTTGACACATTGATTCTTTCAATTCGACAAAACCCAGTTGTTGACATTTAAATTGGACGCCAGCCCCAATAGGAAAATCAACAGTCTGAGGGCGAGAGCAAGCAGACACACATGGAAAAAACACAGCATGCATTGAACACATACAGCACGGAACATGTGGCACCAAAGGTGAATTTTCAGTTCTAGTGTCCACCGAGAAAATACAAGAAATTCATTCAGCCTTCGGCGCAGAAAAGGGAATAAGTGCAAACAGAAGCATTGCAAATGCAGCGAACACGTTTAATAATCTATGTATCTACCTGGAGGACTGTCGTAAGAAACTCCCATGCTGCTCGAATGAACAAAATAATGTTTTCTGTGTGCAAGGACTCGCAAACAAAGCTGAATGACTAGGAGCGCGCCGGCGCCAACTGGAGGGGAAGGGCCGGGGGGTCAGGGGGAGGTTAATAGTCGACACCAAGCAAGACTCCCAGAAGAAGAGGAAAAGGCCTCACACACAGCCTTGGGGAACCTCTAGTTCTGGCACTTCATTCCGAAATGACGACTTGTTGGACACGAGAGCGAAACATGCAGCTGATTTTCAGGACGCGGACAACACAGAAGCAGGGAACCCAGCCACCAGGAAGACAAGGTCGAGGAATCCCACGGTTTTTCTTTTTGTTACCTTTTTCAAAAAACTCGGATCTCCGTTTTAAGTTTTTCAAAGATATGGATTCTGAGTCTACATGAGAAAAGGAAACAAGGACACAGTGAGTGTTGACCGTACGCACCTGGAAACAGTGTGTGGCTTTTAGAGACGCGTGAAATTACATCTTTTTTTTTTACACCAAATTGTTACACAACACAGCAAATGGCACTAATATTATGCGCCACAATCCCAGCGAGTGCAACGGCTGTTTTGAATCAACACAGCAACAGCAATCCCCGGCTGCTGCGCCTCTGTGTGCCTTGTACAGAAATAGGTGTCACGATCAATTCTGCAACCTTTCTGCTTGTGTGCGCTTGCTCTTTACCTTGGTTCCTCATGGTTGGCGGCTCCTTGCGCCCGCCTCCGTTAACCCCGTTTGCGGCCACGTCCTGCGGGGAGGCACGGCACACTGAACACTCGCTCGAGAAGCGCTGGGCCAAGCGCCCGAGACAAAGGGCGATATTTAATCAAGACTCCAGTCCGCCGGAGTGATTCCGGGTCACTTACAATGAGCTGGTGGGTGGGTGTTGGCAGCGCTTCTTTGATGCTGCGGGAGGTGAAATCCAGGCTGGAGCTGACGGAGTTGGCGTCGGGAGAACCTAGAAGTATCGGATGATCCGTACTGGTCAGATTGATGGTCTTATGGCTTTTAAATGGCAGGGAAGGCTGGTCTCTGTCCCAGTCTGCGTGCAGACAATGCAATGGCAAAGACAGGGCGCATTTTGCACATAAACCCCAGTTGTTTTCTGTGTCTTCTGTACTTTGTTCTCTATTTGCTGAAAAAAAGAGCCCAACATCTGAAAAATATGTCTTTTTTCTTTTTAAAGACCACTACAAAGCGGGAGTAGGGGGGTTGAGAGGGGTTGCTGTTTTAGTGTTGTTACAGAGAGCAGCAGGGAGTGACAGAGAAACCACCTTCCCCAGCCATGCAGCCTATTAAAGCTTTCATAAAAAACCTACACAGTGTTGCTAACAGGCTCACCACCACCACCAGCAGCAGCTGCGCTGCGCTAAACTGTCTCCTCAATTGCTGTGTGTTAGTTCAAGTGGGCAACTCTGGGTGGGTTTATTATTTTTCTATGCAAGGTGACACTGACATAGCTGGAATGAGCGAGCCTGTTACATTGACACTGTAAAGCGAAACAAACAAACAAACCAACAAAAAAAACAACAGCACACTCGAGGGACCAGGAGCCTCTGCAGGAGCTATTCTGTTTGAGTTCTCTGCAGGGAAAACAATACTGCGAAAGATAAACAACCAGAATAAATGAGAGGCAGCGGAGAGAATGAGGAAACGGGGACGAGACACACAGGAGGGTTGAAAAAAACAAAACCAAACCAAAAAAACCTCAGGCTGAGGTCAGAAGAGGAAGAGCCTCCTTCACCAGGAGGAAAAAAAAGTTTCAGGTCCTCAGTCATCTGTCATGGCATCATCCGTTGGATGATTTCACAACAGTTTACACACCAGTTGAAAGTGTCAAACGTGTTTAGTAACCCGAGCAGTGACAGCAACACTGTCAGCCCGAGGAATGTTAAACCACCTCGAAGTTAAACACCAGAGCAGGCTCCCGATGACGACTCACTGTTCTGGCCGTGTTGGCGTACGTCCATGACCAGGCTGCCCTCCTGCAGAGCCTCCTCCATGCACGACTTCCAGTCTAAGTAGCTCATCTCTGCCACCTGGTGCCTGTTCACCGTCAGCACCTCGTCCCCGACATGAAGCTGGCACATCTCAGCCTGGCTGCCTGCGGCACGCGCAGATTTAAAAAGATAAGATAAGATAAGATAAATAAAAATAGATTTAAAAAGTGCGGCTTTGCTTTGTGAGCTTTCTCATTCATGTGATAATTCAATTTAATGTTCTGCGCAAACAGCTAAACAAGTCATAAGTCACAAGTTTGTTGTGCATGAAAAACAGCAACATTTTATCTTCTTTTGAAAGCAATTTGAATTCATGACTTCTCGACTTGCAGAAAGTCCTGGTTTATGCACAGTTTGGAGATATTCATATTCTCACGGAGTTTGAGCTCATCCAAGATTGAGCGCTTATGAAATCCTCGCAGAAGATCATAAACTGTGACTCTCATCACGTTTTCTTGTCTCGTGCATCTATTATTAACTCTGACCACCGTCTGTGCTTTGTCTTTTTTGCAACACTTTGCTTGGATGCATGTGCAGAGACACAGATGTGGTAGATGTTTGTATCACATCTCAAGTTAAACTACGAAAAATGTGATCCAGCGATGATGAAAACCTCAGTGGAAGGAGAGTGTGAGGCCCAAAAGATCTGACCCACATAGAGTTGCCCTACATAGTTTCTGAATCGCTGCAGACAAACCTTGATCTGGGGCTCGATCATGAAATAAAAATGGAGCTGGAGTGCTTGGGATCAATACTAAGTCAGTTGTGTCTGAACGGGAGGTGCAGTGCGGAGGGGAATTCATTGACTCATCCAGTGATCTCCAGCTCAAACGTTCTCTGTCAGTTACCTTTTTGGACAGAGGTGACGCGAGCGCCTGTGGAGTCCCAGGCCGCCTCGAAGCCAAAGTCCTTGCTGCTGTTAGGCTTCTGGTTCAGGCTGATGCGCATCTCGCAGTGGTTCTCCTGTGAACCAAACAGCAGCAACTTAACATGTGCAGTAGAGATGCAAAGAGAGAGAGAGAGAGAGAGAGAGAGAGAGAGAGGGAGAGAGAGGGAGAGAGAGAGAGAGAGAGCAGTTTGGCAAAGGGAAAGAAATTATTTATGGACTTGTTGCTTCTCTTCATTTATTTGCAGCACTGCCTTTGAACAACAACGTTCAATATCCATTTTTTTCTCTCTCGTTTTTTTGAGGTTTTGTTTAGTTAGTTTTGTGTCATGTCCGTGTCAAGTGTTTCATGTTTTTCGTTTGTGTGCTTCCTGATTTATTTCATTGTCAAGTTTAATGTTCAATGTGCCCTGTTTTGAGTTCATGTCAAGTGGTTCATGTCCTTTCACCTTCACTTGCTCTTTCATTTTTTTGTAGTCTTGGTCTTCTCTTGTTTTCCTTCCTGTCTTGCTTTTTTCTTTTTGCGATTATGTTTGATTATCACTGCATCTAGTTGTCAGCACCACGCCCTGATTGTCCTCACCAGTGTTGACTGTATGGACTGTGAAAGTCACTCATGTTTTGTCTTGGCGTGTACTTTGAAGAATATTATTTGAATTTTTTGTGATTGTTTGAGTTTACAGACATTTCAGTGTCCTTTCCAAGCCTGGTCAAGATTCAAGATTTAAATGTGAAAACAAGTGTCTCCTTATTGCACCACAGTCAAGATTTCTGCTTTTAAAGTCCCAACATTTACTTTGACATGACCATTACAAAAAGTTTAATATCTGTAATGTTTCTCTTGCCTGTTGGTGAACTAATCCGAGATATGAAAATCCCATCCTCCCATTACTTCTTTTGTCTGCCTCACTTTTTGAGAACCGCCCCTTCGTGATGTCACAAAGGGGATATACGAGTGGGAGAGGTATTAACACTGCCCTTTAAGGCTGCCTTCATTTTATTCCTTTTCAAAGCATATGGAAGGTCCAACAGAAGTTTGGACAGGATGCTAAAACTGAGCTTACCGACTGCTAAATAAATAAATTATACTAAAACATTAAAAGTGACTAATTATTTGAACCCCCTGTGCATGTTAGCTGATTTCACTACCTGACTGGTGGTACTTTTGACCGAGGAGACGGTCTGAGTGGTGGTGATGCTCCTCACTGAGGTGTCGGCCTTCTTCTCCGCCTTCTCTTCCTCGTCGCTGCTGCTCTGGCTGGAGCTCGACTGGGACTCGTCCTCGGAGGTCACAAACTGCTTGTAGCGGCTGGGCACCGTCGACCTCTTGGAGACGTCGGCTTTGCCGTTGATGCCCCTGCCGGTATCGTCCAACTGCCCGGGAGCAGTGAAGAGGTGAGTGTTCTGTCTTCAGCGTGAGAAACTCACAGTAAATTGAGTAAAATGGGCTGAGAAACTGAGCTGCGGAACTTCCAGGAGTTCAGTCCTGGAAGTCTTGATGAGATTAAACATAATTCTGTTTGCAGAGTCCACTGTGTCAGTAGCAAGTGTGAGGGTGGATTAAAAATAGCAGCTCGACTAGTCAAGCCTGCACGATAAAAGCAGCATAGTGCCTTGTAGAAGACAATAACGTAATAACTGGCCAATAACCTAATAAAAGTCCTGAGCCGATAACTTATTACGTTCTTGACCTGCTGACGTTATTGGCTAATAACAGAGCTTATGTTATTGGCTAATAACTGAGCCAATAACGTAATAATATGCTAACATCACTTGATTTAAGTTTTATTTATCGGACATAACTGTAATAAATTGCTCTCTTTCTCTGTCTGTCTGTATGACATGTAACTCGCGCTTGAATAGATTTTTTTTTTCGCTGTTAAGGATTTTTGATGAGATTTTTTTTGATTGCCAATGGTTATTTCAAGTTATCGGTTTAGGAATTTTATTACGTTATTGGCCAATTGCATTTTAAATAGGGCAAATTTATAACGCTATTGGCCAGTTAATACGTTATTGGCTTCAACATGCCTTCATACATGAAAGTAGCGATACGAGCGGAATCTGTACTAACAATGACTCCAACTCAAACACAAACCGTGGTCCAATCGAATTTATAGCCGACTGTACTCACAGTGGAGGCTCGGGGGATCGAGGCGACGTGGGACAACTGGGTCGTGACCCCGAAGGGCCTCGGGGTCACTACCGAGGATAGGCGCGAACCCTCGGCTTTCTGGAAGCTCCTGGGGAGGGAGGCGGAAACCCGAGAGGTGGCGGGAGGCTTGGCTTCCATCGAGCTGGGCTGCGGCTGGACCTCCTCCACGGCCTGTTTACGCGACAGCGGGTACCTCGCTTCCACCGGCTTCCGCGCAGGGCTGGAGGAGGAGGAGGAAGTGGTGGAGGAGGAGGTGATGACGGTGGTGCTCTCCTCTGTTCTGACTCTGGCCGTGCGCTCCGAGACGGGAGAGCGGGATCTGAGGGCGGGGCTGCGGCCGGCGGTGGACGTGGGATCGTCTGCAGCGTCCCGGGACTCTGGTATGATCGTCTTCTTGGTTTCGGAGGAAGTGTAAGGAGTGTCAATGGTGTAGCTCCTCTCGGGCAGGGCGCGGGTGCGCAGGGAGACGGCAGGTGCCTCGAACGCGTCGTCCTCGGTGTCCAGGTAAGACAGGGACGAGAGCCGACCTTTACTTTCCCTGCGGGTGTCGGGGACAAGGGCAGGGACGGCGTGAGCGTGGGAAGAGGTAGAGAGTGGACGGCGACGTGGAAAATTAAAGGGGAGCGGCTTAAAGGGGGAAAAAAAGATGAAAGACGCGAGTGACAGGAGGGTAAGCTGGGAGAGGGGGGGGCAGCCCGCGAGCAGATGATCTGGTTACACTCGTACAGTGACTGAAGGCGTAATTACAGGGAGGCTCCTCCTCCTGCACAGATAATCCCTTGCATTTAATGCCGCAAAAAAAAAGAGAAAGAAAAAGGGGAATAAACAAGTTGTCTATTATTACCTCAGAAAAGACTCCCCCTCCGATGGGTTAAAGAGGCGAAACGGAGGAAGAAAGTTAATGAGCAACGCAAAGTTAGCAAGTCAGTGTAGAAACAGAGAGAAGAGAGAAACTTTTTTGCGTTCTTCCCCCCCGTCGCTCACCTCTTCTCCTGCATCTCCTTGAAGGTTCTGGACCTCCTGCCGTCGCTGTACGTGATTTGCTCGATCTTCTCCCTCTCCTCCTTCTTCTTCACTATGTCCGAGTTGACGCTGCGGCGCCGGCTCTTCCACTTGCTCAGGTCCTGCAGCGGGAGCGAGAGCAAGCCCAGAGAGCCACATGCATCATTTTCTCCATGACGCTTTAGTTCACGTCCGCAATAGAACGACACTGGCTGCTGCTGTGCAGGACAAACTCAGGTGAGCAGGGGAGGAGGAGGAGGAGGAGGTGGAGGAGGAAGAGGAGGTGGAGAGTGAAAGGGGAGGAGGGAGGAGGGCTTCATGTGAGGGTGTTCTATTTGTGAGCTCCAGGCTCCTCCTGGCTCACCTCCCCTGTGTACTGGAGACTGTGTGACCTAAATGCTGCTTTGTGCAGTGCTGGAACTCCATTATTCTACCGTGCAGCAACCAAGCGCAGCTAGGTAACCTTTATTTTATTTTTTTTTGGGTCGCCATTAATTTTTCCCAGCAGTTAAACAGCAAGTTAATGGATCCCAAGCGTCGCAAAGTGGAACGCAGCTGCTCTCTGAACACTTTATTATTTTTTTTCCAGAAATAACTTGTGGCTCCACGTCAAAATGTTGATGCGCCGGGGCAGGGTTATTTTTACCCCTCCGCAGCACCAGCTGTCCAGATTACATCATGAAACCATTTAACAACAACCGTAGCAATGATATTGACAATATGTGATGTTGAAACGAGGTCGGTCCGTAGCCAGAGGGCGGCGCTGCGCCAACCGCTGCTCACCTCTGTGTCTGTCTTTTGATGGAAATAGCTCATCTTTTCACCCCCCGGCTACAGACGCCACCACAACACCTGCTCTCCTGCTCACATCCTCTGCTCAGCTCTTTGTTTTGACCCAAAAAGCGACCGTGTCATGGATATTTTCAGATTCTAGAGGAGCAACTCTAAAAAGGGGCCGTTTTAGCCCTCTGTTTACAGCGTTCGTTTCGTTTGTTTTGCTGTGTTGCTGAGAAATTAAAAACAAGGCGCTGGGGATGTTGTAACTAATCTGATAGAGCTCACAGTGCCGTTTGTGATGTCACAAAAGGATGATTGGCTGAGCTGTGTTTTAGTACTGAGTTTCAGAAAAGTGGACCAAGCAAAATAAATAAATGAAAGATGAATACAGATAGATACATTACCTGTCTAAAGTGTCTTTTCTTTCATTCTTATGACTACTGACATTGCGGTTTACAACTTTTATTACAAACAATGAAGGTGCAAAATGACTCAAACACGTTTTATGTTTAAATTCTTCAAAATAATTTCATAAAAATGAAAGTTATTTGTGTGTTTTTCTTTGCTGCATAATTACATACATCTTTCTCATACATTTTATCTCTTCAGTATCTATCTGCAGTGTAGAAAGTTGTTGCATGAGAAGGTGAGTCCAAACTTTTGACTGGTAGAGTACACTGTATACATATTTTAAAAAATGTTGACAAAGCGAACGTTACACAATATGGGACCTATAAAACAAACAAACAAACAAAAAGCAGGTGGGTGTTTATCATCGACTAACACTTACGTCTTGCCATTTATCATCGACCTCCTTCATGCTGTCGCGGTGCCTCTGCAACTCTTCGTAAGTCTGCTGCCGCCGAGCCTTGATTTCCACCTGGATGTCGTTGGTTGATTTGCTTCTGTGAAGGAAAAAAAAAAGAGTGGCAAAGTAAGATAAAAAATAGAGACCTTGGACTATCAGGAAGTGGAGACGGGAGTGTTTGGAATGCGTTTGGCTGGCATTTACCGCACAAAAAAGGTTACAGAAAAGGTTACAAAGAGGGGAGTCCAACAATAAATCCGCATGCATCCTGGAAGAAAACAACCGAAACGAAACATCATCTGTAAAACAGCAGCACGTTGGCAGAGACGCTCAGAACCTTTAACCTGAAAGTGACTGTTAGTTTGAAAACGACGGCGCGTTAAAACAGTGCGGCGAAGCCTGCTCGGGGTTAGTAAAACAATCACAACACAGCTTTACATCATGCAAAGGCTCATTGCCTGTTGAAAGCAAATGGACTTAAAAAAAAAAAAAAAAAAGCCCCACTGTTTGATTCAAACCTACCTGTAAATTCTACGTATTCTAAACATCTCACGCCGGCATCGCGCAGCCCAGCCCGGCGCTCAGTCATGACCCTCACTGCCACCGGCTGGGTGCATGAGCCAGCACTTTAGCTATTGAACTTGTCTATTCCACTTTGTTGCCATGTCAATAGAGCTTTGTCCCGCAGCAACCCCCCCGGCCCCCCCCCCCCCACCGCGGGCAACCTGGCCCCGTGCCATACAACACTCTATACCCTGCGTGTCATTTCAGCGGCGACAGGGTGAGAACAGGGCAGCGCAGAAGCAGGGGTTGGGGTGTGGGGAGGTGCGACTGTAAGAGGGGGCGGGGCTGGTTGAATGCAAACGTGCCACATTCCTGGCAGCCCGTATCAACTCACCCGTCGATACTCTCCGGGGCTTGCCGCTGTCTGGGAAACCAGAGAAAACAACAACAGTCACATTTTGCTGTAGATTTTTCCGGCCGTTTCAGTTTTCCGTCATTTGCAAAACCTCACTTTAACCTCTCTACTGTGTTCGATCGCGACAGGTGTGTGGTTCTGTGTGTTCTGTGATGTCACAAGGGGCTAGGCGGGTACCTCACTGGTACTAATAAAAACACCCACAGCCAGGTGTTGGCGCCTCCCTCTGAAACCGCCTCACCGCCACCTTGTTTTTCCTGTTCCGAACATGCAGAGGCTCTCACGAGTCATCGCTTCTAGTTGAAGAGACTGACAGAAGAAACAGTTTTTTTTGCAGATGGTTGTAAGCAGAGGGTTAAATCTGATGTTTTCTGAAGCGGTGAAGGTTTTTTTTTTTTTTGCAACGATTTATGACGCAGGGCTGTGCTGCTGCAGTCCTAGGCTAAAAATAAAGTTGTAAATTTGATGACGGCCTAGACTGTCTTCAGTTGTACCTTTGAACATGAATCTCACAGTGTTCACAGACCCCGTGTGTGTGTGTGTGTGTGTGTGTGTGTTTGAGCTCACGACACGGCCTCACCTTCCCCTTCTCTTCCCCTGACATTTGGCTGCGGAGGTGTGCAGACACTCTCCAAACAATGCCGCCTTTCTTGAGACTCTGACGCAACTGGAAACTGTGTTCCTGCGCACGGACACGAACTCAACCCATACGGTCTCCACCGGAGTCCAATGGCTATGTGCTTTGTACCAACCTGTGCTAAATTTATGTTCATGTGCGAGCGCAAAAAGCACACAGTCTCGCGTCCGGGTCACTGTGGGGCCCGTCGTTCTGACACAGCGGTGGGGAATTTCGACAGGCGTTAGCGTCGTCCTCGGCTAGGACGGATGATTTTCGGCGAGGTCCGAGATGTGTGTTTGACTATTGCTCAAGCTCAAGTGTTAGAGTTTTACACACTGGCGTGATGCCTCCTCTGCTGACAAGAAAAAAAATTCATCATTCCTCCTCGCGCGCGTGTTGTGTAAAGGTCAACCAGCGGCTTATGGAAAGCATTCCATTAACAAGATAATAGCGTCTTTTTAAAAGGGTTTTTATTCAGCTTAGAAAGTTGAAGTGTCATTCACAGACAGGTGATGTGCCAAACATTTCGGAGGATATGTTTGTATAGTGGTGGAGCTTTCGTCCAGAGAGGCACACACTCCAGCAGCAGCAGGTTCAATGTACAGTCTGGCCATTCACTCAGCATTCATGTCAAGTCATCTCGCCACCATGCAGAAAACTGTAAGTCAGAGCCTTGTAGGCCTTTGATTACAGGTTGTTTTTTTTATGTAACAGGGAAAATATTCTTTAATTTCAAAGCAACAGCCAGCCAACAAGAAGACGCTCCGGCTCCTTCAGCGGAAGTCGCGAGCTTTCTTGCGTAACAGCGACCCTTCAGACCAACCAATATTTAGCTGCAGCACCAAGCAGACCATGAAACACCTCCAGATCAAAAAAATAATCGACTTTTTGCACAGTCCCACGGCCCCCCCACATCCCCGCCCACAAAATCATTAGACAACACAGCATTGGGGAGAAAAATAAAAGGTCAGAGAGTTGAGCGGAAACGAGCTGCTTTCACAACTTGAGCGCCGCCAGTCTCTCCACCAGCAGCTTCTTTTTGTATCTCAGTTGGCTGGCCTCCCGGATGGCCTGCCACCTCTGCAGGTCGCCTTCGCTGCAGGACGAAGGCACCGAGGGCGCGGCGCGGTCGGCCGACGCCGGCGCACCCGCGAGCTTCCGCACGAGCATGTCGTCCTTTTTGGAGCGCTCCTCCAGCTCGACGACGCCGTCGTTGGGATCGGCTCCTGCCTCGGCGGCGGCCAGAGGGCTCGGGGGGCACAGCAGCCGGGCCTGGAGCTCCGGCGGCAGCTCCCAGGGCTCCGGGATGGGCATGGGGGCGTAGTTGTCGGGCGCCCCCGAGAGAGGCCGCTGCTGCCGCGCCTGCTGGATTTTCTCCCTGCGGTAAACCACGTCGTCCTTCTCAATGTCGGGGTAGTCGTCGTCCTCGGTGACGCGCTGCGTGACAATGTTGAGCTGCGGCTCGGATGTGTAGATTCGGCGCCTGGCGAGCGGCGGGTTCTTGACGGCGGCCAAGTCCGCGTTGGACTGAAAGGCCTGCGTGCGCCGGGCGAACATGTCGTCGTTCTCCAAGTCGGGCAAAATGCTCTCGTAGTCGAAAACGTCGGGAGGCTCGCGGGGGTCTCGGCGCCCGTACAGGGGCCACTTCTCGCATTTGACCAGTTTGGGACCGGACGTGGGGTCCACTGGGGCAAAGACCAGTGGGGGGGTCTCTAAGATAGGGGGCTGTATCTTGGGGAGCAGTGGGAGGGGGGAGTGTGCTTGGGTGTGAGGACTGCAGGGTGGGGCAAAAGGAGAGAGAAGGACAGAGAGGTGATGAGTTCATGCACGTGAACTGGGATCAATCAGCAAGAAAAAAGGAGGAGAATCGTCAAGCGTCCGGAGCTCTTAAAGTAGCAAAGGTCTAATATGTGTTAAATCAGTATTTACATGGCACTACTGTAAATTTAAATTTAGCACAATGCTGTTAAACAGACAGTTGTGTAAAACTGGAGGGCTTCAGGAAGAATTTAAGGAAAAACCTCCGGCAGTCTCGTAGTTTTCGCCTTTTGCGTTTTTGGGTTAGTACAATGAGAAAGCAGCTCGTCAGAAGTGCAGAGGCGCCCCCCAGCAGAACTGAAAATCGTGTCTCGAGCACAGAACGATCCGGGGTGAAGTTAAAACACCCCTTCATTGTGACAATCGTGCAGCTGTATCGACCTTTTCCCCACGTAAAGGGTGGCGTGAGCCGCGGCCTCGCGTGCGCGAGAGGGAGAAGGAGAAGGAGAAGGAGAGGGGCCCGACGAGAGCCAGGGACTGACGTCGTAGTCCGAGTCGTCTGACGAGGAGCCCGGCCTCCTGTATCTACAGCCCAGGACAGCAGCGTGGATTAGGGGAGGAAGAGGGAAAAGGAAAAAAGGGAAGGACGGAAGCACAGAGAGGGTGTGAGGGAGGGAAAGATGGGAAAGAAAGTGAGCAGGAATGGATTTAGACATCTAGAGCCCTTTAAATGTCACACACTGGGCCTTTAACAGAGGAAATGCAGGAAAAGTATTGAGGGAAAGTGAAGATCCAGTGGATTAGTCGTTGCTAAGAGGTCGCTAACAGTGGCTATTAGATGCTAGCAGCTCCGCCTGTGCAGGACACACCTGAATCCTTGCATCTTCTTGTACCAGGGTCTCCTCTGAGAGCCCAGTTTGATCTTCTGGAAGAGAAAGTCCTCCTCAGGGGTCCAGACCTTGGGCAAGAACTTGTTGTGGGACTCGCTGGCGGCGGCCGGCTGGGATCTAACGCCCATCTTGCGGGCATAGAGGTCGTCGTGGACGGGGTCTGCGTAGCCCTCGTCGTCCTCGTCGTCCTCCTCGGAATCATCGTACAGTTCCTTAAACAGGCTGTCGCGGGACACGCACCGCCCGTGGTCCACCGTCACCGAGCCGCGTTTGGCGGCCTCGGCCAGCCCGCTGTTGATGCTGCTGCTGCTGCTGCTGCTGCTCAGGAGACACACGTCAAAAGTGTTTGACGGTTTTTCGTTTCTGTTTCTGTTTTTGTTTTTCCTTGCAGAACAGCACGGCAGCCACTCCAAAAAAACCAAACAAATTGGGGAGCAAACTCCACAAGCACGACAAACCTCGGGAGGGGGATGCAGGGGATTAGCAAACCAACGCAAGCTCCAAAAACCAAAAAAAAAAAGGGAGTCGAGAGGTGATTCGGTGTGTCAAGCCAAATCAAAACGCACCCGGCCGCCGCGGCTTAAGGGGAAAATCTCAAAAACAACTCCAAAAAACCAACACAACTCGAAGACTTGTTAGAAAACAGCACCCAAAGCCAAAAGCTGTCGCTCACGGTGACAGTAAACCAGGCAAACTGAAGGGCAAGAGAAGCATTCAGGTTTGCTCTCATCCAGACAGGCACCGGGGGAGAAAAAAACAACAAAACAAAAGTCACACCGGTCGCTTCGTTGGTTCTCTGACCTGAGGACGGTCACGCTCTGCGGGGAGGGAACACTGGCAACCATATTGACCTTAGACCAGGAGCCACACCTGGCCCTGGACAGGCCGCCCAGCGCCAGCGGGCTGTGGGGCACGGCAAAGTTAGTGGGGGTGGTCGGGGTGGGGCTGTGGAAGCGTCTGCTGGCCAGGTCGTCCAGGACCAGGTCGGGGTCTGGCCGGTCGGCGTCCGAGTCGCTGCCGCTCTCAGAGTCATAATCCCACAGCTGACGGGCCTCGGGCAGGGGACTCTGGGAAAGCTGAGTGTCGCCGTCGCGCTCGGGCGACGGCGCGGCTTCACTGTGGACGCCGCGGCAAAGCAAGAATGATAATAGTGATGATTTAAAAGAAACCAGGACAGCCAACCCTGAACCGTCATTGACGGGCAGAACAACAGTGATGGAAGAGGATCACTTAGAACCTTCTCGTTTTGTCAGGCGGACGTGTGTGTGTGTGTGTGTGTAAGTTCGGACGGCATTCATCAGCAGCAATGGAACCGGAAGACTACCTGGTCAGCATGCCCTCATCCTCCTGCTGCGAGGCGTTGGCCCAGCTGCGCCGGCTGTCCTCGTTGCGCTCGGCCCGCTTCTTCCGCAGCGGCGCCGGCACGTAGGCCAACTGCTGCTTGTCTTTGGTGGGCAGGAACTGGTTGAACGGCGCGGTGCCCTTGGGCGTGATGGAGACCGAGCGGCGGTAGGCGGCGCCATCGCCGTGGTTGGCCATCCTGGAGGCGGAGTCTGCGTCGGTGTCACTGCAACAACCTGGCGGGTAGACAGTGAGAGAAGGGACAAGGGAAGTAGGTTGCGGTGAGCGTCATGTGTGTTTTGGAGAGGAGTGGTGAGGATAGGATAGGAGAGCAGAGGAGAGGAGAGGAGAGGAGAGGATAGGAGAGGAGAGGAGAAGAGAGGAGAGGAGGCCTCCTGGTTTACAAGCTGGTGATGAAGGCCTCCTTGGAATGTCTCACTACGCTCTCTCATAAACGACCCTGAGCTTCCCTCTCCGTCAGAACCCCGCTCTGATATCCTGACACCGCGGCCGAAAACCCCCCCAAAAAAACAACAAAACATCCTGACGTTTGATCTACGTTCCATTTCAGAGCTTGCCACTAGATGGCAACAGGCATTTGTTCTCGTGGGCAGCAGCACCTTGGCTCTGAAACAACATCTTCCCCCCTGTTCTGAAATATTTGAGGTTTCTGGACTGAAGATGTTGGTTTTGTGAATATTCATGCAAAATATGCAGCGCTGGGGAACGTCCCAAAAAAAAAAAAGAAAAAAGAATCATACAAGTCAAACACAACACTCTGGGGCTTCTCAAATCCACTCAAGTCTGCACAGAAAATGCAAAAACTGAATAAAAGGCTGCCGGGCTTTGTTTAAATTTATGTGGGTTTTTCATAATTTACTAAGTGTAGTTTTTTTCTACACAGTTTGGCTTTTCAATAACATACAAACATAGTTTCAGCTCTATAAAAAAAATTGCTTTTGGACGACTTCTTCTTTCATGGCTCTCTCAGGAAACCACTTTTTTTGCTTACAGCTTTACTTGTATCTCAACATACATATATTTGACTTTTTATCTATAAGCAAGAGCAGTTAAAAGGCAAAAAGACGCAAAAATGGTGCTAGCTTTTGCTGTATGAGCAGCATCTGGATGGTAGCAAGGATTAGAGGCATTGTGTTTCATAAACGTATATTTGAAGAGAAAAAAATCATTGGAAGTGGCTCAACTTCACTGTCAGTCCACACACAAGCCATATCTGCTTATCTTAAGACTTCTAATTGGCCACAGTGCCACCTCTTGGTTGGGAGTGCACTTGTCTTGCCTGAATATTTGGTTGTGAGTGGATTTAAAAAAAAAAACGTCAGGGTGCACAAGGCTTTTTTTGGAGTTGAAAACATGATTTCTAATCGAAAACATCACCATGGAAGTGTGGACAAGGCCTCAGAGGCTCTGTCAGGCGAATCAGCTGTGAGGAACATCTTCCTACCGTCGCCGCTGCCTTTGAGAGTGACGTCAGACGAAGTGCTCAGCGGCTGAGAGCCCAAAGAGTCCAAGCTGTCCAGGGAGTCGTCCCTCTTGTGTCCGCACCCTCCCTCCTCTGTCTGATGGTTGGGCTCCTCTCGCTCGGAGTACCAGCTGTCGCCGAAACCGCTGTCCCTGCCGGCTTTCGGACTGGATGTTTCGTGCAGGGCCTGCGTTTCGTGGAAAAAACAAAACCAAAAAAAAAATGGGCAAACAATGTCAATTATAACATTTATCTCCAGATCTCCCAGGTAGCGCGTGAGGCCCTGTAGTCAGTTACTGTAAACATACACTATTATATCTTTGAGGGACGCGGCGGGCGGCTATTTCAAGGGGTACTTCACCAAAAAACTGAAATTTACTCCGTTTACTGCTCACTGCTGAGCCGACGGTGACAGCTCCTAATCCGTACAACCATCATGGAATGTCGCGGCAAGAATTCCACCCAAACTGTTTGTGCGGTGCAGCTCGGGCAAGTTCACATGGAAGCAGACATGCTTGTGAGCGCTCCTGCCTGTGTTTTGACTAAATACTAAATTTGTGAACTTGTAATTTTTGAAACAAATTGGACCACCGACTTCTCGACCACAAATGCAATACGGAGCAGTATGTTTCTCTTCTGCTTGTTGAGTTCAGGGTCGAGGTCCCTGTTGGCCGCCACTGGTTAGAATTCCCTCTGTGAAACTCCAGAATGGTTACGTGGATTGGGAAATTTCACCTCCATCGTCACGATGGTTCTGAGAAAATGTGTGAGATTTCAACTACATCTTTAACCCGGAGATGCCACATTGTCCTCAGCTAGGGTTGATTGTCAGAGCAATCAGTGCCATGTCGCGTGTGCCCTTTAAAGACACACGCATTGACACAGCCGAACGCTCCGTAGCCACTTTGTCCACGGCGGCCGCGGACAAGCGGAAACTTGCCACTTTTACTAAGAAAACTATTTCCAGATCTGTAATCTGCTGAATCCAACCAGACAATAAGGAAGACCCACCCTGAAATACAGCTGCTGATCATGGATTACCGCTGCTGCTTGTAAAACTGCCAACTGCTATTATGTAACTCTGTCAAATTATAGCGATACTAAACACAGTTGCAAATCCATAAGTGAGTAAAGTGTCAAATTCAACACCACAGAGGTGTGAAGAGGGCTCGAGGAAGCAGCCATTTCCACGTGTGTTCCAAGTGGTCCAAAGACACATCGACTCGTGTTGAAAGATTAGGCCATTTATGACTTAACATAGTTTGAGTTTTAGTGCCCAGAAATCTGACTCCCTTTGGACTTTCTTCCACACATAGTCGACATTCCAGGGAGGATATTGACATGTGCTTGGGCAGCGGCTCTATAAGGGGATTTCATTCGTGCCATTTCTGGGTTGCTATTTTTTTTTCTTCCTGCAAGAATATTATGCCTGTTGTTGCCTGCAGATAAGATTATTCCAGTTGCACAATAGGATAAGGGAGCAAATAGATGGCTTTACCTTGTACAGTGCTGTACCCAGTAATCCCTCGAAGGCCTTAAAATTCAGGTAAGGTCCATCATACAAGCGATCACACTGAGCTTGTCTACCCAGCCAGTAGATAGTGATCAACACCTGAAGAGACAGAGGGGGGGGGGGGGGGGAAGAATGTAAAACATGCAAGACCTTTCTTTTTCTTTTTCTTTTTTTTAAATCAAGGTTATTACTTGCAAAATTAACTGACAGATTAAATCTAAACCGGTTCTCTAACTGGCTGTTTTGTTCAATGTGAAAAAGCAGTCGATTGTTGTGCTGCTCTCCTCTTGTTTCCTGCCTCATCCAGAAAACTCTGATGCTGCTCTCTCTCTCTCTCTCTCTCTCTCCCTCTCTCTCTCTCTCTTTCCCTGTGTATGTATTATTAGGCCGGACAGGTAAATGTGCTGCACTCTGAGCAAACAACCATCTCTAATACAACAATGCCGCTTATAATCATCATATCAATCCACATGACATACGAACTCCAGGGTTTAATGTCAACAAACTTCCCAACTTTCAAACCTGCCAAGAAATTTTCCACACGTTCGGGTGCAGAAAAAACACAATGCAGGCAAAGTGTTTCAAAGTTTACATGTGTTTGCATGTGCAGCTGAAAAATTAAATATTTGTAAGAGAACGATGACTGTAACTCAGAGAGGAACCGTTTACATCTCGTGACTTCGTAATAAAACATACATAATATAAATAATAACAGGATGGATTCGTGTGGAATGTTTGCTTTGTTAATATTTGGAGTCCTTGTATTTGTTTAGCATGTCACTTAGGGTGATAATAGAATAATAATACATTAATAGTTGTGCTACAAGAGCACTGCTGAAGAAACTTCTGCGTCTGTCATGACAGCTGCAAAAGACGCAAAAATCCGAGTTTACTAGCGGAACATATTCAGCTGTAAAGCCGATATGTTGCATTAAGTGTTGTTTGAACAACGCGAGAAAGTTGCAACAAATGTAAAAGTGCCGGAGTATTTGACTGATCTGGAACTGTTATGCAAGCAGCTGCTTATTTTGCCTCAAGCTGCCAGTCTCAAAATAGGGAAAAGGAGCGCGTTGCAGAACACACCCCAAGAATTTTTCACGTCCGTTCTGACTCCGGCCCCGGCCAAAAGGGACTCAAGTGAAACAACCAGAGGCTCAAAGATCATTCTAACACTTGCCCAAATAGACACCGGCAAAGTGACAACAGACACATTCACGCACAAAAAACATAAACAATGTATTTTTTTTTCTCCACTCACATTTTTCAGCCTCCTGTTGGTCTCTTGATGCCTGTGCGGGGGGGAGAAGGCAGAAAAACAGAGGTGTGAGTGTGTGTTTGTGTGTAAATGACAATGAAAGCACAGAGGGTCCGCTTGTCAGAGGGTCTCTGTGTTGGCCAGTGAAAGAGCTGGAAAGTGAGAGCACAATCCAGACTACGGCCAGGCCCCGGACTCCCTCACACACGGCAGCACAAAGGCTGAGGGGAAAACAAACCCGTTTCACAGAGAAGTTATTGCACGCAGTAAAGCTTCGTTGGTGTGTGTTTTTCCACAAGGAGGTGGAAAAACATCTCAGGGTTTAGCGGCCGCCAAAAGAGGTTTTGTTTTTGATTCCGACGCCTGATAGAAATTTCACTTAACATCAGAATGACAAACAATGAACCACTGTTGGCTCGACAAAGAGGCAATCACGCCGCCGGGAGGGAAGGGGGTCGGGGGGCCGCCCAAGATTTCAGTTATATTTCTGCGGTTCTGACAGCTGACTTGGCCGTCCACTACATCACTTTCCCCCGGAACGCTTTGGCTGGTTTAAAACCAACACAAAGGCCACAGTGTCGACCCGCAGGCCAGGCAGGCATCGTTGCGCCTGTGTACATTGTGTACCTTTAAACCTGGGCTTGCTGCTGCGCCTATTTACAGCGGCCAATAAAAAGTGATTAACGGCCCTGGCGCATAACAGAGACAGCAAAAGGATACACAGTCCCTGTCGAGCGTGCATGGCATTCCTGCTATCATGTGGTAAGGCAATGGCCACACGCGCCACGCAACCCTGTTCCGAGCGTGCTGTGTAACCTGTGCACCTGCCCAGGATGCCACGTGCGGTTGTACCTTCCATGGCGTTCTCACAGGCCAATATGTTGGCAGTGAGAAGGGGCAAAGCCAGGAGATATGAAAACACTGGGTATTCTTGTTTCTTTCAGCAGTGCTAGAAGTAGTCAGCCCTACGTTCCCAAAGAACTATGTTCCTTGAGTCCTGTGTTCCCTTGATTCACATTGTAGGTCCAAGAAAGTACAACAAAGGGCCCTAGGTTGTCAAGTTCTAGTCTTATTGTTCCAAAGGATTCATATTTTGGATAAAAGGACCATGACAGAAGGGTCTATGTTTGCTGGGGTCTGTGTTTCGAAGACCCTATGATGCCATAATTGATAACATACATGAGACCATAACAAGGGTCACTATGTTCACAGGAGCCTGTGTTCCCAAGTTCTAGTTTCATTTTTATCCCCCCAAGATTCTTAGTTCCCGGGGTTAATCCTGACAAAGAGGTGTCTGTTTTTAGACACCCATGTCCCCAAGTTCTCCAGTCCTGTGCTCCTACGCCCTGCATTTCCTAGACTGATATTGTATTGTCACACTATGTCCTTCCTCATCATAGATAATGGAACCATAAAATCAGGTCCTGAATTCCCAGGACTCTAGTTCCCAAGTTCCCACCTGTGTTCCCCGGGTTTGTGGTAGTGGGTCTATTTGTCTGTTATAAGGCCTGAGAACACAGCATGAGTAAACACAGGCACATTACTGATGCCAACTCAGATTAAAACTACTACTGCCTTTTTATTGCACTGCAATTTGTCATAGTATGGCTTTAAAAAACATTGAAGATACATCTTCTGGAAGTCTCTGCAGAGGGTGGTGAGGACGGCGGAGAAAATCATCGGCTCCCCGCTCCCTTCCATTCAGGTGACGGCCAGGGAGCGTTGCCTTTCAAAGGGCCTCAGTATCAGCAATGACTCCTCCCACCCCCAACATGGACTGTTTTCACTGCTGGCCTCTGGAAAGAGGTTCCGCAGTCTACGGACCAGGACTACGCGGTTCTACAACAGCTTCTTCCCTCACACAATAAGACTAATGAACACAAAATAACCCTCCAACTCATGCAATACATTGAACGTACACATTTGCACTTTATGCATCGCACCTTATTACTTGACTGTGTTGTTTCTCCTTTGTGTTGTCATTGTTGGTTTTTATCGGTAGTTGGTGCATCGGAATTTCCGTTTTTAGATGGACACTGAGAAGTGAATGTTTTTAAATGACAAATAAAAAGTCTAAGTCTAAGACTAAGTAGATAGATGAGTCGCAGCCTCACCTGACCTTGGATGTGTTGGATAACAAAGACGGAGGTAGTCCAACATTGTTTTCTTTTCTTTTTTTCCCCCTCACTTAGTTTATAATTCAATTTGGCTAATTGGGTACAGCAGCAAATAAGGAAATGAGGATAATGTTTGCTGCTAAAGCGTTGCAGTTCCTCCTGCATGCTCTCTCAGTGGCAAATATCCTCCAACTAAGTCGCTAACTGATCCTAACTGCTTCCATCTGTTGTCTGTGGTTTTACAATTGCTTTTTGCCGCTGTGTCTGCATCCCAATATCAGTTGAGAGTGAGAGTGAAACTCTGCTGGTTTAACGCTGTGGGTTTAACAAGTAAAACATGGTTTGAGAGTAACTGTAACAACAGAGCACACTGAGACTCAGAGAGAAGGTGCAGTTATATAAAGATTATTTCCTCACGGAATGTTCGCCGTGCTTCAGCCATTCCATATTTGCCCAAGCTTCATGTGCCTCAGTTCATGTTTTCATTGTATCACGCATTCACTTTTGCAAAGACAAAAATTTGAATGCAATTTCCTTGCTTGTAACAAGTATTTGACATACCCATAGCAGGCTGAGGGAAGTCTTCACACTTCACTTACAGTGTTTAACGGGATGGAAAACAGATCAACTTTCTCACCAGTGTGCGTCATCTTGCACCAGGCACTTCCCAACATTCCCATGCTCGGGGGGTAAAAAAAAAAAGAAAAAAAAAAGAGGGGGTATTTGCCACTTCAGTATATTGCAAATGAATTAGACAATAAAAAGAGCAGATGGAAATTTACTATCATTAATGGGTGGTCTGGATGGAACACAGAAACTGCAGCAGAAGCAGGCAAACACAACACTACAAACAGACAGTTCCTCATAATGTTCGTTTATGAGGTTCGTTGAAGGCAGAAAAGAGGGAAAAACAAACACAAGGACTATTTTCAGGGCTCTCGCGCCTCAGGACTTAGCGTGTGTTAGAATCAGCTGATTACTCATGTGACTAAATTGCAATCAACACTGCCTGCACAGAGATAGCAGGCTGAGAACAGCCTCTCTTAGTGGGAATGATTAATGGAAGTAACAGTTTTAACCGAGATTTGATCCAAATTAAAGCACAGAAATAATGTAATAATAACAATAATATTAAGAATAATAATTTGTAAACACAGGCATTTCTAAATGATCCTATGTCCTGCCTATTGTCAGACCTTAATTTATAATCCCAGCGCAACTTTACAAAACTAATTATGAAGTGAAACCCTGAAAGCTGAATATTTGGACCTCTGTTTACATCTCACTTCTGCTGAATCCATCGTCAAACTAGAGACACAATCGTAGTTCCAGAGACAATAATTGTTTGGAAACACTGAAAAATGACATTTTGCTTCTCATTCAAATATTCCGTGTCACGGTAAATTGATACCGTGGAATAAAAAGGAAGACAAGTCTTCGGTATTTTGTCACAAGTCAATGATGGCGTCTTGGTAAACTTCCATCAAGCACTCGGAAGAAGGTATGAAATAGCATTCTTATGACTCGTCACTGACTACTGACGCCTTAAGTCTCAACCTCCGCATGCAAGCATAGACTTTCACAACAGCCCTCCCGCTGTGAGCTCAAAGAATCCTCCAGAAGCTGTGGATGTTCTTCCTCCACAACTCCCAGCTAAAGTGTTGAGATCTCAAAAGAACTAAGTGTTGGCTGACATAAACCACAGAGTGCACTCAGTCAATACAGACAGGAGACAAAGGCAAACAACCAAACAAACGCTGTGTAAATTTCAGACAACTAACCATCATCGTCACTCACCAATCTCTTGACTCAGGGTAAGAAAAGATCCAAACGAGGATGATGAGACAGATGTGACTAAATCATGGGCGCAGAATGTGTCTAATTCCAGGTTCAGCCGCCAACAAGAACAACACAACTCATGACAACAGAGCACAAAAGACAAACCAACCCTTGGCCAAGGGCTTAAATCAAAGGTGTGTCATCAGCAGCATACCTTTGCCATGTAGATCAGTTGTTCTGCAGCATTCAACAAGATGCGCGACAGCCCTCACTGGCGTTCTTTCATTCTAATAAATATTTCAAAGGACACGCCCAGATGCTAGCGTGCACCTGTAGCCCTGGGAACCTTGGAGACAGAGAACAGGAATCATCTCTGGGTGAGACAGTGTCGCGGGGGAATCATTATGTCATGCTAATCAGAGACACTGCAGCCTCTGTGAGTGGGAGAACAGGGTGAGGCTGGCATGTCTCTCCCCGCGTCAACCACGGCGCACAAACGCAACCCTTGTTTTACTGCCAGGGCTGGCTGTGTTCATGATTTATAAAAACTTTTATTGACCATTATGACTCGGTTGGTCTCTGGCTACAGTTCTCTCAAATGTTACAGGAAGAGGTGTTGGCAGTACCGGGTTTTAAAACCATCATCCATAACCTGCAGGGCCAGCTCACTGAACCACACCTGAAATGCTAACACAAAAGGCATGGCAATTATTTTGGGGATTAAGGAAGTCACTTCACATGGATGTTTAGACTGATAACACGAGATGTGGACCACGTGAACCACAGTCCCAACAATCGAAGTCGAGGCCTGTCTATTTGGTTGCAGTTATTCCAGCTCACACTGTACCATCCAATCATCACGCTAAGAACCGGGTTCTCACACTGCATGTGTGAAATAAGGTCCTTTGGCTTTTGCTGTTTGGCGCGGCTACAGATCAAATAAAGTTTCAGTTCAAAGCCCGGAGACAAGTTCGTTGATTAGCAGCAATGCTAACGCGGCAGATACTTGTGCTAACTAGCGAAGGCTCAGGAGATGATAAGCTACCGACTCCTCTAACTGGTAAACTTGACAGCTAACCTGCTAATTGCCAATTATTTCAGATGCTTTTAATGGCACCAGGGGAAAAAAAAACAACTTTTCTTTGGGGACTCTGCTCGTTGGATTAGCTTCATCTGGGTTCAAGTGTGAGTTACGAGACCAACATTTACAACATTTTGACATATTAGACCAGGAGTTTCTTCCCCCTGCTGCATAGTGATGGGGAAAGCCCATTTGCTTGAACATCCGACAACTGCTATGTCACGCCAGCAAAACTGAAATTTATACCCAGCTCCAAAATGAGCCATGCGGTTCAAACATTAGGCTGATAAAGGGCTAAAAGCGCACAGTGTATGCCTTGTCTTACTGTTAAATAAACTCTGCTGTCACAATCTTTACAGTCCATATTTGTTCAGGATACAACACATTCCATTGGTGGCTGCAACATTTGTTTTGATCCGCTGCCAGAGATGCTATTGCATATTTAAAAACCCAATGAGCAGAGGGCACTGCCACTCCTCTTTATCTGCGGTTAACCAATGGTCAGCAACATTCCAGCACTGATTTGATAAGTGTGACGCACCTTCTAATCTTTTATACTTTTCCTTTTTTGGGTCTCAGAAAGGCAGTAAGTGTGGTCAATAATTTGCTAAATAAGGCAGCGCTGAGACTTTGGATCCTTCTCCGTGGGGGGTGTTTGTTGTGTCAGATATGGGAGGTCACAGTGCTGGACTCATCACTATTGTAAAAGCACTTCATTCATTTTAAACATCTGCATTCAGGATTCACTGGGGAACATGCATGAGGGCTATAACGAGTTTATATGAAAGAAAAGTTGCTTGTTTTTAACACATTGGTGAACCGGTGGTTACCTAAATTGCTTCTATTCCTTGATTTAAATCAAATCAAAACCACCTTTGTTTTTTAATGTTGTAAGTCTAATATTGCTTTGTAGGAGTTATCTGTTTAAAAAAAAAACAACTAAAAATGTAGTTGTTGGGCTTAAACGTTCTAATTGAGTGCTGTTGGTCTAGAAGAAGGCATGTTCCACCTTCTTCAGTCTCTCACTGAAGCGAATATGATGCAGCATCTTGCATTGTGGATACTGGGTGTCCCAGAAAAGAAGAGCATTTGCTAATTCGAACGTCGAAGCGACCCGGAAATCGTTTCCTTGTGCATAACTTTATCGCACTTGAACAAGGACTGTTCGTGGATGCTCGTGAAAAATCTCAGTGAATTTTTCTTGTAGGGTTAGCCTAGCCTCACTGTGGCAGTCAAAAACTGCAGTTGGGTTGACTTTTTTGCTGCTTATGTTTCAGATTTAAGTCACTGATGAGCAGATTTTAGGAATTTCAGTGTTAACTCCGGTTTTAACATTGTACATATTTAAGCTCTAAATACTGTAAGGCCATATTTTTATATGATATTTTCAATATCTTTATTGAGAATATCATATTTGCTCTTGGATATTACACTTCAACATATTACACTTCAACATGTTGTGTGATATTGCATCATAAGGATAATCCCTTATTCACAGGAAATTCCACGTTTCGCCGTCTCTGAGTCATATTGTCATAAGTAATCAGCTGACAAACAGTGCAAACAGACGTCCTAGGCAAAAAGTCAGAGGACAACCTTGACACCACATTGCCGGCCACAGTTTGAAGGACAATTATCAAGCTGGCCATACACGAAGTGACTAATCAAGCAATGGCAAAGTTTAATAGAATTTCAATAAATTGATTAGAGGTGTGATGGAGGGGTTGTCCGGTCCTGTGGCCATAAAACTCACTGAAGAAGACTTGTGACGACGCTGAACACGATTGAATTCACCGTAAGACAACAGGACGATCACTGTCAGATGACTGACCAACGACTTGAAACTTTTTTTCAACGCTAGAATCTGCAGCTGAGGGGAAGAAAACTCTCTACAATTCAAAGTGGCCAACTCTCTCCCATTTTTTTTTGTTTTCTTTACGACAGTATGTATTTTACAACGGTTTGTCTTGGAGTTCAACAGTGTTAACGTTGAACGTGTTTGTGAGCAATAAATGTCCTTTTTTATCAGAGAGTAGGTTTCACAACGTGAGGTTACAGAGCACAATATGCTTTCCCGTAGGCGGTAATGCAAGTGCAAAACTATACAGGGGAGAGGAGTGCAAAGCTCAAAGGTCAGGAAAGACATCTGATAATTTTTTATTGCCGTCATAACAACATGGACCAGCAGGAATGGAACTAGACGTCTGTATGAGCCTCAGGCCTCGCCGGGAATAAAAACGGTGCGGATACTGAACGGACGATCAAGTACAAATGATGAGAAACTTTGATGATTAAGCGCTGAAAATATAAAGCATTTGTCTTACCTCACTCCATTTTTCCCCATTAACTAATTAAACAGCAACCAACAGCAGCTTTTGTTCAACATTTGTTCAAAGGTTTTAAACGAAGACACAGAGGAGAGGTGCCAACGGCAGCCCGGCCCCTTCGGTATTGAGCGGGCAGAAGAGAAACGGAGCGCCAACAGTTTCACATGCTGCTGCCGAGACAGAACGGGGAAGCTGAGCGCAGCACCTGTCAGGCCGGGTTCAAGGGAGCGCAGCCTGGTCACACAACAGGGCAGATGACAGCTGATAGAGGCAACTCTCTCCCCTCGCTCACATCTCCTGTGGCTCATTTGACTGCACGGCAGCATGAGCGGACGGTGGAATCAAAACCATTGGTTTCCTATTATGTGGGATTATGTCCTCATGTTACTCCCCGCGGAGCCGCTGTTTGTGCAGATCAGAAACACCAAAGCTGTGACTTCCAATGCAACACAAGCAACTCCTCTGTCCCCCTCTCATCTCGGTCCACGGGCAGCAAGAACATACGACCGAGTGAAAATATAATCAATTCATCAACGAATGTAAAAGCTTTTCTGTTAGAACGACCGCCACTCGTGATCAAGTGGGCTTGCGCGCACAAAAAAAAAAAAAAAAAAAAAGTTACACTCTTGCGCTTGCGGCAGATGAGTTGCTTCAACACAGTCGCAATTTAAAAAAACCTCTCCTGGACTTTTGCATTTGCACAAGAGACTCTTCAGGGAGTGTGTCCTCTGCAGACCCTGCGCAGCCGTTCCTATTAAAAGCCCCTCTGTGTGCCCTGATACCACTCCGATCCGTCCAGCTTGCCAAAGTGACCCCCCACAGATCCTAAAAATAGGCCTTCAACCCAAAGCAAAGCCCAGCGTGCAGAAAGGCTGCACAGCTGAGTCGCACTTCAGAATGAGGCATTAAATAGCCTTGTGATCTCCATTAATTACGTAACAGACAGGTACGTTTTATTCCCTATTGTGTCACGTAGGTGACGCATTATATCGAAACCAAATGCATTTAAGGGCTCGCCTCCCGGGGCTGATGGGAAACAGGCCATAATAAAAGATGACGCGGAAGAGCGTTGGGAATATCGCAATGTTTATGACTGCATCATAAGCGTAGTGAGCGATAGGGCTCCTTCCACACTCAGCCGTGGTCCCTCAAGCTGGGGAAGGGCGTGTCTTGATAAAACACAGGCAGATTTGTTTATTTAGAGTTCATATTTCTAAAGTGCGCAGCCCTTCTGCCTCGGCGTGTGATGCCTGCAGTTTCGACAGCATTGTCAGCCTCATCCTGGGTGGCACCTGGGAAAACACACCTCTGAGAGCTCGTGTCAAGAGATGAAAGGCGCGAAGGAGCGGGGGAAGAAAAAAAACTCCACACAACTACAGAAACAACAGTAGAGGGCCAGCGGCGCTGCTGTAAGGAGATTCATTTGGCTGGCGGAGGCTGATAGTGCGCATCGGCGACTTTATCCGAGCGAAACGCTGCTGCCGTGGTGGACTGACTTCTCCCCTCCGCTCACACTGATACCTCCTGGAGGCACGCCTGTGTAAAAAGTGAACAGGTTGTTCAACATACCTCGTGCATCACACAAGTGGCACGAGAGCGGCTGTCCCTAGCAAAGAAACCGTCTGAAACTTTCTATAATAAAATAAAAATAAAATTGCCGTAAATAGACGTCAATATTTGCTGGACCTGCACCGAAGGGACATTCATTCAGAAAACCAGAGATACGTCTTAAGTGCTCTGGTTTGTCAACTGTTCCTTTATAAGTTGAACAAATACGGAGCTTTGTGTTTTTGTTAAAAATAAATAAATAAATAAATAAAAAAAAAAAAAGAGAGAAAAAAAGATGCTTACTTGCACAAGAGCACAGAAACACACAGTGAAAATAGCTCTGAGCTTTTTATTACTGCAGCTTGAATCATGTGTCACAGGAGGCGACGTGCTCGGAAACACAGTGTCACAGTTGCACTGAATGTTCATCCTTCATGAGCACATTAATAGAAGCTGTGCAGAGACCAGAAAAGCGTTAAATAAATGGGCCTGAGCTCAGCAGGATCCCAAACAGTTTCAGTGTCTCACGTGGGCGTTTAAGGCTTCCAAACTTCTCCGAACATTTCGCGGAATAAGGAAAAAAAGTGAAAACTTACTGGACTGTTACTCTGGTGGAAAGGTCTTGGAGATCTCCCGGGTGAAACAGCTGCGCTTCCTTTAGTCCCAGCCTCCCGCAGGCCTTGAGGAAGACGTTAAGGTTGTCCTGGACGGGGAACAAAACAAGGATGAGGATTGTCCACCTTCACAGGCAAGGAATAATCACACAAGAATTCTCTGGCAGGGACACAGGCTGCAACTCATTGCTTCCAAAGTTCATATTGCCAGAGAGCAGACACACAGATGGGGAGGAGCAAGCGTGTAGCAAATAAGGGAGCAGGACAAACACACACGCTCGCTCGCACGCGCTCCCATAAGGGGAGAGGCAGCGACAGGAGCTGAGTGACAGCGGCACAGCCACCTGTGGGCTGGGCCGGGTTTGGGGAGGGGAAAAGGCGCAGACCAGGAAGTGTCACATAACCGGCCATGCAAATGGCAACAAAAAAAAACAGAAAAAGAATGACACACACAGGGACTCGACTCCTGATGCAGCTCTCTCTCTCTCTCTCTCTCTCTCTCTCTCTCTCTCTCTCTCTCACACACCCTGAAACTGTCCCCTCCTTCCCCTGCCGAGCCCTTCACCACGTGAATACCTGCGAATTCCGTGGGCTAGTGGAATATTTTGGAGACGCCGGGGTTGCTACAAAACATTGGGCCGGGTGACAGAAACCAACAAATATTGTTCTTCCCTCAAGCGAGACGCATGGTGTCAATCATTTGGAGCATGGCACAGATGTTGTCTTTAGATTTGACTTAAGCGTGTCCGTCTGACCTTTTGAAAGTCTGATGCGGGATTTAACACAAGCTGGAACTTGCTAGCTTTTTTTTTTTTAATCTGTTATGTCAGTAAAGTTTCAGCGTGTGAGTTGGTCATTTAGCAGGTTCTTCTGTTTGCTGATGTATTAGTCAGTGTCATCAGTCACACAGACTGACTCCAATGTGCTGGAACTAGTTAGCCTAGTAGGTTTCGTAAGCGAATCCTGGGTTAGCAAGCAATTATTAGCTAACTTTAGCTAAAGCTGTTTACATCCTGTCTTGTTTCCTTTTTGTTGCAGTTCATAATCAGGATCTATTGTATTTTGCACTGGCTGCCCTCCTCTGTCAGGACATTATGTTTTCAGTAATGTTTTAAGGAACAGCTGACATGCACAAAAAGCCGGCTTTTCTTGCTCAGGTGTGGTTTGTATAGGCAAAGTGGAGCGAAACTTCGCTGATACACTGGCAACAGAAGAAGCACAGACTGAGACATAATCTCTCTCTCCCTGCCCCAATATATATATGTGTATATATATATATGTATATACACACATATCTGTTTTACATTGTATTTCCCTACAAATTAAGAGACTCGGGTCTCTAAGTGGCACCACACTCTTAAACTTTGTTTGTTTGGCATATACAGATAAGCTAAATGACAACTGAAAAGACGCTTTGCAGTCAAAAGCTCTCATATAAACCCGTCAAATCCCAAAGTTTCACTTCTGGCACTGTGTTTTTGTTTGTTTTCTTTTGTTTTGTGGTTTTTGTTGCACTCGTCCGTATCCTGACGCTAAGACTGCCCTTCCCATGGGGACAACACTGCTCAGGATGGGGGTTATGTAATGACACATGGCTTTTTTTTACGTGGGCTGCAATAATGAAGGGGTGGCTTGTTCTATATTTAAATGGCAAACATGCTTATTAGCAAATGGTAGCAGAGGGTTGACCTCTCTGTGTAGGAGTCTCTTTCTAACTCGGCCTGTCCTTTAATGGCACTTTGTCGGGCCCTACAGGTCACTGTTTGCTGTGAAAGGTCAAGGAGAAGACCTCACCCACCCCGACAAACAGCAAACACATGCCGTTCAGTCACTCAGCGCAGCTCACTTGTTTTGAACGACGAGCTAATTTTGTGGTTTGTCCCCTTTCAGGGCTGTTAATTGTTCACGCGGAAGGATGTGGAGTGATCCAGCATTACAACATTGTTCACCTTAAACGGAGACAGTCTGTTCTCACGGCACAGATGACACCTCGCTGACTTCCTTCAGACCCGGTATTTAGCTCTGCAGAATACAATTGGGCAGTAATGTTTGACTGCTCTTGCTTTCTACATTCTACATGAGTGCAATCTATGTTTGTGTGCGTGATACAGGACAACCAGACACCTTTATCTCTTTGTAACTTTATACAGCTGCATACTGGCCAGTAGTAACTGTTTGTCACAGATAAATTCAGTTTGGAACTCGAGAAAGTGCTGACAAGACAAAACAAAACATTTTTTTCCCTCTGCACTGCCTTTGATATATTAGCCCGAGTTGCACTTTTGCAGTATTTCTTACTAATAGTTGTTTGCTGTTATACAGTTGTGTAATTAAAGACCACAGATAAGGATCTCCCACTTCAGGCAGTCACATGTTCCTTCTGAAACAAAGACCTCACATCAAGTCTGTGTAAATAAATAAATGGAAAAAAAAAAAAATGAAAGAATCCGTAATTAAATGATAAAAATCATTTGGTCTGAACGTTATTTCGCCCCAAAGAGCATTCATAAGCCGTGCTAACAATCAGTCCCGAAGCATGCAGAGATAATGATGTTGAAGGAATGTTATGCTGACTTGCGCCTGCACATAATCCCTCTTAATGTGCTGTACCCATCCAGCAGCCTCTAATCCTCTCCAGTGCGGACCTGAGGACCTTGATTTGAGCACTTCACACCGGGAAATGAAAAGGCGCCACTCACTTGGCCTGTAAAGGTCCCAGCAGCTCACACTGTGGTCCACTCTATTTATTTCCACTGGCCTGTACGTTCAATATGACTATATGCTACAATTACCCTCCAATGACCCCTGGTAGCGCTTCAAACAGCAGGCAATTCAGTTGCTGGAACAATAAACCGAGAGGAGGTGGAACACTTGAAATAATGCGTCTTCTGAAACGATAAGATCTCCCTTTCCAGTCATAACGTGCTGTGGTGCAACACAAACACAGTCAGAAAGCACAGTCTAATACCGATCGTCACACTGATGGATTGGACCTTTAAATAAACACAAACAGCCTCCCGGGCCTCTACAGTGTGCACACGGCAACAATGGTGTCGATGACAGAGCACGCAGGACGGAGTTTAATTAAGCTTGCCTGGAATCAAGGAGGCCCCGGCTCAAGTGGCTGACCTCTGCACCGCAGGACTGTCAGCTTCCTGCCCAGCCGCTGGTGAAAACAGGACCCGGCCCATCCCAAACAAGGGTGCCACAACCCCCAGCCAAAAGCCGCTGAGGGCTCTGCGAAAGGGGCAGGAAAGTGTGCTGACATGGGAAACGTTCCCTGAGATGCAAGCGAAGCCAAGGAAAGAAAAAAAAAAAAAAAAGAGGCCCGGGTCTCGAGCCAACGTTGCTAAATATTCCACAAAACCAGAGGTTTCCGTTTTGTTTTCCCCCGATCGTCCCTCCCTGGGCTTTTGTTCTGCCACTTCTGCAGTCTTTCGCACGGCAAACAAGAGAAGCTAGGAACATTAATAAAGCATTTATTTGGCACAGCTCTTTAAAATGCTATGTGGGAAGTTCAATCAAGAGTTGAGAGGTGACTGAACAGCCACACATCATCACCCAGTGGCTGATCTAATGCAATTTTATACAATGTAACCAAGTCTGTGGATAAACAATTAAATCCTATTTCAAATATTTTCACCTCATTAATGGAGTGGAGGTGGAAATGCCATCCTTGTGCCAAAAAATGTCCACAATAGTAACATGTAAGCCTTTTTTTTTTTTTTTTTTTTTTTCAATCAGAAGCCATTGTTTACAACCCATAGTAGTGCAACCTTCCTGCTCGACTTTGGTTTTTCCAGAACAGTCAGTTATGACTCTCGTACGTTCCACCTTTTTTGTCCCACCGCAAGCCGATTGGCTATAAATTCCAAAGAAATTGATGAACAAGATTCTAGCGATAAAAACCTTGAGGGAGGAACCTCAAGGCAGTAATACCTTTTTGAAGTGAGAGAGTAATTCAATAGCTCGGTCCAAATGTCATGTGTGGTTGGCAGTAACTGAAGAAGCCTTCACATTGGCTGAAACTTCTTTTTTTTTTTACGATGGTGTGGTTTCAGGTTAGCGTCCGATTCTCGGAAATACCACTGTAGTGCTACCAGTAGAAGAACGGTTTCAGCTCATTACCTCAGCAGGTGCCCACCCAGTTGTGAAACCAACAGTCCAAAACAAACTGGCAGGGGAGAGTGACTCGCGTCCTCCCTGAGCCGATGGTACGGTCAACAAACGCAGCGAAAGCCATGTTTGGTGTTTACGTCGAGCTCGACATCCAACCTCTTTCTTCTACTCTGAACTTGTCATTGTCTTGCCAAACACGCTGAGCGTTAGGGAGCCCACCGACGGGAGCTCAGACTGCATGGGTTTGGGTTGAGAGTGGCGATGTAATTCCTCTTGACAGCTGGACTCAATTACTCCCACAAAAGAGAGTCTGTGAGAGACGGGTAGTACGTACGGTTTTTCAACCTTCTACTTTGGGAGCACGTGTTCGCAGACACTCGCAAATCATCTTGTTTAGTAAAGCCAAGATGACCAATGTTTTCTCAGAATGATATGTGTCTCCAGGCTGTCAGTGAACTTCACAGAAACGAGAGAGGTCCAAAATATATATATCTAAGCCATTTGTGAAGTCATGAATGCCACTGATTTCCATGCCAATTTCCATGCCGTAGTGTTGGCTCCTCCTCACAGCCGTCTTGCTGTTGTCCCCTTCGAAACATTAGAAAGTTCCAACACATGGTCTATTTCCAGCCTCGGCTAAATGAGCTGTTTTCTGGAGATCTACATAGTAGTTGGATAATTTATAGGGCAACTCTGCTCTACTAAAGCCAAGGATGGTTGAAAAAAATAAAATCAAAAAGCAATTTGCGATGTGTCTGGCTTAAAACCAACTGAAATAGAAAAATCTATTAAAAAAAAAAAAAAAACTATTAATATTAATACATGATTAAAATTCTGCTTCCTTCTGACCTTCATTACTCACCAAAAATCCAACTCTCATGCAGGAACGTGGCATTTTTGCCATAAATTAGACTGACAGAGTGCATCTCCAGCCAGTGCAGACACTCTATAAAGGCTTTGTTTGATTGCGGACAGTGGCCTTTCACGCAATTGCATGTTCGCTGAACTTATTAGCGCGGATGGATATATGGAGCGACAAGCCACTGAGGCTTGCACCTCTGCCCTTTACTGGCCGCTCGGCAGCGGAGCCAATGGTTAACAGTCAGTGCAGCGGCTCCATCCTCTCGCATGAAGTTAATGAAGTTCAGCCTAATGCTAAACGCAGGGGTTTACAGCAGAACAGAAAGAGAAAAGACTCACCAGCCCCGCGATGGGCGTTGGCAGCCTGTTGACCCTCTTGACGATGCCAGGCTTGATCTTGTTGATCAGACTGCGAGGGGAGAAGGAGAGTGTGAGTGAAAGCACTCGGGCGGTTGGCTCGAGCGGACAAACTAGCGAGGGAATGAACCGAAAAGTGTTGCAAAGCCCCAGTGTTGTGTGTTTACGACGTTGTTTAATGGCGGCCACCTGGTTTCAGTTTGGTAAATGCCGGCTGCCGCTCCCTGATGTAAACACACCGGTTACTCTTCTCCCACCGCATGCCCACCTCTGCGGCGGCGAGACCAAACAAACATCGACTCGCCGCAGATCGGATGAAGCTGTTTGGGCTTTTTTTTTTTTTTTTTTTTTTTTTTTTGACTGCAATAAATTTTGAATGCAGAAAGTCTCCTACACTGCTGGAAAGACAATTCCTGGTGTCAGCTCAAATGTTGCAACTGATGATCTTTTGGATTTGTTGTTCACGATCATTCTTTGAACGAGTTGTAAAACAACAAATCTAAAACTCTTTTTAATGACATTGCTGACATAAAAAAATGACTGAAAAGTTAATTATTCTATGTGAACTGTAATTTTGAAGATGCATGCGATCAAATTACATAATGCCCCACGTCACTGCGCTACATGCTGTAGCATTTTTAAACCTATTCAACATACTTAGAAGAGGTGCTTCCAGAAAACAAACAATATTCCATCACAGGTAAATGACTTTTGATGCCGTATGTTTTCCCTCTGCAGACGGTACGGCAGTTAGTGGGGTGGAGTCGTAGGTGGCGGGAGACTTTGCACGCACTGACAATAGATGTCTAGAAGGAATGCGAAAGGCATGCGGTCGGCAAAACAATAGAAAGCTGTGATGACTTTATCGGATCGCGCTTCCCCTCCGAGCGCCTGTGAGAACGGCAGCACAATGGGAGTGGAAGGGAATGGATGCTTTAAGGTGCGGGCGATTTTAATCGGGCTTCCTTTTCCTCACGCTGAGAAAATACTGACAGCCTCTTTTGAGCGAAAGGGTCTCGCCGGTTCCCAGTCAGATTGAGGAAGTGGCGGAGTCGGGTCCAAATCGGCGGCGCAGAGGGCTTCTCCTTTAAATCCATGCCAACAGCACTTTGCGAGATTGTGAGCGTGTACTTGGCAATGTGGCCCCCCATGAGCCCTATCGCCCCTTAGAGAGCTATTTGCAATGGTTTACTTGACATAACAGCCCGTTTTGCGTTTTGCATGGATAAATTTGGTCGCCTGCTGATGCACATGGGGCTAATGACCAAGCAGCACCAGCTGCTTGGTCATTGGCTCCCCAATGTCGTTTTGTCACTGGATCCTCAGTCCATTTACGACAAGGCTTCTTGAAAGTAAAAACATAACTCTGCCCATCCACTGATCTTCAACCTCTGTCAGTCAGACATCCCAACGTGTCCTGAAATAGCTCCCAGTCTCAAAACCGGGGCACAGATCTCACGCTGGAAACGGACCAGTCTCCACTCCGCCACCTCCAAACAGTGGCTCGCTTCACGCGGGCCTCAGGAAAACAAACGGCGAGGCGGCGGGGGGTCAGCCTGGGAAATATCAGCACCACTTACATGGCAGCGCAGACCTGGACGAGAGCGCAGCGGCTTGAAGAAGTAGAGTGGAAGTAGAGTAGAAGGCTACTTACTCGCACAGCAGAATGCCATTCTCCAGAGCTGATCGGAAGTCTTGGGTCCCAAATTCTTTCTCAGTTACCGCCTGGAAAAAAAAAAAAAATAAAGGGGGGAAAAAAACTGAGTGATTAAAATAGCGAGAGGGGTTGGAGGAGGCAGGAGTTTGCGTGCGTGTGCGTGTGCGTGTGCGTGTGTGTGGTGGGCTGGGGAGTCTGGAGAAGAAAGGTAGGATGTTGAGTATAGTGGCAGAGGAAGTCGGTGGTATTTCCTCAAGAGTTCCTACAGTGTCTCTGGAACAGGGTTGAGCCTGGTTCTTCAGGTATTCGGCCGGAGCTCTCTGGTGACTCCTCGCCTCTCTCCTTAAGACTAAAGAATGCCGGTGAACGGCGGCTCCGAGCTAAAACGGCGGGCGAGGCGGGTCGCCCCAAGCCGCAATCCTACGGGAGCATCTGGACCGCCGAGGGGAACACAGCGCTGTGCTCTAGCGTCATGCCTTTCCCATGATCTCAAAACCACCACTGCAGGAAAACCAAGAGTCATTATGCAGGCAAACGTCCACAGACTGCATGCATGGAGTGCAGCAGCAAGAAGAAAACATGACATATAGAGGAGAGCACATAAGCAGCCTTTTGTATGAAAACAACGCTTGTCTGTTTATGTGGTAACAGAGAAAATTTGAATTGAAAAAATTGCACATTGATCAATGTAAATGTGATGTAATGCAGCTTTAAAGCGCTTTTAATGTCAGGAAAGCCTACAAAACTGTTCCATCATCGCCCTACTCATCTTACACTGAAAGCAGATTTTGAGACAATCCTCTTAAATCATCCTGGAACTGTCACGCAAACAAGACTGCTCTGAGAACTTTTGCCTGCACCACAGTTTCCCCTCTTACTCAGAATAAGATGGATGGAAGCTGCAGTGAGAACATGTATCTCTGTAGGTAATATGTAATATCTGTAGGTAATAGGACACTGTCCTATTATATGTAGGTAATAGGACACTGGGCATCTCAGGGCATTGATGTCCATCATCGTGGAGGCTGCAGTTTCTTGAACTGTGAGGCAGTTTGTAGATTCATTGCATTTTTTCCAGCCTTCTTCTGGATTAGTAAGGCTGAGATCAGCCAGCTAACCGCTGTGCCACATCAAAGGGTGAAAATGTAACCCAGAACAGTTGGACCATTTATCCTTATTTCTTGCTAAATTTATGTTTTGTGGAAAATTAAAGCCCCCATAATTGGAAAATATCCACTTTTGCCTCTTGTACTTGCTCCACTTGAGAGAAAGTGTGTGGTAAAACAACCACCCCTGAATATCTGCCACTGGTAACTTAACAAGGAAGCTTAATATGACTCCAAGATCAGTGACGATGCCGTCAGACAGGTGTCGGCTCACCCCCTCCCACACACTCTTGTTTTTGGCCTCTCCCAACTACGTGGAAGACCCAACAAAGCAACAGAGGGCTAAAGGGCTCATTTTCTAGGGATCAGTAGCGATTTGGAGATAATTAAATGTGCTTCTAAACTGGGTTATGGCAGCAGTGTAGTAGGTATTTGGTCCAAGTTTAAATGGCCTCTAGAGACGCTGTGTTTCAGTCTTGAAACATTTGCACGTTGAACCTGTTTGGTTTTAAGCCCTGTAAGAAATGAATTGCAGTTTCCTGCAAGTGTCCTTTAAGAGGCAATTTAAAAGACACTTTGACATTGTACATTTTCAAAAAGAGGACAGAGATCCTGTACTTGCGTCGTTGAAGAAGTCTGACCTCATGTCATGAGTCCTTGTGACCAAATTGATCAAATGTACAGAGCGTCTCGGTTTTAAATCTACTTCTTATAATCGGAAAAGGATGAAGGCTGGGAAAATCTCCGACACGTTGACAGACAGATGCCGAGCCGTCACTTAGCAGAGGGCCGCAGAACAACAGAGCAATTAGACAGACTGGCAAGAGTCGACTCTTATTAGCTCCTCACACAAAGCCGTGCTGCACCTCACACCACGCCCGTTCAACCCGAGGTGGCAGCAGACTCAAATACCCGTCGTTCCAAGGCGGTGTTAGCGCACCCTGCCATCGGCAGATGGGACTTTGACGTCTGATTGAGGTTACGGTCTGGAAATTCTCGCATTGTTTACTAAACATGTCGAGCGCTGCTCCTTGTTGACAGACACGCAAGATATCATCTTCATTGCGTGCTGACAACACACACACACACTTCTCGACAGCTTTAGCAGCGCTGCGTGACAGCAGCAGTCAGGCGCTGAACTTGGCATGTGAAATCCTGACCCCTGCTGTTCTGTGTATGTGCAGGCAGCAGCAGCAGCAGCAGCAGCAGCAGCAGCGGCAGCAGCAGCGGCAGCAGCTGGGTTCCTGCGTGAGCCGTGCAGGTGGGAGGCTGAGCTCCCGGCGCTCCAGGTTTCCAGTCAGACGGGCAGAACGAATGTGGTGATTGAGACATCATCTCCCTGTCGGCTTTTAGGAAGGCGAGGCCGGTCTGAAGGAGAACGTTCTCCTCCCCCCTTTTTTTGTCATCATTCACAGACGTTTAGTGCTCCTCACATCCAGCCCGCGGCGCCGGCGTTCTCTCCCGTTGAACCCGCCGCGGTGGGATAATAATCCTAATCTGCAACAACATACTGCTACTCTGATTCGAGTGGGGGAGACTTAGAGGCTGGGGGGGGTTTAAAAAAAAAAAAAAAAAAACAGCTTGCCTCCTCGCAAAGAGCAAGAAAAGAAACCCACCCCCGGTCCCCTCAAGAATGTGCGGGCGGCCAAACGTGTGGAAGAAATGAGTCACATGACAAACTTACCCTCCACAATAAGAGACGGAGGTGTGCACCTCGGGGCTCGGCATGTGCAAAGTTAATTCTCCATGTTATTATTGTTATCTCCAAAACCAAGAATGACTTGTTGGTAGAAGTCAGGAATGCCGGCATTTCAAGGTTCGTGACCACAGCTATTAGTTAGTCATGCAGGGCATTGAGGCTGGAGATTTGACAGACGCCCGCCGCTAATCGCTCCAAAAAAGTCTTTGTTCCCTCTCTTGGTGGAGGGACCGGAGCACGAGAACAACCGTGACACAATTGAAATATTTCCAAGATCAATGAAAATGATACCATTGCGGGCATCATCGGTGTTGACTGCAACCACATATTAGAATAACAGCAGTACCGCAAGAGGTCAGCGGTGATGAATGGCTTCCTGTGTGAGCGGCCTGCTTCACGTGAGTACGTCTGAAAGCCGGCGGCCCACTTTCTAATTGCTCTCCCCGTAGCAAAACAGTCCAAAAAACCAGAATGGGTCTCCTCAATGAGGTGACTGACTAATGATTGACCCGCTCACAAAGCGCCTTGCGGGGAAAACAACGCGGCCATGCAGGTCACAGACGGCAATTCATGAGTGCTGGCCGCAGGCTCTGCCATACGTTACTGATTGGATAGTTGAGAAATAGCACAAACAAACAAACACACGAGGGCAAACAGGACATGAATATTGAGTATTACACTGGTCTGACCAGGTCTTTATTTTTTCTTCCTGGGCGCCAGTGGAGCAGCCGATTAATTATCCAAAATATTTCAGAGGGATCTCCAGAAAATAGCCCTGTGTTTACAGTCAAGACAAAGTCAAAATTATTGTTGCATTTTTCACACGTTTGGAAGAGGATGAAACAATGCTGACAAAATGTGTACAGAATGGGTATTGTTAAGGTAGTACAGACATTTCTTATGTCTCAGGAGTTAACATGAGTTATTAGAACTGCAACACAATCAAGATTTAGAAGGTTCAACTGTTCCCCATTGTTTTCTAGATATTTGATAGGCTACAAATAATATTCATTTTGGAATGAAATAAATAAACGAACTGAGCAAATGGGAAACAGATTCCAGATTCCAGCCTGGAAAGTGGCATTACACTGGACCTAAAACCAACAAAGTCCTAGAGGGAGTAACATGAGAGCAAACAAGTAGACAAGTATCAAAACCTCAAATAATCCAGAGGATAACGTTGCCCCAAATTGGCGGCTTTGTCAGGAGGAACACAATACTTTTCATCCAGCCACACAAACAAGAGAGGAGCTGGAATCAGGAGCACAGAGCGTGACCTCAGAGAAGCCTGAAATGCGAGGGGGTTGTCTAAGTATTTTTGGGTAACATTATCCCAAGTGGAGGCTCTCAAAACAAATTCATTTCCAAGACGTCTCGAATCAAAGCGGCTGCAGATGTTCTTCACTCTCACCGCTTGTGATCTTTTTAACGCGGTCAATGAAACTCGCTGGATCACCCCCACGGACACCGGAGGAGACCAAAGAGACAGAATCTGATAATAAACTGGGCGACTGGGTGTGATATTATCATATCAGAGTGCAGGCGTAGATGCCGCTCACTCTTGATTCTCAGAACCGCCGCCGCCGCCGCCGCTTTATTACATCAACAAGGAGCTCCATTATTCTGCGGCTGTAAGACGCGGCGCTCCGCGTTGACAGGCGGCCCCACTCGGGGAGGACTGTGTTCCACGACCACGGCGGCTAATGCAAGAATGTGTCCATGTGACAGGCTCCAGACCATTTAGTCAGCTTTTAACAATACCACCAACCTCGCAGCGCACTCACAGTCCTCTCTTTAAGCGGAAGGGTCGCTCATTAATCGTTCAGCATGAGAATCAAGTAGTAGAGGGATTTAAAAAAGGGGGGGGGGGGGAAACTGCGTGGAACAGTTTCCAAACGCGTCCACCGGCCTCCGAATCATATCTGGACTTGGTCGGGTTTGTTCTTGCCGCTGCCATCCACAACAACCCTCCGCCTCCTCCTCCTCCCCGAGATCATGCCCTCCACCTCAGTGCACAAGCGGAGCCACCACAATGGGCCAGTGTTACAAGTGTGAGAGACACTGATGTCACATCACAAGCATTCGGATTCACCCCTCATGAAATTAGAACAATATTTGTTTAGTTACAGCCGTGCAGCAGCTCAGAGCCACCCTGCTGGGTTGGGGAATTTGCGAGAGTAACCCTACATTATTTCAGCCCCTCGTAAAGAAACGAGGAGGAATGTGAGTCTGGCCACAGGTCCGGCGAAACCTTTTTTGAACATTTTAAGGAAATAAATACTGTCCTGTGCTTCGATGTTGTGCTAGGTTTTTAAGACTTCAGCTTCTTTTGCTGCGATAGGAACGTCAGAACTTTATCTAACATAAACTGTCATACACATTCACCCAGTGACACATTTTGTTTGATCGACTGAAGATCAATGTGATAATGAAGGCTTTAGTGCAAACAATGGCGGCAAACGGAATTGTATTCATACCTGCACTGCAGTAGCAGTTCAAAGCCGTGAGAAATGGCACAACCAGCTACCTGAGACGTGGGGTCAAAGGTTAAAAATGTCTGCATGCATCTGCTGGCCCAGCATACAAACTCGAGAAACATGTTAAAGAGGGTTTTTTTTATTTGTTTTTTTAAGAAGAGGCGAACCTCAATTTTACACCCAAGGACAAATCTTTCAGGTGTCAGACAACTACGTGAAAACATTTAGACATAGACAGATAGTTCCCGGATGGGTTCAGAATATTACATTGTAATAAATGAAGATTAGAGTAAAGCAAAAAAAAAAAAAAAAAGTGACTCGAAGGTGTCTGGTTGAGGGTTTGCCACTCACCTCAATCCACCTCCGCGCCTCCAAATAGGCTTCATCGCAGCTGACAGCGGACTGCTCACGCCACTCCATCACACAAACCCTATTATCCGAGCTGCACAAAACAACTAATCAGTCCGCAGCGTCCCGCATGGGAGAGAGAGAGAGCGCGAGACAGACGGAGAGTTTTAGGAGAGTTTTAGGATGAAGTCCAGAAGCAGCGCCGTCGGCCACTTCGGGGCAGGCTTTGTTGTGAAACACCTGAAAAACTAGTCAAGCTGTGACGCGGATCTGCTCACGGACGAAATATGCATCCTATTGTTCGGAGGTGAATCAGTGCAAGGTGGCACAATGACGCCGCATCACCGTCGCCGCTCTGCCGCCTTTTTCGTCCGACACACCTACAGCTTTTCTTGTCCACGCTCCTTTCTGTGATTAATATTATTTTTCCCCCCCACTCCACCCCATGCAGCGATAAACCGAGTCCTCCCGTGCTCCTACCAGGCTCTCTCTCTCTCTCTCTCTCTCTCTCTCTCTTTCTCTTTTTTTTTAAACCGTCTTCTTAAATCTTTAACAGGAGGAGTTCCACTCCGAGGTCCGAGGACCACCCACAGGTCGCTGAGCGGCTTCCAGGTAAACAGCTCCACTATTTCTAATCTTTCTGGGAGATTTGTCTTTGCTTTTTTTCCTTTTTTTTTTTTTTTTTAACCCCACGACAACGACATAATCTTACTGTGCCATTCCTCCCCACATGTTGCATTCCACGAACTCCCGAGAACAGAAAAATATGTCAGAAAGTTTTTTTTTTATCCCCATGGAAATGTTAAGACCGTCCTCGGTTTCAGGGGTTACGCTTTTCGTGTAGCGCCACTCAGTGGCGTTTATGGCCCACTGCAAGTCATGAATGAATTTTGGCTGACAGTTGTGCGCATTTAATGTACTCGGACGTAAACGTAGTTTATTGCTCAAAATAATATTCTAACTGAATGTTATTTGTTGCTTTAGGATATATCTTCCAGAATTGTCAATGTAAAACCTGTGTAATACATTGCAATACTAGACGTACCGAGTATACGTGTAAAATAATTTAACTTAAAACTGTTAAACAACGAGAAAGGGTGGTTTCAACTTCTACAAAGTAAAAGAAAGTTAAATATTTTTAAAAACAAAATTAAAATGCACCAAATTAATACATGCATGTAAACAGCCCAGTCAGAGGTTCGATTCCAACCGAGGCGCTTCTGCGTAGACTTCACGATCCCCCTGTGCCTTTGGTTCTCTGGCTTCTTCCTGAGTCTAAAGACATGCACACCAAGTTAACCTCTAAATTGTCCACAGGTGTAAATGGTCCTTTGTCTCCCCATGTTGGCCCTGCCCTATAACGGACGCATGCTGCCTTCACCCACAGATAAGGTGAGATAGGCTCCAGCTCCTTTCCCACCGTGAGTGCATGATAAGCAGGCTCAGAACACAGAGTTAAAAGAAGCAACATTGATTTATGCAACTATGTGTAGGTTCCTGTTTGCACGAAAATTAGTTATTACTTTTTAGGGTTCCTGTGCCTTCATTTTCTCGGGATACATTTCAACCCGTCAAATTTCATTTACACATCTGTGCACAGAGGAATGTTTGCACACGAGACTCGCTCCAGCACACAAGGTTCACAAGAGACAAGTTTAATAAATTTGCCTTGGGACAGAATCTTTGATTCTTAATACAAAAGTGTAGGCACCCTTCGTACAGATGTACAGACGTTTTTTTTTTTTTTTTTTTGTTAGCCTCACTAACGGGAGACGTTTATTAGCTTTCCTACCACACAAGTAGAGCATAGAGCCCATGTGTTCTGTTCGAATCAATGAGTTTAACGTGTTGCGACGGTTCTTGCTGTCTCTGGTTACATAACAAAACACTGCATACTGAAGAGGAAGTGCCACTGAAATAGGTAGAGTCAGTGATATTTTAAAATTAAAATAAAAAGATTTTGACTCAAAACTAAAATTTGGTTGCGCGGCAGCAGTTAAATTCCCTTAAGCTTTCATCAAACTTAGTGTTAGATCACAACAACAAAGCATTACTTTAGTCCCATATCCCTGACATTTATTTCCCCATCCATAACTTCGGTCTTTTGTACATTTTAAGGGAAAAAACAACAACAACAACAACACTTTTTTTGATTAAGTCATTCAGCACTTTAGAATGTTTGGCAGTCATGTTTCCTTTGTTCTCTGGGGTCTCGGGTAACTTTCACTCAAATGAATCTTTGGAGAGGGCAATGATGGTGAAACGAAGTTCCTGAGGGTCGCGTTCCATGAAGACCTTGCAAACGTCTACGGCATCCTGCAATCAAACCCACCGGCAAAGCACTTAATTGCAGGACAGACTGAAAACGATCTTTTCCTGATATATTTTGTTGTATTTGGTGACTTCTCACCTCAAGGAAAGTATCCTCTGAAGTTTTGCCGTGGACAATAGGGAAAGGCTTCCGGCCATCTATAGGGGGAGATAGAGGGATAGAACAGTATGCAACTGCAGCTAAATATGCAATAACGAGCAGTAGCTGTTGCTAAACTACTAAATATCATGAGATATTTTGCACACTATAACTGAGGTTAACTCACCCAGCTCATACAAAGTTCCTCCTACATTCACCAAGGCTATAAAATGCAGAATCACTTTCTCATCTAGACTTGGAGCCTGTAAAAGACAAGAATAAACATGAGGTTTCATTAGCATATTAAAAAAAAAGTATACATTGGTGTGAAATTGCAGCAGAGCACGGGAAATGCAATGCAGACCTCAGTTTGTCCCTCTTGTGCACTGGATTCATGCGTGACACGTATACTCTGAAACAGACACCTCAGTTAGCAGAATGTCTACAGGTGATGGACACTCACATTGATTCTGATAAGGTTCCGGTGAAAGAAAAAAAATAAAAATAAATCCTGAGCCAAGCTCGACAGCGTTTACTAATGTTACCGTTTCTTAAAACACAGTAATGCAAAAATCCTTAACAAAGACGTCTTTCTTTCTTTTCTTACATCATCTTTTTCCAGGAATGCCGCTCGTTCCTCCGGGGTCATTTTAGCAGTTTTCTCAATAAAGTCCTTGATAGGTGATTTTGCGTCTGAAAAAGAGTGGGGAGATTACTCAACAAGTTGAATTTAAAAAATAGTTCTACAGCAAATACGTAATCTGAAGCTACAAAAAGGGGTGTTGAATTTATAACAATTATATTATGTATTTTAATTTAAAAGGTAGCAAAAGGAAATGAATGGCTTCAATAGTTTTGCCGGTTTATTAAATTTCTGGTCAAAGACTTGCATGTGTTCTTAATATACACATTTGTTGTGATGGAGTGAGGAAAATAAAATAAAAAATCTCACCAAATTCCAAGCGTTTCTGGTTGTTGGCCACCACATGAATTAATCCTATTGTTCCACAAGCATTTCCAATAGTTTGCTTGATGAAGTAGACATCAGGTGACACTTCCTGCGGCTGCTTCTTCAGCCTTTCTTCCTCTTCTTGCTTGAATGTCTCATACTACATAAACGTAAAAGAGCGCAAAATTTCTTCTCAAAATTTCTTTTTCGGCACACATCATGCACAGCATGCAGAATTACTGAGGTAAAATGTGCGATTTAGAGACTTTCGTGATAGGTTATAAGAGTGATACATGTAACATAAACAGACATAACCAAAACAAGCAGTTACCTTCTCTGTTACAGGGAACAGAAGAAGCAAAGCACACACGGGCCTTGGTACCATGCTGAGGAGTTCTGGGTCCAATCCGTAAACATCTCGAAACTGCCAGGTTTCTTTCATGCCCAAACAAGTGATGAACTGCACAGAATCCGTACCGTAAATGTGCATCAATGGATAACACGTGGACGAGATCTATGACATCTATGAACTTAAAAATGTCTGCCACTGCATATCTGTATACTAAATAAATAAATGAATAAATAAATAATTTTCAAATAAATCTCAGTTTAAAAACTTCTCTTAATGCGCAAAAGAAATCTGTAATGATTTCTTTGACAGTGAATGTGTAATAATGTTGGGTAACCCAGATGACAAGCTAATCGTGTTCATTTAAATGTGTACTTGTCTAAAGAGAAATAGTCGTAGTGTAAACTAACTCAAGCACAACCATCATATCAAATGATACATCTCCATCTTTAAAGTCTCAGAGTTTGTGAGCGTCGTCGCTGGAATCAGACTCCTGTGGAACAACAATTCAAAAAAAGTGCTATGTTTTGCATTTGTTCTTCTCCTATATTTTTTATTTAGAAAAAAAGAAAAGTATAATTTCGAACTGCTATCGTCACACTGGGTAGGCCCTACACATGTGTTTACCTGTTCTGCGCAGTGTCTGTTTGATTAAACTAAACCAAAACACTCACCTTTGTCATCACCTGAAAGAGAAAATAGACAGAAAACATTAGGTTAGACCGTTAGTTTTCCAATAGAGACAACACCGGCTTTCGCTTTTGCTCTCCTTGCTAACCATGAGTAAGCTAGCATTTACATGCTTGCTGAATGAATTGATTCGATAAAACGATTTAATTTTTTTTTTTTGAGTAGAATCGATAATACATACTTCTGGATTGGACTCTAGGGGCAACCAACGAGGACTGTCCATTTTTTTTTTTTTTATCTAAGTTGCAGAGTGGCACAGTAGAGGGATGAAACAGCTTTACCAAAGTCCTGACAGCTCGAAATCACTTCCGCATATGACTAGCGGAAGGCCACATTTGACTGCATGTTGGGGGAGTGTTCTCTGTTTTAAAACACATATGTGCCTTCCTTTTTATTCTGTGAGGTACATATTAATCTATTTTACATATATAAATAAAATATATCAATTAATAACCACAAAAAGTTGGTTTGTTTCTTTTATCGAATTATTCTGGATTTTTAGATATTTTTTCACCCACTACGTAAACGCAAGAGTGGAACCTTCCAAGTCCATGGCTATAGGTTTTCAGAGAATTTCTATTCTTCATTTAGATGAAAGTCAAGCATATGAACTTCGTTCCAACCAATCAGGCAATCTCAGAATTGTTTCAGTTATGTCAACAATTTATTTTACTTTATGTTGATAATAAATTAAAACATAAAAAAAAACAGGCAATATGCATATGGAAATAGTGTCAATGCCAAATCAATGCCTATCTTAGTGCAGCCGTAAAAGAAACATTACTGAAATACCATTCATGCCAACAGAAACCAAATATATCTATGATTTAACTCGTGGCCATCTGCTGTGGAATCTGAGAAGTTTCAGACACTCCGTTCCTGTAGATGGCGGTATACTCCCTTCGTCGTTGTTGACCTCCACTTATAAACACGTAAAGGAAAGGACATAAGGAAGAAAAGAGGAATGGATGAACGTCCACAGCGTACCTAAAGAAGAGTTAAATTTGTTTTTAAACCGTGTTCCCCTGTGTGTGACGACGTATTTTTGTGTGCCGCAAAAAAAATAATGCACGTGTACTTCCGTTTGCTCGTCAAAGGGACTACGTTGATGTAATTGGGAAGTCGGAAAGAAGAAGACTGCTACTGTTAAAATCGGCGACTGACTTCTCGGAATGAGGATGCCAGCAGCGGAGGGATCACAAGGTCGGCTTTAACTTGCATCTTGCAACTTGCATCGCGCCTTTCTCTCGTTTTTCGAAGAAAGAAATCACTCCATGCACCACCGAAGCATCTCCTTTAACAGTACTACGAATTCTCTGTCTGTCGGTCGGTCGGTCGGTCTGTCTGTATATGAGAGTGTGTGTGTGTGTGTGTGTGTGTGTGTGTGTGTGTGTGTGTGTGTGTGTGTGTGTGTGTGTGTGTGTGTGTGTGTGTGTGTATGTTAAGTGTTAGCGAGCAAGTGAGAGTATAAATCAGTATGAATTAACAATTGCAAATATGCTTTTGTTCCCTAGGTGTCAACAAAGTTGTGGACAGCATTTGTAGGCTTTCGACAGATCTGGTGGCTGAAGCAGTAAGTTGTTTTGTTTTTTTTGCACATTCCTTTTTTTTCGAAACCCACTGCTCCGGACGTGGTTGCACAAGATTTTCTGCACAAACACAACATGGTGATGTGTTTATTGACGCGGAGAGTAACTTTAATTGCTGCGTGATTAGAATTTCATCAAGCTTACCCTTCTGTGCATTGTTAATCAGTTCACAGCCTTTGAAAGTTGTTCAGGAGTGCACTCTCAGTACGAATATTGGTATTGCGGCTAACTGGCGATCGAAAACAAAATAGCCGCGGTGGGCTAAACGAAGGAGTAGATAGCTGACGCGCGTGCAGAAAATGAATCCAGTCTTGCTTCGATGTTATTTGTATCAAATTTATTGCTATTAATACGAGCTCCAATAAACAAACAAACACCGGAAAAACAAAGTGATCATAATCCAAGCAAAAGCGGTCAACAGAAAATGTCGCCTCCGACGCTCACCCCACCACATCAACCCTCGAGACGCACAGGTGAATTACATTAAATAGAGTCCTGGCTACACCCCGCAGTGACGCGCGCACACTCACATACGCCCATGCCCAGGTGTCAAAGAAATGTAGCCATTAGGCAGTCACGGCTCCTACAATTGGCTTGATGTTTTGTAGAATGCAGAACCTGTCACAGGATGTGGTGTTCTTGTCATACAGGTTGTGCTGTACTAGCTCTGATAACTAATCTTCAAATCTCTTCACAGTGTCAACACGTCCTGAGTTACCTTCAAGGACAGACCAGCGGAGTGGATTCAGCTGAAATATCTGCCGTGAGTCAGCATCTCTTGAACGCTGAATATTATTATTGTTATTCAAGGTAACCATTTATAACAGACTGCTTTCTTTTCTTTCCTTATTTGGACAGTCGTTTCAAAGATCCGACGTCACACTTGAGCATGAAGATCTGCAGAACATAATCAGATTTCTCTTGCTGACTTTCAGGTATTTCTCGGACTGTTTTGCGACTCTGTTTGGTTCGGCTGTTTTCTGAGCACGTCAGTAAGTTGTTGCAGTATAGTAAAATGCAAAATAAAAATTGAACCACCAGGGCTGCTGGGAAGAGCAACCTTTCTGGCGATGACCTCGTGTCCAAACTGGAGGAAGACAGCAACGAATGGTCCAAAGGCACCCTTCAGGTCGTGCACAGATTGTGGAGTGAACATGGTGCTGTGGTCCGTTCTCAGCAGGAGTTGCAGACCACGCTCAGCATCAACCAGGTTTGTCAATCACACTTGGAAATTTGTACAAGTGTTTCCTGGCGACCCCAAAACAACTTCCAAGCTTCTGAGACTCCAGGTCTGTTTTGTGCCCTGTGATTCCAGTTGGTGGACATGCAGTGGAAGCTCGGCATGGCGGTGAGCTCTGACACCTGCCGATCTCTCAACTCTCCATATGTGTCCCTACGACTGAAAATCTTAGAGCCTTCCGGCCAGATCAGTTACAAGTCTTTTGAGATGACTGTTCCACAGTTCCAGGTTGGTATTTTGTAACATTAATGAACTGTTATTGGTGTAGTTAAATTCTTTTTGTTTGATTCTAAGTTGACTGTTCCTGTCCGCAGAACTTTCACAAGCAGTTTAAAGAGATGGCAGCCCTGATGGAGACTGTGTGATGAATGCACTTAGCCCAGAGTGCGCGTCTTGAACACATTTAAGTTTTATTATCTGCTGATTTTTATTGGCTGTAACTGTGTAGATACAAATTTCCATTATAACTGATTTGCACTATTATTTTCTTTTACTACATACTGTATAAACCCTTTCCAGCGGTTACTCTTCCTTGCAAGGTGTGAGCTATTATGTTGCCTGCTATAAATGTCCCTGTTTACGTCATAGGTCTTGGCTTTGACTCAAGTTTGTTGAAGACATTTTTTCTCAAAATGCTCAAACTCATGCCTTATTCTTCCAATGGGTTATTTGCCAGATAACTATATTGATGATGTGTATATACCTGGACCACAGTGTTGAAATAAATATCTATTTAATCTAAACATTTCTGTGTTGTTGTTTTACCTCAATCTCCTTGTTCTAACAGTCACAATCATGCAATCTTTATTTTCATGCCTTGTTCAAATGGAACAGACTTGCGTGACTCATCATCCCCCTCTATAGGTCCTCTTAAAACAACAAATGTATCCTTTGTGTAAAAGCCATCTGCAAAAATGCTCATCGTCAGCTTTGCAAAACTTAAAATTCTTTTTTTGGATTTTCCATGTTTGGAATGGGACCAAAACAATGTGGTTAGAGGTCACAGGACAGAACGAACACCTGGCCAGAGGTGTTCTATCGGTGCACTATCCTTGCTCTGTGTGATGTCTCAAATAGTTGTTTTTCAGAAGTGGGGAAGTGTCTTTTTTTTTTTAAAAGGCTTTTTTTCTTTTAATGGGAAATGACAGTATTCTCTAACATGCCAAGGTAAATTTTCTGTGATAAGAGACCTTCAAGAAATTGAATCCTGTGAATCCCAAGTGCAAATTTAGTTTAATCCAGTGAGAATTTTCTCACATTTGTGTTGGATGATAATGACTTGTGTACAAATGAACTTCCGTCTGAGAAGAAACCCACTGGTGTGCACTAATTGCCCAGTGCCGTCTTTTCAAAATTCAAGAATGTCCATAATTTGACAAAGTTGATTGAATTCTATGGATATAACCAAGTTTAATGCTTACACCTGAGCTCTTTAACTGGGATTTTTTTTTTTTTTTTTTTTTTTTTGCATCGCCCTGAGGGCCTGCCCCAAAATACTGCAGCAATCTCCAGTTTGGATACACGTTATAAGAAAGGGGCAGCTAGTAGGATCTGGTGGACAGAAGATCTCTGGCTGTGGCTGCCCTAGTGATGAGGTTATATATGGCACAGCTCCTATTTTTAGAACAGGCAGCATGTTTAGAGGTTGGGAAGCCCTCTGGAGAAAGAAAAAACCCAGACCATCGGGATGTGATGACATCAATCCAATAGATTCTAGTAAAACTAAATCTTCAAATTATCCTTCAGCTGTAACTGGAGCAACTGGATCTCCAGGTTGAGTTCAGTCTTAGAGGTTCTCAGTGCTTTTCCAATCACAGGACACGTACGCGTGAAGTTCAGCGTAGAGCCAGCTAGCTGGTCTAGGCATCGCAGATCTGATTGGATATCACAACTGACTGTGGTCCTTTCACTTCCAGCAGACAGGAGTCTGCTATGTTGACTCTGAATGCCTCAGGCAGATTTCATAGAACCTGACAACACATGCTGGCTGAAATATGACTGGATAAAAACTGTACCGTAATATACGACAATGGAAGCAACGCAACCGAGTGGATTATTATTATGGAGAATGACTTTATTATCATATTTAGAGGAAATTTTACTTTTCTAAGTATGGTTAGGCCAGCAGAGAAGGCCTCGCTGGCCCTGACGGCCCGCCACAGCTATCTGCACATAACCCACACACACACACACACACACACACACACACACACACACACACACACACACACACACACACACACACAGTGTGTGCTGTGTTACCTGTAATGCATTATAACACGCCACTGGGGGACTAGTTCCACGTGGTCTGCAGACAGACACCCACACCACAGACAAGGCTTTGGCTATTTCTCACTAGCAAAAAGAAAAAAAAAAGAAAAAAGGTGGAGCTCCGCGCTGTCACGTTCCTCGCGGCGGCGCTGCCCTGCCCCTCCCACTCCCCCCTGCACAGCACAGCACAGCACGTGGGATTGGGGCGGGCGTCGACGCGCGCCCTGCCGCTCCGCCCTCCCAGGCGTTCTGGAAGAAAGGATCGCCGCCTTAACGTCCCCCCGATTCCACAACGGACCAACAACTATCGCCTTATACACCATCATTGATCCGACCGAGAGCATTTGATCGCCCCGAGGCTACAGACATTAGTTGGGTTTGCAGGGTGTCGGATGCACCGGGAAGCACAGGCTGGTCGGAGCCGTGCGGCTCTGCGCTCCAGGAGCAACTTGCCCCACCGCGCGTCACAGAAATCAGATTCCTTCGGGCCACTTGTGTTTACACGGAGGCTAGTATCCACACAGCCACGTTTTAGCAAGGCAGGCTCGGCTGTTGGAGAGAGAGCATAGGGCTGGGACTGTTCAGCAGTGGAGGAGCGGAGCCGAGCAGGAGGATCGCCCCCCTGCTAGTGGACCTTCCCCGGGTCCTTGAAGGAAAACAACAAGGGGGAGCCACTTATTTTGGATACATTTTTTTTTTTTTTTTTTTTTTTTTGCAACAGCTGATTCATCGGCGGTCGAGCACATGTTGTGCACGCAGGCAACTTTCACTATGGAGCAGGGCGCTGTTGCAAACTAGGCATAACACCGATCTGGACTTGAAGTATATAAGATCGGCATCATTTTTCAAATATTTCTCTTGTGCGGTGAAGAATGAACCATCACTTCTGAAGGCGAACCTCCGTCCGCTGGTTTCGCTCGACAGAGGGGTGCAGCGCTCAGGGAGAGCCATGGAGGGACGGGACGAGAGGGAGGGCAGCCCCACCAAATCCGACAGGAGCTTCGGCCTGACGTACATCGGCTGGTCGTTGCTGGACAGGCGCACCACGCTGCCCATGCTGCCCTGGCTGGTGGCCGAGATCCGCCGGAGGAGCGAGAAGGGCGACTGCGGCCCCGGGGTGCAGCCGCGGGACGTGCAGCTGCTCTTCAACCCGCCGTTCCTCCGCTGCGTGCCGGCCAGCTGCAGCAACTCGTCCGTGTTCATCTTCGAGCACAAGGCGCAGCTCATCTCGCGGTTCATCCACAACAGCAACGACCTCACCTACTTTGCCTACCTGCTGCGCGGCCAGCCGGACAACCCCGAGTCCGAGATGTCCTGTCACGTCTTCAGGGCTCCCGAGCCCAAACAGGTAGGCCCGGTGGGCTGCTATTGAAAATAGACAACAACATGAGCTAAACTTCAAGTCTACTCTGGCATAAGCAGATGGGGGCCTCAGGAGTAGAACAGTGGTGATTGTTGTTGTTGATTTAAAAGCAAAAGATTCTTGCAATGCAATAATGCATCTACTTTTTGGAATGTGTTTTTGGAGCTACAATTAAAACAATCAGACATTTCAATTTTGCATTGACCCATAACTGCTGCAAAAGTGCAAACATGAGACAAAGGGATGATCCACAAAAGCCAAGACTGAAAATCATCTGGAGGTGACAACTGTGCCGTTTAATCTCACATGATTGATAGATAAATCAGTCAGCGGCCCCAAACTGCTTTGGCATTAAGGATTTAGGCCACCAGTCATTGGTGGTGAGGTGGGGAGTGTGGATGGGGTGGGGGTGGGGGTGGAGTGATAAATAGAACACCCTGTTTGTTTTTTTGCCCAATGTTAATCCATCCCAGAATCACAGATGTCCCTCTCTTGCGTCTTGTGTGGCGTGACAACAGCTGAATTCCGTGTCAGCACATTTACGTGCTGATCAGCACGCCAGTCTTGAGTAATAAAACGGCGATGTGGTATAAACATTCTGAAATCAGGAAGGTGGGAGTCAGACTTTTGAAAAAAAAAAAGAAAAGAAAAGAAAAAAGAGTCAAGTGCGGCCATGTTTTCGTCTACTCTGGCCGTCCGAGATTGCTGCCGTGAATAACAAGCAGCAGCGACGTCTCTGTGTCTTTATCTGCTTTCCGTCGCCTTGATTTTTGCATGTGCTCTCATGCTTTCCTGCATCGATCTCGAGTACGCCAGCACTGGGCTCAAGTTTCCATGTGGCTTGTGCGGAGCCGCAGGCAGGCCGGCCGGCCGTTTGTTTGCCTTTGAGAGCTGGAAGAGAGGCTGCTTGGAGGTAGACTCACTTTCCAGGTATCGCCTCTCTCCTGCGTGTCCTGTTCAGTGCTGTTGCACAACCCCAAACTGGTTTTTCAGCCTGCGAGTGTGCGAGCAAGCGAGCGAGCAGCGTGTGTGCAAAGGTGGACCATGTGTGGAATGTATGGGCTGCTCTGTCTGTCTTGTTGTCGGGCATCCACTAGTTTGTGTGTGAGATCTTTCCTCGGTTTTTCTGTGCTTTTCTATTCTTGGCCGCAGACATTACAAGCCCTTCGTTTTAGAACGGCTGTAAAGGCCTCTGCCGGCTGTTAATAGGACCTGAAGGGTCATCATGATGGGTGGGAGAGCTTTTCTTTGCCTATGCATTGCTCAAGGTGAATGCAAATGCCCAACGCAGAAACACAGTGTTTGACCTTTTTAACTTGATGCTCTTCTTTTCCGGCCTTGTTTGTTATTTTCCCGCACAGAGCTGTGCGATTATTTAGGCGTTGACTCGTAATCCCGTGGCCGCTGCGCACGAGGTCGCCGTTCTGGTCAAAATATTTGCAAGAATAACATTAAACCGCCGAGATAAACAGCTGCCTCGCTCCCGAGAGTTTGGCTGTGACGGTGCGCTTGGCCCCGAGCCTGAGGTGCTCTTTTAGCTCCTGGGCCAGGCCAGACTCTGCACAGAACCAAACAGACCGGGCATGTGCCTATAGAGCCAGCAGCTGACATTCGGGGAGGCCTGCCCAGTGTAAACCACAGGTCTGTGCGCTCTCCACCTCTGCTCCCACTTGGAAGCGGACCACAATAGAAATCACAGAGCGGTGCCCTCCCCCCAACCCCCCACCCCGTTGGCTGCCGTTCAACATTGAGTGCCGTGTCGTCACAGTAGTGACAGAAACACTTGCGAGCCAAGTTGCAGGTGGCGGGGGGGGGGGGGGGGGGGCGGCGGCGTGAAAGAGACACATTCACCACACTGGCGCACAAAGGTGTGAGTTGTTCCGTCCCCTGTGATGACCTCTTTTGGATAGTATTAAGAAAATATGGGTATATAAGGGTATGAAAAAGGGAAAATAAATCCCGCTTGCTTAAAGTATCAGCGACTGGCTTCACTGCAAGGTGACACACAAGCCTTTGTTCGGAGTTGGTACTTGAACTTTGTTTTAAACACGATGCCCATTTTGCCCTGGGGCAGTTGGAAAAGCAATGCAGTGTAGTGCTGAGCGAACACAAACATGTGACAACACAGCACCGTGGAGACATTGAACTGCTGGAGCCCAGATTTGGTTTATCACACAGGAGGGATGTTAACAATTTATTGATTTTCGATTAATCTTCGATTAAGAATTTAATCGATTAAATTAAACTAGTCACAATTAATTGAACATTTTTTTATACAGTTAGTTTATATCATTATAACAGTGTAGTGACAGGAAAGAGTGAGGGTCATATTATGACTGTGTGGGTCATAATATACCTAGAACAAGTTACTTTTAAACAACTTTTTCATTGTGAAATTTAGGTTCTCAGGAAAGATCGCCGCTGATCAATGAATCGTTAATCGATCGATAAGGTCAATCAACTAACAATTAATGAATTAATTGATAATTAGCATCCCTATTGCACAGTAATAAAGGTCTTTGGGATTATTATATATGATTAAAACTGAGATTTTGGTCTTAATTTCATCTTCTTTTTATAGATTTCAGGGGCATTTTCAAATCTGAAATTTGTTGTCTTTTATTTATTGACTGCACCTACTCTGGCATTAAGAAATAATTTCTTTTGCCCTGTCTGCGTTACAGTGACCTGTCTTAACTGCATTTGTAAAGTCAATGGAACTACAGCACGTAGCAGCTAACATTGTGGAAAACAAACCGGGCTAATTTTGGGCTTATTAAAGGGGGAAGAATGGCGTTAGTAGACACTGTAAAAACAGAGGACATTTGTGAGGGAACACAGCTACATGGATGCTATAAAGTGACAGATGTTCAACAATGTGCTTGCACTGTGCATTGCGCCCCTGCAGTTTCCTCAGCTTGCAGGTTGTTTCTGCTCAGCCCGTGTTGCTTTGACATTTGTGCACTTGCAGGTGAGGACACTCTTCGAGCATGTGTGTGTGTGCGCGCGCGCGCGTGTCGTGTTTCCCTCTAAACTCTAAAGCCGCTGCTGTTTATGCAGACGGGGGCTTCTAATCACAACCTGATCTCGCCGGGGTGAGACGAGGCACCGACTGGCAAATGTGCAGCGCGGAAACCTGCCCGAGGAACGGCTTGTGAGTGGGTGGACGTGTTTATATTAGCTGGCGTTAAACAGAAACAGCTTCTGTCTCTGCCTGCTGCCGCCTGTGGAAGAAGCACCTCCGCCGACTTTGCACTCGACTGACTGCAAATAATCAATCAGATCAAATGTTGCGGCGGCGGCGTCGTCTTGCTCATGCAATATTCAGCGTCTCCCGCGAGACGTCATCGTCTCTCCCCCGGCCGCGCGGCTGTAGGCTGTGATTCACAGCCCTCAAGGCCGCTCCGCTACCTCGACCTATTAGTTTCACTTGTTGTTGCACAATGCTTTGCAGTGGTTTTTGCTCGCAACTATTTCAGAAAAAAAGAAGAAAAACAAAACAAAACAAGGGTCGCGTTAGCGCCGAGAGAACGAATCCCGCTGATCTTGGTTTCCATGGAGTTTGTTGAGTGTTTGTGACCCACAGCCTCCCACAGCTCCTTCCGCTCCTTCCTCCCAGTCTGTCAAAATCATGCAGTAAAGGTCAAGCACGCCATATAAAAGTCACTTTATCAGTGTTTTTTTTTTTTTTTCAGAATGTGTGACTTTGGCTTGTGAATGATGCAGAGCAGAAATGAGAAATCGTCACCCTCTGCTTCATTCTTTAATTTTGCGCTGTCATTCATGAAATGTGTGCTGAAAACGCGAGGCTCTTTATGACGTCACAAAGGTCAGTGGTACCTCGCCCAGGTGAGTGACCACACCCTGGGCCGGGGTTTTTCTTATCTACCTCCAAACACGGGGAGTGTCCAACGAAGCATCACTTCTTGCAGGGAGGTAAAGGTGGCTGCAAACAGAGGGCTAAACATGTTGTTTCCTAGAGATCCGTAGACATTTTTTGGGGGTTGATTTATGCAGCGTACGGCTGCTCTCAGTGAATAAAGATCAGCAACATAGAATAGAATAGAAGACCTTTATTGATCCCACATTGGGGAGATTTGCATAATTACAGCAGCAAACTGTATAGTGCAAAAAGATTGAGATGAGATATTATATAAAAGTAATAAGGCAATAAAATTAACATTAAAAATAAAATATTTGTAAGTATAAATGAAAAAAACCCCAAGATATTCCCATCTTATGGACAGTTGAATGTACAGCTATCTAAACTTTGACAACATGAGCAAAAAATGTGACCTTCCAGACAGCCTTTCAGCAATGTAGCAGTTAAGTAATAGATGTCAAAGGCAAACCGGCTTCTTTATGGGGGCCGAGACCGGCTCAGATTGTTTCACTCTGTTTACAATCCCCGACTTCCTGTTTTCCTATCCTTCTGCTTCTGCGCCGTTCTGGTCCTCACCTCGGCCTCATCCAGTTTTGTTTAGTAACTCCGCGCGCTGCTCCAATTAAAAAGAGGCTATTTGCTCAACAGCCGACGGGGCGCTGCTTATCAGAATTGACGGCAGTCAATTGTGTGTACTTTTCGAGGCCTCTGTTTGTTTTAGGTTCCACTGTTGCTATAAACAGGCGTGTTCGGGCCGACCTTGGCTCGGCGCACTCTCGCTCTCAGAGGGTGTCACACCGGCTGTCGGTACTGCGAACTCGCTTGTAACGACCGTAAACTGGTTTGTAATTTGGACAGGGTCCGCCGGCTCTGGAAGACGAGGACATTTTCTGTCTCGACACGTTGCTTCTTTCCCGTCAGTGCAAGTTCCCGCGCCAGATTTCCACGTGTCGGAGAGGGAGCGAGCTTTGCAGAAATCAGCGGCGCTCTCGTCAAGACTTTTTACTCAGCCCTCTGTTTGGCCTTCCATTCTATAGGGTGTGGGTGTATTCTGGCCGCATGCCTGCCTCAGTGATGTTTGCTCTGTCTGACCTTATTTAGTTCAAACTTGCACTGCTTTTTTTTTTTTGGTAATGTTTGTAAGGCTGTGAGTTATTTAAAGTGGCGGCATGCTGTCAGGAGGAGCTATTTGTTGGTCAGAATAAACTCTTCTGGCTCTGTTTGCATCATGTTCCAGCGTTTTGCACTGGCTGTTTGCATCTGAAACACTCGCATTGACGAGAGCTGCGTCATATGCGCCATTATTGAAGTTCTGGGAGATTACCAAAAGTTAATCTGAATTAACTGGATTATTGACATTGGTGTAGCTCCAGTACACACGCAGCTTTGTTTCCCTCAGTTTATCAGACGGCGAAGGTCATGCAAAGTTACTTCTTCCTTTGCATCACGTCTCGTCCTTCCGTTCTCTGTTGGAACAGGTCCCGGAGGTGATCAGCAGAATTCGCCAAGTGTCCAAATCCGCCTTTAAGGAAGACGCCAAATCCGATGCCGACGAGGCCTTTTACAACTCCCAGAAGTTTGAAGTGCTTTACTGTGGAAAGGTAGGAACCAACACTCACCAGTCATTGTTATTATTATTATTTAACTTGCCGAGATTTAACAGATTTCTTTCACGAACCCCAGGTGACGGTGCTGCATAAAAAAGCCCTGTCCACGCTCGTCGACGACTGCATCGACAAGTTCCGCCAGCACGAGGTGGAGCGCAAGCGCCTGCGCCTGCTCAACGGCCAGCGGGGGTCGACCGAGAGCGCCCCCGTGGAGTTCCTCATCGGCGGGGATCCGCTTTCGGCCGCTTTGAACGAGTGCAAAGAGGAGGATGCGGGGAGCCCCGTAGCGGAGGAAACGAGCGGAGACGGCGGTAAGAGGGCGCCGAGGGGTACCGTTTCATCAGCGTCACCCCTGTGCGCACAGTCAGGATAGAATCCAAGTTGTGGCTAATTATAACAGCACATACTGCGCGTGAATACAGACTGTGAAATATAATTATCACTTTGTAATGGGTTTGTCAGAAGCACAGGTGGGAAAAGGAGCTTGAGAGAGTCCTTTTATTGCAAACAGCTGGAATACATTACTATTGATGATTGATTTACATGTCTATATCATGGCGTTTGGATTAAAAAGAGATAAAGATTACAGCTTTCTGCACTGCAGATGCTAAAGACATCAAATATATGAGCAAGATATATGCAATTATTATCAGTAAATATTAAGAAAAACACGTTAAATAAATCTAAATATGCTTCAGTTATTGTGAGTGTTTGAGTTATTTTACACTTTTATTGTTTCCTATGTAATTCCATGTGTGTTCATATGTAGTTTTGATGCCTTCAGTGAGAAACTGCAATGTCAATAGTCATGACAATGAAGGAAGAGACATTCAATTCACAGGGTATGTCCAAACTGTTGACTGCTAGTGTAATGGCAGCTAAATAGGAACAAATTGGAATTCAGCTGAGAGTTAAAAGCTTCCAATATAAACGTTTCCCTGCTTGGATATGTCGCAGGTGTCTGATGTGAACGTTGCCTGCGTGGCACAGTTTCATCCATCACATGTCTGGCGTCTGCAGATATGAGGATTTGGCAACACATCTTCATTGAGAAATGAGAAATCCTGCTTGTTTGCTTGCTTGCAGGCAAAGGCCTGTCTAGCAGCGGCAGTCAGAGCAGCCTGCGGGCCTCCTTCCCAGAACGCATCCTGGAGGACTCGGGCTTCGAGGAGCCGCCAGCGCAGGAGTTCCGCACGCGCTGCAGCAGCCTGGCGGGGAGCCTGCAGAGGAAATCGGGCGAGGGAGTCATGATGGGGCCCATTCGCCGGCGCCACTCCAGCGCGCCCAACCACGTTCAGCCTTCCGACGCCGACAAGAACCGCACCATGCTCTTCCAGGTAGGGACGAAAAAAAATGCATATTTTGCGTTTGCGTGTGTGTTTACTGTCTTTTTCTCAACGTACAGAGAACGGAGACAAACCGGAGCCAAATTCCCTGTTTGGCATGCACAAACCGATGAAGCTGATTCTGATTTAAGCTGGGATAGTCTCCAGTAAACCCTGTTAGCCTGAGTGTGGGAGAAAGTGGGTGTAACGCATATCTATATATATACTTCAGCTCCTGCAAGTTGTCCAGACATGCTTTTCCTCGGCCGCTGGTGTCATAGCTTGACCGTTGAGCTGAGTGCTGGCTAGACGTCTCTTATCTTCGAGTCGCAGCTGACGGCACCAGTTGGCAGATCTGCACTCCGGGGAACTTTATCTCTCCAGCTATGTTCACCTATTAGAACTCACGCCTTGCAGCCCCACCAGTGGAATTTTCAACTAGCGCTCATTTGTGGTAAAATTGAATCATTGGTGACCGTACCGTATATGACAATTGTGGACCAAACTGATTTGATCTGTAACCGCATCTGTTAAACGCAGGATGTGTTTTCATTTATATTGACGGGCACAACTTTTTGCCCTCAGTTTGATGGACGGCGGCTGTGTTTGGCCACCTCGCCATCATCCCCGTTGCCTCCCAGCAGAGCTTCAAGTGTTTGCGCGCCAGGGGAGCAAACATTGCTCACACTTTTCAACCTCTTTTGCATTCAGCGCAGCTCCTGCAAATCATCATCTTTTTTTGGCTTGCGGCTGTGAAGTTGGCCCAGCGCTACTACTTCAACTTTAGAAGGCTTTCTTTTTTCCCTTTCCTTTTTTTTTTTGTTCACCCAAGCACAAGGTCCATAAAAAATGCAAAGCTGCTGCAGTGAGGCAGCGAGGCAGCATGCAGGCTGCGGGGACGGCCAGCTGCAGCTCCTCGCTCACCAGGGCCCATTTCCTCATCGGGCTAATTTTAAAAAGTGGAGCGCGGCGCTCGATATGATACTCTGCATCGGCGTGAATTATGGGGCGGGGTTGGTTGAGGGGAGGAGAAAAAAAAAAATCCATGGCGCAGACTTGTTGACCTTGATTTCAAGAGCGGACGCGGCCTCCACGTCATCGCACACTTCACACTGATTCCTCACCTTTTTTTTCGCCCCTCTCAATTTTCAGTTGACAGTGTTGATATATCGCGCAACGTGTGTTTTCCAGGTCGGCCGATTCGAGGTGAACCTCATCAGCCCGGATACTAAAACGGTGGTGCTGGAGAAGAACTTCAAAGATATCTCCTCATGCTGTCAGGTTGGTTTATTTTTACACCGAAAGCCTTTTTGCTGCTGCACGCCCAGCCACACATCACACCCCTCACACTCTAATATGCACACGAGATGCACCAGCACAAGCTGCATATGTAATGGAGACGGTTTAGGCTCTTTAATATGCCTCCATTGTGGTTATTGTGATTTATTCCTGGACTGAACGCTAAAAGATCTGCTCTCCTCCACCCTCCTTGTGCTCTAGGGCATCAAACAGTCCGACCACTTTGGATTCATCTGCCGAGACCAGTCGGATTCTGGTCCCAGCCAGTACGTGTGCTTCATTTTCCAGTGTGCCAGCGAATCCCTGGTGAGTTCGAAAGATTTCAGCTTCCCTTGGAAACATTTTTTTCTTTATTTTGGGGGGGCTGTCTGTCAAATTCAAGAGGACCCGTTTGGTTGCGTTGCAGGAGGGTTCGAGGAGCAGCATTAGCATCGCAGTCGCTAAGCGTTTAGCTCAACTCGTCGGGAATGAAACGCAAATGATTTCCACTCAGACTCACAAGTCGTCCGTGCTGTTCAACAGCGGCCTTTGTTCGGCCGAGCTTCTCCTTCCTGCTTTTTCCTCCCAAATTCTTCACAGCAGCTTCTCTCTGCTCTTATGACATCCTTCTTCCTTATCCATAAAGTAGGCCACTTGCTTTAAAAAAAACCCAAAAAATATCCAGACTGTCTGCATGAGATTATCAAAATGGGTTTGAATTTATGAAGTTGAACCCTGGCAACCCATCAGCCATTCGCGGTGCAAAGCAAGTTTTTCCTGTCATGCGTCTTCTTTGGTTTCATGCCCCGCTCTCTCCCCCTCTCTCTCTCTCTCTCTCTCTCTCTCCCTGTGCTTTTTTCTCCTCCCTCTCGTCTCGTGCCAGGTGGATGAGGTGATGCTCACCTTGAAGCAGGCCTTCTCCACCGCCGCCGCCTTGCAGAGCAACAAGACGCAGATCCAGCTGTGCGAGGACTGCCCCATGCACGACTTGCACAAGCTCTGCGAGCGGATCGAAGGCAAGCGCGCGCACGACCACCAGAGTGTCGCAGTGAACTTTAAGACCGGTCCTCACTCCCTCCCTCCCTCCCTCGGTACCTTTTCCAGGTCTCTACCCACCCAGAGCGAAGATAGCCATCCAAAAATACCTCTCCCAGCTGACTGATAATGAGCAGGCGGATGTTTTTGAGCGAGTCCAGGTACGCCAGAGAAAAACACGCGCGGCGGCAAAATTGATGGTCGTATTTTGTTTTGAGCGTCTGTTGCGCATCCCCGTGCGCAGAAACTGAAGCCCAAGTCGGACCAGGAGGAGAACGAGCTGGCCATCTTCCAGCTGAGGCAGCTCTGCGAAAGCAAGCAGAAGTCCCACGTGCACATCGGCGAAGCCCCGCAGGTACTCGCGGCGAAAGCGGCAGACAGATCGCGTTTGTGCGTCACTGTTGAAGATTCATTCTTGGCCGTAAATCAGTAGAAGTTCGCTAAAGAACGCGAAACAAAAATGTCGGAAAGTGATTCCTGGCAGTTTTCATATCTAGATCAAGGTCGCGTTTGAAAGGAGCCACTGTCCACAATTCAATTCAATATTATTACCAAAGCGTGATCTTGCCCGAGGGATTGTATGTCAAACATTATGTGCAGAAGCAGCGGAAGAAACTCTCAGGCCTCTGTATTTTTCTCAGTAATTGCAGCCGTTGACCGATGCCGTTTTGCATCGGTCAACGGCTGCTTAGAAGACTCCAATTAATTATCCCTGCGTCTTGTGTCCGTTTCACCCCCCTCCCCCACCCGCTTTAATCCCTTGTTGTTGTCGTCCTCGTCGTCTTGCAGAATGCCGCTGGCAGCTCGTCGGCAGCCGACGCGGCCGCCGCGGGCAGCCGCTCCAAGCTGGACGTCCTGAAGAACAAAGCCCGCAGCTCCCTCACCAGCTCCCTGGAGAACATCTTCGCCAGGGTGCGTCTCTTATTGGCAGTTTGATTTTTCAGCGCTGACACTTTCTTTGCTCTCCCTGTTCTTTCCTACGCCCTCGGCACCCCCCAAAAACAGACAACAAAAGTAGCTATTCACGGCTCGGTTTCTCCACCGGCTGCCAGCTGCCACCTGCTCTTTCACACGTCTGGTGTTTCTCAAGGACGTGAAAACCGCAGATCCTGGGAATTAGACCTCCTAATCTAAGGCAGTCAACCCCCTGTAAGACAGCAGCAGCCTTCTATATATAAACTCCATTTCCCTCTTGCCTATTTTTTCTGCATCCCTGCCCTCTGCCTCAGATTTTTCTTTTCCCACCCCCAGATGTTAGACTGTGACTTTTCCTGCCACTCGCTGTTTTCTGTGTCATCGCTGTTCAGGGATTTGGATTGACCCATATCTGCCAGCAGGAAAACACACTTCCGTTGCGCAAACAGGCAATCCAAAACGTCTGATGACATCTGGTGTTCTTGCAGAGATTCTAGACAAACAACTAAAAGGCATTAAATTCACCAAGACAAAAACAAACAAAAAAAAGGCTCGTCAGCCAAAGTTTTTGCAAAAGTTTCTAACTTTTTTTTTATGTTTTAACCTTTGTTTTAACACTGTATATGTACCTCTGTCACTATTAGGGTGCCAGCCGGATGCGGGGACGCTTGGGAAGCATGGGAAGCGTTAGCAGTTTTGAAAGGGTAAGTGTCATTGGAGGGGGGGCTGGAGGGACAGAAAACCCCAGAGACACACTCAGGGGACTGTGGGAGTTCTCTGTCTGTACCCGGTTGTTTATTAGATCATGGTGTCATCCAGTCGAAGCTCAATGACAATCAATCTTCCTCTTCCCTGTTTTTCGCTATTTTGCAAACGCCATTAAGCAGCTGCAGCCACGCCAGAAGTGTCACCAGAGCTCTCTGCAACACAAAGTGGGACGGTTGGATCTACACGGTGTCCCCCCTCCCCCGCGCAGTCAAATGTAGAGCAATCGTTTGCAGCCACGCGCCCATTGATTTGTGATGATGTTGTAACATTATCTGCGTCCTAAATCTTAGATTCTTCCATTAGTACGCTTCAGTGCAGGACACTTTTTGGGCCTTTGGATTTAGGAGAACGCGCAAAATCGATTGTGCACACTGACAGATTGCGTTTGTTATTAGTTTGTGTGTGTCTGCACCCACCTTTTTAACCTCTCATTGACAACAAGAGACCATAGCTAGGGGCACGTTAGCAGGGACACTGATTCCATTGTGGCACTATTGCTACATCACCAAGGATATTTCTTGGGAGTGTGAAGTGTAGTGTTGTTGGGATTACTCCTTTAAAAAGTAATCTCATTACTTTTATAACGGCTTTGTTTCATAAGTAATCGATTACTTATTATTTTAGTGAAAAAAAAGGTAAAGCAACAGTTGCTCAGTGCTTTGGAATGAACTTTATTAAACTGCAAATTTTGCAATTCATTATTTTAATTCCGCTTAGCACGAATTAATGTTTTCTCTCTGAACACAAACCGCACATTTCACACAACAAACTCACGTGCAGCACTGGTGCCTTTTGCACAGCCCATATTGTTAAAATAATTAGAAGCACAGTCGTTAGAAGATCTCTACCGTGCGGAGAGCTGCCGACTGATTTGCAAACATGACTTTCGACAATTTATGAGGTTCGACGTGGAAATTTTTCAAAGTTGCGTACGACGAACCACAATATTCTTTGATTTAGACGAGATGAACTCAAAACAACATTTGTATTTCCCGCTGTCAAACGCAATCGTTGCTTATTCTTTCGCCGCCGCCATGCTTGCTTTGGTGCGTCGTCGCAATGACGTTGCATGCGCGGCTGCATCATCAATCTGCAACATTGTTGTTTTTCTAAATGAATAATAAGAAATTTTTAGCTTGCGAAATTTTGGGGGAAAGTAATGCAATCGTTACTCGATAAAGTAATTATGATATAATTACCAGTTTTTGCCACAGTAATCCCGTTGTATTACTCCGATACTCAAAAAGTAGTTTCATTACAGTAGTGGATCACTTAGTAATAGATTACGCGCCAACCACTGGAAGTGCACAAATTGTAAATGGCATTTTCCTGGCACACCTGCACTCTTAAGATATCAATTATTTAGTGCAGTAGTGATGGAAGAGATGGTGACGGCCACATCTCACAGCTCCTGCAAACTCCTCTTTGCCTTCGGTCACATGTTGACTACAATGCCTCAGAGGTGGAAAGCAACAGCTTGGGGAGAGGGGGTTGTCTCAGGATGCGGACGGCCCTGCCAGTGGAGAGCAGGAAATTCGAGTCAGGATGTCCCACTGTACGTCTGCAGAGCCAGGCTTCCCTCGGCTTCCTGTTGGCCCTGTCACAAGACACGAGGGTGCGGGGCGGCCGTCTCAGCAGGCGCAACAGAGTTTCTATCAGGTTTATCATGTCAGGTTTTCTTTTTGTCTGTTTGTTTGTCTTTAATATGCAGCATAAGTGGATTGCAGCATGATTCTTATGTCTGGGACGCACAAAAATAGCATGAAAAAAAGTACAGATTATTTTTCCCAGGTCCCTTTAAAAATACAGCAAAATCGCAACAGCGTCTCCGTGGGGGAGGCCTCCAGAATCACTGCTGGGAGGAGATTAGACAGTTTTCATGGGGAGTCCAGCCACCGACGGCAGCCTCCCCACCAATGGTGTGTGATACTGGCAGTCACAGGGAACTGGTCATTAGAATACAATAGAGGTGGGAGTTGTGCTGTCGCGGCACGAGCTTCGGGCTGCTGCCCGCGAGTGGAAAGTTTAACCTTGAGCCAGACTTTATGTTGCAGGGCACTGGCTAAGGTGAGTGGTGGAAGGCATTTTTCAATGCAACTTTTGCATTTTGTCTGCAAAAGGATTAAAAACCTTTGCTGCCTCTGTGTAATAACCGTGTCGTAACTGCACCCTTCAGCAGGATGAGGAGTCTCCCGGCCACTCGCCTCCAGGCTCCCCTCCGGCCTTCCCCGACAACGACGACCCGGAAGCCGGTGCTCAGTTCCGCCGCCGCGCTCACACCTTCAGCCACCCACCTGTGAAGAAGCGGATCTCGTTCGACGGCCAGTCGGCGGGCCAGGCCAGGGCTCACCTGCCCCGGCAGCAGTCTGTCAACTCGGAGCTGCTGCAGGGCAGGTAAGAATCCCCCTCCCTTCACCTTCCAGTTTGTCTTGAGACGAGTCGTAACGGACGTTTTCGCAGGGTAGAACCTCGCTTTGTAGTGAAAATGTGGTAGAAAAATACTTACGGCTAAAAAAACAAAGAGTCACAGTCCTAATGCTTTTTTCCCCCCTTAATCGGTTTAACAATGGAGAATTGAATTAACCTTTAATCCACACGTCTATTTGGGGCACTTTGATCCCTCTGGAGGCCCACCACCACCACCTCCTCCTCCTCCGACAAGAGCATCACACGTTTCCTGTCACTGTTTCTGACTGCCCGTGACTTCCTCTGTGTTGTTTTATTTTTCCATGTACTGTGACCCGGAGCTCCCTTTCCTTTTGTGCAATGCTTATTTTCCTCCTCTTATATTTTATTGAAACAAAACAAAAATATCCTGTGGGCATTCTGTGTTTGGCTCGCCCTAGCCCCGCGACCTTGAGAGCGCGCAGCGTCTCGGAGAGTGAGTCCTCCTTCGCCCTCCCCTCCTCTTTCTCCGCCCCCACTTTCCTGAAAAGCATTTACCAGGGCTCGCTGGGCTCGCTGGGCTCGCTGGCAGACAGCGGCAACCACAAGAGGTGAGAGGGGATGACCGCCTCCCCGCACCGCCACTCCCCACCCCACCGGCCCTACTCCCTTTTACATGTGCACTCAGACACAAGGGGCACCTGGCTGGGATGGAGTTCAACCTTCAAACTTCCTCTCTTCTGAGCCGCACGTGTCTTGCCTTCTCTGTCCCTATTTCCTGTTCGACCAGACCGAAAAAATGTCTGCACGCTAACTGGCGACCTGATCAGGTGCACCTGGCGCTAGCACACAGGGTTGGGCCACCTCGGACCACTGGCATAGACTCTTCATATTTCAGAGGTTTTGCTCCATATTAGCTGTGTGATAACAGTTTTTTTCCCCGCAAAATAAAAGCGATATTTCTAAAATTGCGATTTGCAGGCGTTCCCATTGAATGCTTTGGAATTGGAGTGGGAACTTTAACCTTGAGCCTTCATAACTTCTCGCCCCGCGAGACCCCACTTTGAGGAGGATGGCGAACTGATTGTCATGATCAGGAAACCAGTTTGAGATGATTTGTGACACGGTGCATCATCCTGCTGGAAGTAGCCGTGGTGGGGCCCCCAGTCCACTAGTGACAACTCTGTGACTCCACCATGTGAACATAGCAGCTGATATCGATGCTCTGACCAGGCGACAAATCCAATTCAGTTTTGTGTCGTCCTGCTTTGGTGAGCCAGTGCGAACTGTAGCCTCTGTTTCCTTATCTTAGCTAACAGGAGCAGCATCAGGTAGCTTGTTGGCTTCAAGATCGGACGTGTCGTGCCTTTTTTGAGTCTGTTAAAACTGCCTCTCTGCCGTCTTAAACTGGCCTAGATACATGTAATTACATACACCTAACGTAACATAACCTTGGTTTTAACTCGATCACGTCTACATGCCTAAATACCCTCAGTTGCTACCATGTGATTGGCTGATCAGGTGCACCTAATTAAGCAGCCAGTGAGTGTATACTCCATTTTCCCTCAATTCAGTGGCCCTCTTCCTGTTTCTCTCCATCGTGGAAGAGGATGCCCCCCCCCCTTTTTTTTCTTTTTCTCATTTGCATGCCCCTCCCCTTCGCCCCCACAACTACCCACCGTGGCGAAGCTGCATTTAACCCGCGTTACTCATTAACTGCAGCTTACACTTGTGTCAACACCTTCCCTTGATTAGCTTCGCCCCTCCCGACACTCGAGGGCCTCCGAGCGTCAGCCCGATTAACTTCGGTGGCTCGTCTGTTTCCGAAAGGTCGCCGCTCCGCTGCGTTAATCAGTAAGCCGGTCGACAGCGGCCGGTCCAGGACGGGAAGCCGTGCCGTGATTTTTGCTCCTCGCTCCTCTTTGCCAGCTTCATTGACTGCGTCTGAAAGGAGAAGGTTAATATTTCCATTAGGAATGAGATTCAGTGCTGGAATAAAATGGCTTTTCCTGGAAGTCCCCTGCTGCTCCGAAGGCGGCCGACCCCACTGCACCCTTCGCATTGATAAATGCAACGCGCCGAGGAAGAGGAGCCTCTGCAGCTCCTGCCTCTGTTTTCACCCCCCCCCAACCCCCCCGCCTCCCTGACGATGAATGCGAGCCAAAGCCTTGACCTTACGGGCTTTTTCCCATTTAGATATGCAAACGTCTTCCTCAGCAGCCGGCGCGCGTTTCCCTTGACTCCTTTTGCTCGCAGCCAAAATGCTAAGAAGAAGAAAAAAAAGAAAGAAAAAGAAATGAGAGATGTCAAGCGTAGAATTACAATCTGCTGGAGACGCCGTATCCAATGTACGCAGCAGCTGCGAGAGTGAAAACATTTCGAGTCAGAAAACATGGCTTCCTGTTTTTCACTGTCTCGGCCCGCGACCGATGCCCGATCAGTCTGCTGACTCAGCGTCTAGAGCCGCGTGGGCGTCCAGCTTGAGTGACACACGACACAGAGGGACTGTTTGTTTGAAATGCTGGCGGCGCACTGGACGAATCCAGCACTTCAGATTTGCATTTATATGTTGACTTTTGCCGGTTTGTTTCGGTGGACATGGTGCGCAAAACTACGACATCTAGTGGTGGAAATATCTATCTATCTATCTATCTATCTATCTATCTATCTATCTATCTATCTATCTATCTATCTATCTATCTGTCTATCTCTCTATCTATCTATCTCCGTACTATTTGCGTTGTTTATCACAGGGAAAAGTGTAATCTGATCAGGAAGAATAATAAATCACGACTTGGCTGATCTGATCTGATTGGCTGTAGGAAATTAATTAAATTTTGTATGTATATATATACATATATATATGTATGTACATATATATATGTATATATACTGTATATATGTATGTATGTATATATATGTGTGTATATATTTATGTATGTATGTATGTATGTATGTATGTATGTATGTATGTATATGTACATACATATATATGTATACATATGTGTATATATATGTAGGTATATATGTATATATATGTATATGTATATATATATATGTATGTACAGTATATGTACCTACACATATGTACAGCCAATCAGATCACCCAGATCAGCTAAGTCATGTCACTTATTATTCTCCCTGATATATATATGTATATATATATGTATATATGTATGTATATGTGTTATTAAGAAATTATTATATATTATCATATTTTCATTTCAAATCAGATCTTTTTATGATCTTATTTCACCCACAATTTTCCACAGCCAATCAGATCACCCAGATTCCACTCCACTCCACTAACCGCTGTAACCTCTTTCACAAAAATGGAATGAGAATGCATGCGCTTCAGCATGTGGTGGCCCGATGGTGGATCTCCATCGCCGCCACCTGCTTCATTAACACCAGTATCAGCCACATGGAACACGCTCGTCGTCAGCCGTGTGTTTACCTTTACCCGCCTCAGCAGTCCAGACTGTTTGCAGACAATTATCCATGCCGGCGCTGACTGATGAGATGCCGGATGTGTGTGTGTGCGTGCCTGAGAGTGTGTGTGTGTGTGTGTGTGTGTGTGTGTGTGTGTGCGTGCCTGTGCGGAAGAGTGTCGGTGACGCAGCGGGTGACACCCGAGCCGTTTGTCTTGCAGCAATGGGGAAGGCCGGAGGAGAACCCTGTCCACCTGCAGCAGCGACTCGGTGAGCGGCGCTCCGCCCGCGACCCTTCGCAGGGTCTCCTGGAGACAGAGGATCTTCCTGAGGGTCGCCTCGCCCATGAACAAGCCGTCCGCATCCATGCATCAGTCAGGTAGCGGTAACACGACGCCTCGCGCCGTCACGCCAGTGGAAACGGGAACAAGTGGCTCTGTTTGCGCCAGTGAGCCTTCTAAGTAGGCTGAGTGCTTTATTACAACAGAAACATTTGAAAATTTGGTGGTATTTTTATAAACTAATTGTTGAGAAAAGAGATTATCTTAATCAGGGTTGAATTACATAAGTGGTAAACTCTTCTTATGGCATTGAAATATCTAATAACTATGGCTGCTCTTCATTTATTACTACATTACTACATGATTATTACATTTTTTTCCCCCACTTATTTGTTTGCTGCAACTGGGGAACATGTCAACACAGTAACCACCGTGCAAATTTTTGCGCACGGCCAGAAGCAATTGCGGGTGATCCTCTGCAGGCTCCTCATTAAAGTGCCTCTATTGCAGGGGTGTCAGTGGGGGCAAAATTTAAAACTTGGACAAAGTCGCAGGCCAGCATTGATATCTATTGAGAAAAATCCTCCTCCAGATATAACGGTGAAACTTTTCATATGAACCCAAACAGGGTGTTTATGGGGTCTGTCCTGATTGACGTGCCAAAATACCAGCAGAGCATTCTGGGAGTTTTAGTATTAGCCATACATGTGCTGTATAATACTGGCGGGACAGCTCTTGTCGTCTTCTGGTGTTGCCTCGCGGGCCAAATATAATTAGAGGGCCCTAGTTTGACACCTATTCTGTGTTGCATTTGCACCAATTAGTTTCTTAAGCGATCTGAGAGATTGTGAATTTATGCAAAATAAAAAGTGTCGCTTTTTTTTTTTTTTTTTTTTACCACATTTGCCTTCTGCTGTCTGCTGCCGTCTTTCAGGTGACTCTCACGGCCAGGAGCTCCTGCCTCTGTCTCCTCGAGCCTTCAGCTCCTCCCTGGATCCCCTGGGACGTTCGCTGCCAGCCGGTCAGAGGCCCAAGAGGACCGCCGCCGACTATCGGGCCCTGTGGAAGACGGCCATCCGCCAGCAGATCCTCCTGCTGCGCATGGAGAAGGAGAACCAGAGACTAGAGGGTAAGTCGTTGTACGGCTGACTCACACAGGGACGCGGAAACGCTTGAACGTATCCCTCCGCCGGTCACACGGCTAGAAAAAAAATAAATAATGAAAGGAACAACGTCAACAGTCTGATTAGTGTCGGATCTTGTTGCTCGTTGAGAGCGCAGTGTGTGTCGTTCCCCCTGAAGAGGTGGATGTTTATAATTTGTTACGGGTGTGTTCCTGTTCGAATCGGCTTAAGCTTGGGAGGATCGTTTTTTAAGAGGATAACTTGCCCTCCTCTCCTTACCTGCCGTGAGCGTTTTACACCTGCAAACACATGTTTTCAGCCGCGTTTGGTCTTAGCTGTGGCTTCACCCGAACATCTGAAGGGGCCAGCGACTCAGATTTCAGATGTTCTAAATCGAAAATTAAAACCTTACACAGACCCACACTTTGTCCCCTGCCTGTTATCGGTGCATTTACAGACTAAAGGGAATCAAATGATGGATTTAATCAACATGTATTTTAAAACTTTATTGCTTGTTAATTAAGCTTTTATCACAGAAACGCTCTTCCAGCCGTAAAGTAAAATTCAGCCTTGATTGGAAAAAATGAACTGCACCAACCGATACAAAGCCAAAACTGCAAAATCCCAGCACAATAACTTTGGAATGAATTATTTTTTCTTTTCTTTATTCAAGCATAAAAAAAAGTCAAATAACGTTAAAGAAAATAAGTAAAACAGAAAAAAATATTAGAGCCTAATACTCAAAGAAAACAAATATCCAGAAAGTTAGCTAGCTATACACACTAATACCATATTGTTACAGTATTACAGCATCACATACAAGCACCCGAAATATAATACTAAGTAAGACTATTTTTAATAGATTCCAACCGTTATTACCTATAAAATATATTCATATATAATGTATACATGCATACACACACACTAATACTACTTGAATCTAGAGCCTCACTATGTCAACAACATGTACTAAAAATAGTGACGCCAGAACAGCTAAAAATCCACAATCATGGACAATTGAGAGCAACTTGAGTCGTCACTGTAAAAAGACTTGCAGGTGATTTCTCAATGAATTTGACATGAGGGCGAACAGCAGGCGCGGTGCGCTGCTGCCTACTATGAGTGTGACAGTCAGCATGACTAATGAAACTCCGAAGTGCTTCATCTGTTTGCCTGGTGCACACAGGAACGTGCCGAGCGTACGGAGCCTTGCTTGAAACGATTTTTTAGTATGCGGGAAGCAGCTGCCATGTCAAAAGATTTCAGCTTTTGACGCTCAAGAGGCAGCCTTCTCTTCTATTCCAGCCTTGGAGCCTTCCAGCGAACGTTGACGTTGAGGGCTCGGCTGTCACACCTCACGTCGTCAGGCACTCGGCGAGAAAACACAAAACACTTGTAATGGTTTCTTTGTAATCCTGAAGCAGCAGCGTCGTTGACACGGTTTGGCAAGCGAGGCATTTACACCTCTGCGGCATCAGTTAGCTCATCATCTCTACTTTGTATCGCTTGAATATGTCTGACTGACTGACTGAGCGAATGATGTTTATTATGCCACAATAGCGGGAGATTGCAGTGTCCCCGCATCACATACGATACACACAAGAGGATTAGGGCCACGAGAAAAGAAAAAAAAACTAAGATTGAATTTTTTTTTCAAGTTACTGTGGGTGAACCTTGTGGGATACAGCTGTTTACTTTTAACTGTGGGATAACTGGGTTAATCCACCATCTATCCAGTCTACTCACCAATTTATAATATAAAGTAATATAATACTTTATTCATGGAATTTTGACTTTATTCACCAAATGAAAACTTAATTAAAAATCTCCTTCCTGTAAGATTTTTTTCTCTTCTTGTGGCCCTAATCCACTTTCGTACACAGAAGCACACAGACAGAAAAAAATGCCGTAGATAAAAAGAAAGAGGGGGGAAAATTAAGAATTACAGAAAGTAAAAAAAACAAACATTTACAATACTGTGCTGTGCCTAAGTGACAAGTGTGTGAGGTTGTGGTTATGATTATTACTGTCATCATGTTGATGTTATAAATCAAGTCCAGCCGTATTTGATTAGTTTAGATGGAGGACATGGCTCTGGATCAGTGCGTCAGCTACATGGGGAAACAATCAAAAACCACCTGCCACTGAATGCTGCAAAAAAAACAAAAAAAAAAAACCCACACAAAACCAACATATGGCAGCAGAGCAAACTTCCGACTTCACCTCAGTGTCTCACCGTTCCAACGCATCTCTTTCCCCTCTGTCTCTTACTATGACACCTGTGATGGTCTGAGGACCTAACAGTCAGTGTTCCTTTTCAATAGAAGGTAAGCGCAACTCTTAAGAGCCACTACAATCGGCGCGCGCACAATCGTTTTTGCATGATGGCGGGTGTTATTGTGATCACCTCGTCGGCCTCCCTCCCTCTGCATGTACCGGGTATCTGTTTTTTTTTTTTCTTTTTTACACGAGCTGATGCTTTCCTTTGTTTCTTTTGTCACCGTTTCTTTTCTTTGTTTAGTTTTTTTTTATCACTGTGTTGATGAGCTTCGCCGCGCACTCAGCGCAGGGACGGATCTTTGTTGTTGACGTGGGCACTGTGGCTTTTATTTTTTGTGAAAAAGCGCCGCAACGGTAACTCTCTGGGGAGGCGCTGCAAACACACATGCTTTTGAATCCAATCTCTTTTATCCTGTTTTGTTCGTGTTCTACAAAATAAAAACCCAAACTGCTCTTTGCTAGCACAGCCCTGCTTTAGTTGGTCACTGGTGTGTGTTTTTGTTTGCTTGTTTTTTTCCCTTTTCCCGCTGGTGCAACATGGGAGTTTTTCGACGTTCAAAGTTGGAATGTGTTTGTTCCTTTGCCGTTGTTGTTTTTTTTTCCTCTTCCCGTGACTCCTTTTGATTGTGTCTCAGCGAGCCGGGACGAGCTGCACATCCGCAAGATGAAGCTGGACTACCAGGAAGTGGGCCAGTGCTCCAAAGACGCGCAGGCGTCGTGGGAGAGGAAGCTGACGGCCCCGGGCAGAACCACCGTCCCGCAGGACACGCAGGAGATGTACCGCGCTCTCTGCCAAGGTGAGCGACGGGGCCTCCTCTCGCCGCGCGCATTCTCCTACGTACGTCGGGGAACCGTTTCGGTACATTGGTGAACTATAACACCAGCATATGCTTCCCTGGCTCGTTCGCTAGGTGTTCCCAAGAACAGGCGAGGAGAGATCTGGGTGCTGCTGTCCCATCAGCACCGGCTGCACCACCGGCTGCCCCAGCGCCAGGCCGCCCCCGACACCCCCTACCACGACCTGCTCAAGCAGCTCACCGCGCAGCAGCACGCCATCCTGGTGGACCTAGGTGGGCGGTCAGGAGTGGCCGAGTCATTTTCACCAAGGGCCACATCGTGCATCACGCAATCGCTCATTAGCATTGACTGAAATAGCTGTTCATTCAAGCCAAGCTCCAGGGCATGTGTCGCAACAAGTGCCGCTGTTGCAATTATATGATGTCAGTGACATCATATAATTGCTGTTGCAATTATATGATTGCAACAGCAATCATATAATTGCAACAACAATTATTTAATTGCAACGACAATCATATAATTGCCATTATATGATTGTCATAAATGAATGAATGAATGAATAATTTTTATTTCGGATAGCCTCCGTGCACATCAACAAAACAATTTATGCAAAATATCAAAAACAACAAACAACAAAAAAAACACACCCAAGAAATAATAATCATAATAAATAATTTTGCATATCTGAAAAGGAGTGAGAAGAAGCAAAACTTATTAAATCTCACCCCCTTTGCCTAAGGTAAAAAAAGTAAATCAGTGTAAAGTTGTGCAACAATAAGGACAAAGTTAAATAATCGTTGATACTTGAAGAAGAAGAAAAAGAAACACAACCAATCTAATTGAATTAATAACATTGACTGTTGACAAAAAAATGATGAGAATAATAACAATTAATGACAACACAACAATAATAGTCATAATAATAACAGATACTCCACAGCGAGTTGGACAGCCTGGATTCTAAGCAAATGTCTCTCTATACTCCGCAAAAATCATATCCTTTGAGATTCTCATGCAACCTATTCCACCGCTTCACCCCACAGACTGAAATACAAAATCCTTTCATGTTAGTACGAGCTCGCCGATGCTTAAATTTAAATGATCCCCTTAAACAATAATTTCCTTCAGCTAACGTAAACATTTTCTGTATATTGTGAGGTAATTGGTTAACTAATTGGTAAAGGTGACAATCATATAGGTGACAGTAGTCGGCCTCATCGCAGGTCGGCTACTGTCAGGGAACCAGCTTCGTGGCTGGAGTGCTGCTGCTGCACATGAGCGAAGATTGTCAAAAAGGTTCAAGCTGACTTTTTGGTTCAGCTTGCAGTTTAATACCAGTGTTGGCGAGTAGTCAATTACTAAGTAATCCACCACTGTAATTAAACTACTTTTTGAGTTATGGAGTAAAGTAACTAGATTACTGTGGCAAAACTGGTAATTATATCATAATCACTTTATCAAGTAACGATTGCGTTACTTTTCGAAATCTTCCAATTATTTCCCTTTACTTTTTTTAACTAAAGTAATTAGTAATTAGTAATTGATTACTTATGAAACAAAGTAGTTAAAAAAGCAGTTAAAGAAGTAATTAGATTACTTTATTAAGGAGTAATCAGTAATCAGTAGTCGGATTACTTTTATGGAGTAATCCCAACAACACTGGACGTCACACACTACAGGTGCTGGACGACGCCTCCGCTCCGACGTCGTTGCTACAGCAACCTGTCAGATGGGTCAATAATGTGGCCCAGTCTGGACAGAGCCAGATCCCATTTGGACACTTGCTAAAAACAGTGTGGACAGTCAGCCCTAAAAATCGGATTTGAGAAGGAGTCTGATTTGAATCAGATTCGCCTGCAGTCTGATCGCAGCCTTTTACTCCACCGGTTGGAAAAACTCTGACGTGAGAGTACTGGAATCTAGCGGTGGTCACTTTGTGGGTCACTAGCATCATCACCGTGCACTGTGGGAGATGGAGGGAATATTTGCTGTTACACAGACTTTCAAACTCAACCAGGCACCATTTAAGGTCTTGCAGTCCGATCCAGGGCTGGATTCTGGCCGCGGGCCTCAAGTTGACATGCGTTTTAAAGGGACAGGGTAGTAAAAGTGATTGATTATTGACTGTCTTGTATTTTAGACACTGGACAAATATACTTAAGCCACTAACATAATTACTCCTGGCCATGGGATTTATTTATCTGTGCTTGTGACATGGAAATAGTGCCAAAAATGTCTCTTGCTCAGCCAGTTTACATTGTTTCTCATCTTCCCGCTCAGGCCGGACCTTCCCCACCCATCAGTACTTCTCAGCCCAGCTGGGTGCAGGGCAGCTCTCCCTCTACAACATCCTCAAAGCCTACTCTCTGCTGGATACAGAGGTACTCCAGGCCACCGTCCTGCTCAGGACTCTGTATTAAAACTGCAAGCTGAGCCTTTTTGACAGGTTTGGCGCTCTTCACTTCTCGCCTCATCGCAGGTCGGCTACTGTCAGGGAATCAGCTTCGTGGCTGGAGTGCTGCTGCTGCACATGAGCGAAGAGCAGGCCTTCGACATGCTCAAGTTCCTCATGTACGACCTCGGCATCAGGCTGCAGTACAAACCGGACATGGTGTCGCTGCAGGTGAGCGTGAGTGAAGCACGTGGACGTGAACGCCAGGGGAATTTTAAAGGAGCCATATTGTATATTTTCATATCTTCACTGGAACCACCTTCCTCAATTGATTCATCCCAAATACTCCATAGATCTCTAAAGCTCCCCAGCACATTTAGCCCTCTGCAGCCTCCTGAAAAAACCTGTTTGAAAACAATGTGGTCGCAGAAGTTACAGAAGGTACAAACCTCTGGTTGGAAGTGATAACTCTAAGCTGTGAGAGGAATCAGTGCCCCTCATGACATCACACAGGGCCGATTTCAATAACTGTGCTTGTTACCACACACTCCCTAATAAGTGAGCCAAGCTAAAGCAGTAGAAAATGGACTTCTAACTTCTGTATAGTTCAAATTTTGATGTTGGACCTTTAAAACCTGCAGGATGAACTGTCCCGGCATCATTAGTTGTTTTAAGGATTATTGTGTCTGAAATTATGAGATAAGAGCTTTCTTAATCTTATCTGCAGAAGCGTGAGGAATGTTAGCTACTAGCTGATACTCACTCCTAATGATCTCTTTCTGTATTTCATTCTATTTTGCGTTGTACTTTGACCCAGATTCTCTTAGAAGCATTTAAAATAGTCACTAAGTAACTAACATTTCTGAAGCTGTGTTAAAATTAATGATTATTCTTCCATCTTGCTCGGCAGAGAAATGTTCTTTGAGTTTCGGTTATCATATGTACAAAGTATGGTTTAAAAAGCAAGACGTGCAGGTGCAGGGCGGCCCCCTTTGGCCTTGCAGCTCGTCTGCCTGCTGCCAGAAGGCCCTGTGTGCTTTTATTTGTTAGCAACGGCAAACAGCAGTCATGCGCCTCCACCTCGTTTTCAAATTGCACCTGCGTGTCCCTGCTAGTTGACGTTTCAAAAAAAAAAAAAGAGAAAAGAAAAAAAGTCAGCTGACCTCCCCGGAGTGAGAGTGAGCTCAGCGGGTGTGGTAATGTTTAATCTGCAGCAGGTAACCATTCAGCCCAGTCAGGACCTAGTTCCCACCTCCTGTCCTCTTTTCTTTCGGCCAGTCGAACAGTTGTAAAGCCAGAGTTGGCTGCTGCTGCTGCTGCTGCTGCTGCTGCTGCTGTTGCTGCTGCTGCTCTCTCTCAGTCTGAGAGTTCAGCCGGAGGACTTCCAGGTAATTCTTGTCTTCTCTGCAAACGGCAAGCGGCCGGAGGGGCAGATAACGGTCTAACTTTAGCCCCTGCGAACTTCTGCTTCTCCTTTTTTTTCTCTCTCTTTTTTTGTTGCACGCTGCGGCTCACTGTCGCACGCAATGTTTCAGGTCAGGAGTTGCAGGAGGTAACGCCGGTGCAAGGTTCGGTCTTCGCACATGTTGTGGCAAGCTTTTATAGCCCGCGCTAAGTTTCCTTTTCCCTTTCTTCAAGTGCTTTGTCAAATCTCACGTCAGTCAACGCTGGCGCGACATGTCTTGTCCTGCGTCTTTTTTTTTTTGAAGGCGTGTGTGTCTTTAAACTCTGCCCATCTTCTCCTCGTCCCCGCAGATTCAGATGTACCAGCTCTCCAGGCTGTTGCACGACTACCACCGCGAGTTGTACAACCACTTCGAGGAGCACGAGATCTGCCCGAGCCTCTACGCGGCGCCCTGGTTCCTCACGCTCTTCGCCTCGCAGTTCCCCCTCAGCTTCGTGTCCCGCGTCTTTGGTATATCTTGTGTCACCAGTCATGTTCCCTTACCGCTGCCATGACAGTGCTGTTTCTTTAATAAAAATGCATGGGAAATTGTTGTTGTTCCTTTCAGATTTTGTATTCGCTCAGGGGACGGCGGTGATCTTTAAAGTGGCCGTCTGCCTGCTGAGCAGCCATGAGGCGGAGATAGTGGAGTGCGACGGCTTTGAGAGCATCGTGGACTATTTGAAAACCACGCTCCCGGCGCTCAGTCAAACGCAGATGGAGCAGACCATTGTGAAGGTACCGGCACCACGTTGAACGTTTTGAGGGAGATGGCGATTAGAATTGATAATTGTGTTTGGATGACTGAGATTAAACGTGCCATATCGTGAAAGAAGTCAGTCTCCAGCCTGTCGATGTCCATCTGTTACTTCTTTTACTCCCTTTTCAGAAAGTGCGTGCTGAAGCACTGTTATGCCTATTGTGAGGGCAAAGGTTAGTTTTGGCTCCGCCCTCAAAGGCGGTTAACAGGGAGCTAAAACAGAGTGTTTTTTTTTTTTGCAGGAGTATGGGACCTTTAAAACTTAATTGTCATTGTGGAAATTGTATTTTTTCCTCTTCGTACGGTTTGAAACTCATTGCATTGAATCATTGCGACATTGCTTAGTTAGAGGTGAGGCCAGAGGCGACTTCTGTCGCTACCTCGTGACTTAAAAAAAAATGCAGTTTACAATTTGACCAAAGCACAACGGTAACATTTTGTAATTCTGGTTGTTGGTCAGAGGTGAAATTTAGATCGAGTTTCATTCCTCTAAAGTGATTATAATGTGCATATCAACATTTAAGTTTTCCCAGTGAACAAGGACACGCAGGCTTTTTATCATGATTACTTGACTTGGGGGATGTTAACAATCAATCCATGAACAATTACTTGTCGATTAAGAATTTAATCGATTAAATCAAATTAGTCGCAATTAACTTTAATATTTTGTACATGGGTAGTTAATATCATAATAACAGTGTAGTGGCGGTAAAGAGCAATTCACCTGTAGATACTGTGATGGTCATAATATACATAGAACAAGTTACTTTTAAACAACTTTGAAAAAAGTTGAAATGTGACCCATTAGAAGTCAACTTAAAGTCAGAGGATACATATTTAGGGTGTTTTTACTGTTCTCTAATGTAAAATGGATCACGCTAGACCCTCAACATTATTTAGGGGTTAGATAATGTGTTCTTTACACATTTTTCATGATGAAATTTAGGTTCTCAGGAAAAATCACCACTGATCAATTAATCGTTAATCGATCGACAAGGTCAGTCGACGAACAATTAATGAATTAATCGATAGTTTGCATTCCTACTTGACTTATTATTATTGACCTATTGACTGAACCCTTAGGTAGGTTTCACTACTCGCAAAGTTGCTCTTGACTTTCTTCGTTGATCGGATGATCTGTTCTTCAGGTGATGGAGATGGACCTCTCCAAGCAGCTCCACGCCTACGAAGTGGAGTACCACGTCCTGCAGGATGAGGTGCTGGATGGCGGCGCCGTGCTCAACGACTCGGACCACCTGGACAAGCTGGAGAAGACAAACGTGCAGCTGAAGAAACAGAACATGGACCTTCTGGAAAAGCTCCAGGTGAGGAGGAAAGAGCTCATCAAACTTCATGTGTGGATAAAGTGTGGAGCTGAGCAGTTTTCAGTTTTTAAAGTGCCCTCTGACCACCCATAGATGGCAGTGAAACACAAGAAAATGACAGCGTAAACAGCAGCAAGGGATTGCTGCATGAAGTTCATCAAACTGTGTTTCTGGTCCTTTACGGCTCAGTCAGCTCCTCTCTTATCCCCAGAAACAACAACAACACCAACAAAACCTTACAAATTATAATACAACACAGACCTATGACATGATGACACTACATAGATTCTACACACTTTTAAAAGAGATACAATTCTGTTGGATTAAACTCCTATGAGGTGTTGTGGTCAGACTCTGCTGATCTTGCTGCTCTTTAAAACGAGTGCTGGAGAAACTGTGATTAATGTTTACACAGAATGTACCTTGAAACCGAGTAGGTACCTGAGTAGACCACCAGAGGGCCGCCTAGGGCACCTGAAGCCATCCACAACTTAGCTGAAACAAGCGCGTCTGTATGATTGGCACGGTGTGCACACATACTGCTGAAACTACCCAGGAAGTAATCATGGTACTGGGATGGTAAATTAGACTTTATGGGGAACGTTTAATGTTTTTGGACCTTTTCATCATGAGATTAGATAGAAAATGCAGATGTGTGTGCTTTTTATGGACACAACTTATTTGAAATAAGTAGTGGTTGTGTTTTTATTTGCTAACAACTACAATATTTACCTAAAGTACAGGTCCATAGTGGCTATGTTGTGCCACCATGTATCCATAGTATTCCCATTATGTGGTCCTGCTCAGGGTTTTGTGCTTCCACTCTGACCTCAGAGCTGGTATAAAACATATGTGAGATCAAGTGGCTTGCTGTATGCTTTCTTGCAATTAGATGCTACTAAATGTTACCCACTGGGCCTTTAAAGTAGAGGAAGGCGATCAGTCAGAAACTAAAACAACAAAGGGGCCTAGAAGGAGAACCCAACCTAAATCTCTACCTCGTCTCAGATCGCACCTGTGTCTCCGTCTCCCTCTCTTGTTTCCGCGCAGGCCGCCAGACAGAAGATCCAGACGCTGGAAACCAGCGTGGAGAACTTCCTGTCGCAGGAGAGCAAGATGATGCACATGATCCGCACTCTGGAGCAGGAGAAGGCGGCTCACCAGAAGACCATCGAACGCATGCGCTCCAGCCTTCCGCCCGACGCCCCGACAGATGTGGAGATGACCCAGATCAAAACAGGGCCCAACGGGAAAGCCAAAACCGCAGCCAAGAAGCCCTGATGGCATCCGGAGGGGGTGGTGAGGGGGGAGGAGAGAAGGGGAGGGGAAAAGGAGGGGAGAGGTGGTGCACGGGCGGCTGCCGGAGAGAGAAAACTTCTGAGATTCAGCGGCTGAGGCGGCTGTTGTCATAACTGCTGTCCGAACTGGAGACAGAGGGGGGGAAAAATAATAAAAAAAAAGAGGAACGGTGTGATAGATTTTCTACTCGCATATATAAAAGAGTGGTGGGAGGACGGTTTCTGGTTAGAAGAGCAAACAGACAGTTCCATCAAAGCCGCCGCCGCTGCTGCTGCTGCTGCCGCCGCTGCGTCTCATCCGTTTCACTGCCAGTTTGTAGGTGAGGTGAAGATGGACTGCGGCTTCGCTTGTTTTTGAAGCCTCCCTGCGTCGGAAACTCTGACTAACCACATCGCTTTGTTGTTGGGTTTTTTTTTTTTCTTCCCCCCTTTCGTTTTTTTGATTGACTTGAAATAATTGTGAATGTAAAAATCCCTCCAAAGATGAGTCTGATCGAGTCGGCGTGCGTTTTTTCTGTTAGTTTTTTTTTTTGCCCGCTCGTCCCTCTCTCTCTCTCTTGAGCGCCGCAACCGCCGCCTTCACGTGAGACGTCGACAGCGAAACTGCACTTGCTGCTCCTCTGCCGAGGAGGAAGTGCTTCTTCCAAAAAGCTCAGACAGGATGTGAGGTCGTCTGCCTCTTCAGTTTCCTGTGTGAATGACCGCAGTGTCTCGTCGTTTGCACCGCATTCAGACGCCCCGAAGCTGAGTTCGTGCGTCGGGGCAGGCAAAAGGAAGAAAAAAATAAAACGTATACAGAGGAAGGGACCCGAATGCACCGCGGATGCTTCAAAAGTGTGCGTTGATTTCTACTGATGTCGGTGAGAGACATTTGATTTTAAAAAAAGAAAAAAAAAAATCTTGTGTGATGGGATGGCTCAAGCCTTATATGTACGTGTGCTGAGTCACGTTTTTAGCGGGGAACGTCTGCAGAGGAAGGAAGAAGAAGAAGCGGAAGCTGGTTCTGTCTCCTTCTGAGAGGCTGCAGCGACTCTTCTGATTGTGACTCAAACCTCCATCCAGCCCTCTTTTTTTTTTTCTATCGCTGCTTAACCTGCGCTCAGGGTCACGGGAGTGCTGGAGCGACATCCCAGCCGTCCGAAGGTGAAAGCAGCCCCGTTTATCAAAGGGCCAACCCAAAGAGGCGAACAAACCGTCCGCACTCAGGGTCGCCCGGTAACTCTGATGTTTCTCAGACCGTGGGAGTGCAACATGCAAACTCCAGGCCGGGCTCGAACCTGCAAGCCTCCTCCGAAGGCCGATGCCCTCTCGACTCTTGCGCGGATGCGGGCGGCCGTGAGGCAGTGTTGCCTAATGCACGGTCAGACGGCTCAAAACAAGACCTCGGTTTTGTTTTATCCCTCCCCCGTGTCTGACTCACCGTTGCCGCCTGAACGCCCCGCGATCAAAACCAAGGCAGCGTCCATTAGGAGAAAAGTACTTGTTACTTGGAGTCTCGGCTGCTCCTCTCGTCCTTGCCGACAAGTTATGGAGGCCTTTCTGTGTCTGTTTTCAGTATAAAACATTTAAATTCTTCAGCCTGAAGCTCACTTTTGGTGGTGCTTTAAATTAAAGTCTGTTTAATAAGTATTAGTTAATAGGTAATACATTCCCTATGAGATGCTTATTAACGCTATTATGCGTTTATATATAATGCTAATAACACCATTATAAGATAGTTAATATCATATAACTATGCACTTGTTAACAGTTAATTATGCTTTTTGCAGCTGCCGGATCTAAAGCGAGATCAATGCCTTGTTAAGGCCAATAAATGTTTTATTATGCATTATTACACCTTTAATAATCATTTGTCAATGTGTTATTAACAATTATGCATAAACACATTATATGTTAATAAGCATCTTATAGGAGACTTATTACCTATTAACTAATGGTTATTACATAGGACCTTTTGCACCGCGAAGAATTCAATGCACTCGCGCTAAACCATGACCACGTTCCTGCTCATCTCGTCTCCACTCCACAGCGTCAGGTGTGATCGGGTTGATAAACCTGTTTTGGGTTTTCCTGTTATGGTGACATGTTCTTAGTAGTTGGGGTGATTTTGAGAAACCTCCGCAATACAACGTCCCCATGCGCAGATGACAACGTGTCACATATCAAGACATGCATCTTCACCCCGGTGGAAAGACACAGTAACACGTTGACACAGTAACACGTTGTTGTTGTTCCCCCCGCCTCACTTTTGCTCACGTGCAGTATTTTATCGTGGCGTAATCAACCGACGAACCAAAGAGGTGCTTTTATTTTTGTTCGAAATACCGTCAGGTCCTTCACGTTAAATGTGGCAACTTTTTTTGTTGTTGTTGAGTCATCTTTTCAGCACTCTTCAGGTTTGGACTGAAACCATGCAGACGAGACAGAAAATGTCTTTTCTGTAGCAACTTGACGAAAGAAAAGAAAAAAAATGTTTACCAAGACAACTCATCTTGTTTCTGTGTGCCAAAAAAAAAAGAAAAACATAGATGGCCTGGCACCATGACAAGGCCTTTTTGTCAGTGTCTTTGCTAAGCCCGTCCTTTTGTCGTATTTTCAATCAGGTGCTCCGATTATGGACTGCTGGTGTTTGAATCACTGTGTTCGCTTGATAATTGATCAATTGTTTCTCAGTAACACATGAGGGCTACACAAAGCAAAGAAGCTGTCTTAAATTCTTCAATAAACCTCACCCTGCCTTGTTTTCTGTACACTTTTTGCCTCTCTTGTGTTCTGCGCACGGCAAGCTCTCCTAAAGAAATCGTGTTCTCGAGCTGCTCCACAATGCGGCGGCTAAACTGCAGGACCTAGCCTTGGGCTGAAATAGTCTCTCTTTGTGCAGACATATTATTGTGTAAAAGACCAAGGTAGACTTGGACAGTTTTGGAGAGTCTCTTTAAAGGACTTTCAGGAGTTTAACTTTTGCAGCGCTTCCAGCAAAGGGAAGCGCAGGTCTCTGGCGGAGAAACAAGTCTCCTAAATTGTAGCCTTGAATGCGTCTGATGCATTCTAGCATCATCTGTGCTGTCCAAATTAGCCGTAATGTGGCACGTGTTTGACTTGTTATCAGGTGGATTGAGCATTGACTCAAAAGCAATTTGATTTCAACCTTAATAGAAGAATTATGACCATAAATTGGCGAGTCTGTCATTGCAAATGATGCGCTAAGGGCTAAGAAAGTGAATTAGCAGTTAATTTAGCTGATCATGGCAGCAAACAAAAAAAAAACCCTGACAGTGATTTTAATTCTTTGCTGACACAACATATGTTGTTGGCAGTTGAAATGTCTCCCATTTAAAAAGGCACCGTTTACGACTGCCACATCTATAAGTAACTCTGAGGGGAATAAGATCAATTTAGAGTCCTGTGTGAAAATGTCTTTAATATAGAATTACTTTAACACTGAATATAAATCTTTAATGTACCAAGTGTGCATGTTGCACTTGGCATGGTTTGGTTAGAATCAATTTCATCTTCAAAAAAACTGATACTTGCATCATAGTCATAATAGCCTTATGCCAAAAATTGTCAGTGAACATCATTTCTAGTTCCTGCTTGCTTCTGTTGGAACAAAGTGGGCGCTAAAAAACCCCCACAAATCTCTGAAAATATTAGCGATAATACCCTCAAACACGTGGACGGCAAAAGCAAAGCATGGGATTAAACAAAAACAGATCAACAGGAGGCTGTAAACATAGGGCTAAACATTTAGAGATATTTTTGTGTTGTTGTTGCAGAAGTTTATTCATGAGGAGCTGAGTGTGAAGCTCGCGTCGTAGTAAAAGTTGTAAATTGAGTGAAGGGAACAACATGGGACCCTTTAAATATTGCATACAGTCAAATCTGGGTTGCCTAATAACACGCTGGTGTTTTCTCGAGTGCCAGAAGGTGACTTGCTCGCTTTGTTCGCAAGTTTTTCAGGATGTAGCCGGTGAGTGTGAACCGACGCTGGAAGCCCCTCGGAGCGCCGTCTGCCGAGGAGACAGCAGCCATGAGGCCGGTGTTTTTCTTTCTGTCTTTTTTTTTTTTCTTCCCTCGGATGGTCATACCCAGAAAGGACTGGTGGTGAGCGTTGCACTGATCGCCCTCTGCCAAGCCTGCAGCTCGTCACACACACACACACACACACACAGAGAAGACACACACGAGCGCCGCCGAACAGGAGCCTATCGCACGCTAAACAAAAGGGGCCGCATTCCTGACGTATTCCCACACGAGGTTACATCCTGCAGTGGGGGAAGAACGGGATGCTGGGAATCCGCTGGGGGAATCGGCCGAGAAGGACGCTTCCTCCGCCGAAGGACTTATCGGCACTGTTTATGTTTTTCACCACTCTCCCTCCCTCCCTCCCCCTCCGTCTCTGACTTCATTATCTTCATCTCCCGATCCATCTCCTCCTCCCCTCCCGCTCAGATCCCTCTTCCCGCTCCTCTCTCATCCCTCCCGCCGGGATTGCGAGGTTGGATCTGAAACTTTGGTCTAATATTTGCCGAGATGCGAAGGGAAAAAAATCGTGTGTCGGAATTTCTTGATGTCGTCGTTGAGCGAGTGGCAGGGCGAGACTGTAACACGGCAAATGTGTATTTTTTTTATTTTGTCAAACTGCAGCAAACAGCCCTGTCTTTAAGACATGTGCTTGTGTGGTTTGTGAATGTGTGTGTGTGTCCATGTCAAGGACCTTGGAGCGGTGTTGTGGGGGTGGGGGAGCGGTTGAGTGGGTCCACAACGTGAGCGAGTTGCAATAAAGAAGTGAAAAGGAGGAAAAGGGAGAGTGGAAGAGGAGGAGGAGGAGGAGGAGGAGAAGGAGGAGTGGGAGGTTAGGAAGGGTCCTCCTGCCTTATATGGGAATCCATGCTGCTTCGCTTGTGGCGCCGTCTAAGAGCTGGAGTTCACGAGCTCGCAACACGCACCGGGGCTGCAGCTGTCTTGCCAAGCGGAGCCTCGAACGCGTTTTTTTTTTCCCTCCCCATTTTGTGGCGCGATTACACGCGTGAGAGACGAGTAATTGAGCTTAAGAAGGGAAAAAAACAACAAAAACGAAACCGAACGTTTGAGGCGGCGGACGAGGCCGGGCTGGGTCGCGTCGACTGGGCGAAGTTGGCGAGCGAAGACAGGAGGTGACGGGAGGGTGAAGGGGGCGGAGGATGAGGGGAGGTTTGGAGATGAGTTGGGGGCTCGGGGGGGGAGAAACAGCTGGAGAGGGTGGGGGAGAGAAGGAGAGAGACTCAGGTGGGCTCAGTGTTGTCCAGAGAGAGGAGCCAGCTCCCCCGAGGCCTTGGGAACGAACACACACACACACACACACACACACACACACACACACACACACACACACAGACAATTCTCAGTGCGTCTCATAGTTTAGCCTTGATTCCTCTCTTCTTCCCCACACACACACACACACACACAGGCGCACGCACACACGCACACCTCAGACGCACCAGCTGCTGCGGCTCTTTCAAAGCTCCCTTCCCTCGGCGTCCCTCTCCCACTCTCTGCGGCAAGAAAACAAACTCCTCGCCCGCTCGCCTTGGCCACCACATAGCCATCCAAAACTGCACAGGTGTGTAAAAAAAAAAAAGAAAGAAGAAAAATAAGAATTAGAAGAAGAAGAAAAAAAAACCTGGACGTGTGGTTGAGAAGATTGAGCCGGTGTCGCTGACAGATTTCACCTTTTCTTTCCTCGCGGCTGTCACGGATGCGGCAGCCGTAGGGGGCTGCAGCGGTGAGACGGGCCGGAGTTTGAAACAACAGGAAGTGGAGAAGAAACCATGAAGACACACTTTCACACACACACACACCTACACACGGCTCGTTTGCTTTCCTTGGTCGCTGGCAGACGGATCTTCTACAGTCTCTGCCCTGCACAGTCCTGCCGTTAACGATGTGCCTGTCACGCCTTCAACGCCCCCCTCCCCGTCCTGACGGCAACTGCTCGTCTCCCTCCGAGGAAACTCGTTGAGATTGATGATTGAAGAGGAGTACGGACATTACACCGGTGTTGTATCCACAGGTGTTGTATCGCGCTCCAGTTGTTTTGTTCCTTTGCGACGACAGAGGTTAACCTGAAGTTAACGCGCTGAAAAGACTCACATCGCCCCCTAGTGTCCGGGAGGTGGACGCGTTCCCGTCAATAATTCAATTTTCTCAGCTGCATGTAAACCGGGACAAGGAGAGAAGTCCGATTAGACGAGAAAACTGAATTATGATCTTAGACCGATTAGGCCCTGCATGGAAACATAGTCCGCTTCACCCCTCCCCCACCACCGCCAGCGCTCTAGCAGACACAATCTCCCTCCCCACACTGACCCACCCTCCACCTCCCTCCGGGGACCAGCTGCATCACATGGCGGGGAGTGACGCCCGGCTTACCTGAACCGCTCGTCCGTGAATCCGTTGGGGGGGGGGGCGCTTAAAAAAACACTCTCGGGCGCAGGCCACACAGGGGAATTACAAATATACTGTACATGCGGTTGCGCATATGCGTATGCACGGCAACACAAACAGCATTTTTGAAAAATCTGCCTCCTCCTCCCGCCTCCGAGGCCGTCAACGTCTCGACATCAAACATCCTGATGTGGGAGGTTCTAATTTGGACTGACCTGCACCTGGGGATCCCGAGCAAATGAGTCTGGAAGTCCCAGGTGACGACCCACTGATCAGAGTAGAAAACTTTTCTTTTTTTTCTCCACACTGCCTTCCCCCTAAATCCCATTATCTGGCGGCCGCGACGAGCCCTGCTTCACCGACTTTTGCGGTGATTAAGACAAACACCAGGCAGGAGAGGAGAGAGGAGAGGAGCAAAGAGGAGGAGAAGCGCCGCCAGGCTCTGAGGTGGGGGTGGTCAGACAGACAAGGAGTGAGTCAGACGGGCCACACATCCTCCTACATGCGCTGTCGGTCCCGTCCAATAAAAGTGCAAATGATATGTAAAGATCAAGTCCGGTGTTGTCGGCCCCTGAGCCGCTTTTAATCTGCCTGTGTGTTCAGGGCTAAGCCGGCGCCTATGTGACATCAGTGAGAGGGGACGCTGGGAGTGTGTGTGTGTGTGAGGCGAGGTTGGACAAGCACCTCTGACATCATTGGACATACGTGCACGTGCGTGTGTGTGTGTGTAGCTGCGTTTCCATTACAGTTTTTTCGCAAAATAAAAGTGATATTTCTTTTTCAAAGTTTAGCTGCTTCCATGACCAGTTTCTTTAATTGCGATATTTAGGTTTTGCTCAATTCTAATGGAAACGCAGCTAGTGTGACAGTGCACGTATCCTTCTCGCAAGGCCCCTGAGGGCACAGAGGAGACTCAAAGATGTGAGTGAATCAGTGCACGGCTGCTGACGTCAGACTTGATGGAAACTTGATAAAGTTTCCCAGCAGTCAAAGGTTCTTGTCAGATGGCCCAACCTACCAATCAATGGAAACTTTTTTTCTGACACCTCGCTATTTTGTTCCCACTTTGGCAACTCAGGATGTCGCACGCACCGACATGCTGGACTGTCGACGAAAAAAAAAAACATCCAGTGGCGGCTGTAGAAAGGCTGTTAACCTTTCTGGGCAGCTGAATCACTCACATCTCAGCTCTTCCCAACGTCCAGCCAGGCCAAGGTTCTCACTTGCTCTTTACATTTCAGTAGACTCCATCACCGGCCAGCATTAGTTAATAGAAGCAGGAGAAGACACTCAATGTCGCAAACAACGGCTGTGTGTAAATAGATTTGTGTAGATGCTGCTATAGTTTTATCATAATTGGAAAGAATGTTAACATCAGATGAAGAACAAAACTGGGCACCACTTTTTTTGGTTGCCATAGACTTTAATTAACCAGTGCAGTGCTAAGCGGCTAGCCACAGGTTAGCGAGAGGTGGCTAATGTTGGGCAGCAACAAATCAGATCGAATGTGATATTAGTCCATGCTATAACTGTTTATAGACTTGCAGAAGCTTCCTGTTTTTTATTCACAACAACCACCTTTGTCTCATCAAAAGACACAGATTGGTGCGGTTACATTGCGACCAAATCCAGTTCTACCATATGGACAATCTGGCCACCTGCCCAAGGACGGAAAGGAGCACTTTACAATTTTTATTTATTTATTTATTTATTTATTCAACTTCCCCTTTAGCTTGATCGCTAAATCAGAAGATAAAATGTTCAGTTCCTCCACAAACAATCCGTCTCTCTCCCGATTGCCTGTTTTATTTGTCAATTATTTGACTAGACGTTTGCACGGCGTTCTGATAGACAGCAGGCTGAAATGCGCTGTGTTGATTGGCTAGAGGGGAGGGTCGCAGATAGCAGGCGGTTCTCGTTCAAGATCAGTGCTAAACTACTCTGGGATGATGTGATTCAGTCTATTGTTGTTTTAATGGCTGTGAGGGAGAGGGCTGGGATTTATGAAGCTGCTCAGGCAGACTTGCACCCTGCTCAGTTGGGTTGGATGTTCATCTTTTGACCAATGGTTGTGTGATGTGACATGTCAACCAGGCTGGGAGTGACCAAGTTAGCGGTGGTGATGGTGTGTCTGGCTGAATGTCAATACGATTGATGAGTTACTGTAGATAGAACTTTTGATTGTGAGTTATAGTTGTTTGTTTTACTTTTTAGGCATTGACGTAAGTGTTGAAAGTAAATCAGACTAGATTTTGTCAATATGGACACAATTGGAAAAGGTAAGCAAAGCTCGGATGGTGATTGGTTGGTGGTGGGTCATTGAAGGGAAGTATTCAGATTACTGAATAACGGCCCTGTTCCACTCCAGTGTGCAGTGGAACTCCTGCTGATATCAGGAGTAAAGCAAAGCCACGTTGTCCACCATGAAAAGCTCTCAGTACAATTTTCATGTTTTTTATGGTTCTGGTGGCAGTGGCAAATCTCTTCATTGGCAGCCATTGTTTATAACTTGCAGTCACATCTTTCTCTTGGTCATCTGTTGTTCTCTTTATCCATTGAGGGAAGCTGATTGGTTCGTGGATATTTTTAAAACGTTACCTATTGGATGTTTGCGAGACGTCCTTCCTGACTTCAGGTGAAATGTGAGCCGTCCCGGCTGATTTCGAGAGTTCTGCATAAGATGCCCCTCCAATGGTGATGGCAAAATGATCAAATTGAAGGATGCGGGACACTGCTGTCCACAGTTTCCAACCTCTGCCCCCGCCTCCACCCTCCTCTGAGCCACCCAGCTGTTCAGGGGAGCGCGCGCTAACACCAATCTGACATAGCTGAAGTGGTGTGGGAGAGACAGCTGTACTGCAGTGGCCCAGGGCGCACCCATCATTAGTGCCAGCCTCTCTCTCCACTCCTCCTCCTCCTCCTCCTCCACCTCCGTCCCTCTCTCGGGCTACATCTCCCTCTTTGTTATACCCTCATCGTCTCTGCGCCCCTCCCCGTCAAACTTGCTGACCTGATTTGCGCCGATCCTCCCACCTGTCCGCCACGTCCTCACCTCAACAAAATCAACCGGCATTGTGTCCGCGCAAACACACACACACACACACACACACACACACACACACACACACACAAAGGGGTCTGAGTGACGCGCGCTCACCACTCTGGCGGCTTTTCTTGAATAGATAATTTTCCAAGCCCGGGCTGCACTTATAATGGTCTGTGTGGGCTCCAATGTCAACAGGAGCTCTGTTTGTCGCTCTTTTATGTTTCTGAATGTCCTACCCGTACCCACACGTTGCCCCCTCCCGACCGACCCCCCCCCTTTCATTTGTCTCACAGGAACTCATTATCCGCGCCTCAAATAGCCTATTTCTATCCATTCTTTCCCCCGCCCTATACCTATCTGTCACACCGCTCGCCATGTCGGCGCGCGATGCTGGCAGAGTCTGATTTCCCACTGTGTGCCATTAACCTTTCCCAGCTCCTCCCGGTTAGAGCCGGCAAAGTACATTCCACTGTTTGAGACGGGAGGAGACTTGGGGTTGGGGGGGTTGCACGCTGCGCTCGCTCAAGTGGGATGGGGGGCGGGTGGGATCAGGAGAGTTGGGGGGGGGTTCACCAGCGTCATCATCACGACGTCCTTATTAAGCCTCCGATGAGTGCCGCCGCCGCCGCCGCCGCCGCGTATTCAACTTCTCCCTCCTTTTTACAGTCCACCGGCGTTCTCTTCTTTCGCCCCGGCGCGTTATGTAATTTTTTCCCCCCCTCCATCACTCTCCTCAACTCTGTTGTAGTTGGAGTCTGCGAGCGGGAAGCGGAAGAGAGAGAGAGAGAGAGTGAGAGGGAAAAAAAAAAAATCATTTTTACGAGCGACACATGATGCAAGTCTCACCTCCACGCTCCCCATGTGACATCGCACCAGTGGGTATACGAGGGTGCACATGCGGCGCCAGCGCTCAGATGGCTCGCGGTCGGCGGAAGATGCTTCTTCTTCTTCTTCTTCTCCTTCTTTTTCTTCTTTCTCTCTTTTTTCTTTTTAAAGTCATTTTAATTTAGAACGACTGAGGTGTCATTAACGTTTCACCAAGGCTCGGCGTGCGTGTGCTTTTGAGGACCGTGGGTGAGAGGATGTAGTGTGTGGTCTCTCTAACAAGCTCCCACTCACCCCAGTGGAGGCAGGCAGGCAGGCAGGCAGAGAGGCAGGGAGGCAGGCAGGCAGGCAGGCAGGCAGGCAGGGAAGGCTGAAGTGACTGCGAGGCTGTTTAGAGCAAGTGGGTTGCGTACGGACGTGTCCACGCTCGTGCACGTGCGTGCGTCAGTGAGTGTGTGTTAGTGTGTGAAAAAGAAAAAAAAAAAAAGAAGAAAAAAATGCGCATGTGTGTCCTTTTGTGTGTGCTGTACTGGGATGTGGAAATTGAATGGAGCCTTTCAGATCTACTGCTCGTCTCCCCGGGGGTGAGAGACTGGTTGCCATGGTTATCCTGGAATCCTGCCGCTAATGGGTGGGAGTTTGTGTAGCTCTGGCAACCTGGCCTGTGTGAAGAGAGTGTGTGTGTATGTGTGTGTGCGTGCGTGCGTATGTGTTGGTGTGTGTGTGGGTAGCACGGGGGTGTGGCTGGGTGGAGGAAGCATTCTAGGACATAGGAGGTCACATATTGCGAGAGCACAAGCTTCCACCCCTGCGTGGATGTCATGTTTGTGCGAAGGCTCGACAGGAAAAATGTTTTTTCCCTTCTTCTTGCCCACAAATAATCACAAAAAGAAAACATTGAAACACTCAAATCAACTTTTATTCTCCGTTGAGCCTGGGCAACTATAGCTCACTCACACAATGGCAGAACCTCAGACAAATTTTCAGACGTGTCCACACCTACGAAGTCACGGATATCACACCGGAGCCGTGATGAAATAATCCCCTCCTTTTGCCACATTATTGCAAGTTTGAAACATGACGGGCTGAAAACGGTTAAGCCCGCCTCGCCGTCATCCCCATTACCGTCCCTATAGCCTCAAGCGGGCAGGGACTCTTCGCCGGGCGCCGAGACCTCCGCTGAACAGCAGCGCAGCGGCTGGTGAATAATGAAAAACCTCTGCACGGGCGGATGGATAGATGGATGCGTTTTTTTTCCCCCTGCGAGCGCTGCCCTCCCTGACACAATTTTCAGACGCGATTATGGACGCCCGTCTACGAAAGAGTCTGGAGAACATGCGAGCGGGCCACAGAGCACATGCTAATTGGGGTGTGTTATTTAAATTGCGCCGCGCGTTTTCCCTTCCAAAAGCTTTTTTCTTCTTCTTCGACGACAGCGGAGCCGCGTACGCGCTATTGTTGCCGAGTGTATAGGATATACGCCGACGATATGCAATGTGACCAGATAATCCCGCTTTTTCCCATTCCCAGTGTTCTGGTAGAAGGGGATCAGTCTCCGCCGAGTCCCACAGATGTCTTGGCTCCCGTTTCTCCTGGAAGACTGATCCATATGTTGCGCGAAAAAACCCTGTGGATTTAAAGGAACTTGGCTCAGGAATTCGCTCCTCACCATTCCAGTCGTTGCGCGGGGCCAAATTCACTGTGGCCTGGAAACATTAGGGAAAATGTTTCACTTGTACGCCGTCCAGCAGGCATAAAAATAGAAAATAAAAAGCCTGTGTTGTGATTTCCTTCACGCAGGATACTTGCAGAACAAGCGGGCGCCCGGGACGCGGGGCCGTGAGGCCCGGGGATGAAATCATCCATCAGGAAACTGGCTGTTGACAAGAGTGATGTGGTTTTTGGTTCATTTTTGAACCACCCCTCGCCCCCCCCGACTCTTTAAGAGCCGTGCAGGGCTGTGCATAAAATACGCCTCAGATCACCTCAAACCGCGGTGAGCGGAGGCTGAAGAATGCGGGTCGGCCCGGCCGCGCAGCCAAGCTTTTGCAAGTCATGGCGGGGGTTGGGGGGGGGGAGGGGGTCAGATCGTCTCGGCGGTTCCACCCCTTTGCTCCTTAGCCCAGATTTATGCTATTCAGTTATATAATTGAAAGAAAGAAATGCCGAAGTCCAGCCACGGGGCACCAGACCTCCAGAACAACCACATGATCAGCAACTTTCTGTACGGCAGTCGGAAAGAATGAGGCGGCTATTAACCGTTCTGAGAGACGGACGCTGATACGCTTGGATATATGACAGTTTGTCAATACAGGGGCTGAAGTTTGGGAATCTATTTTTTTGTTCAGTTTTTTTTTGGACCCTCCCTTGCACGCTCTTAGATAACCATGCGTTAAGTGAATATCCGGCCCTTCTTATGTAATGAATTCCTTCCCCCGGCCGCTGCTGCACAAGCGTAGAAAGACTTGAAGGAGTGACAGCGCAAGCTCACCGGTTCACAGGAACACCCAACACACCCGCCACATTCTTCGGCTTCTCATCACTGGCATTTCAAAAGCCCTTGGTACCGCGTCACCATGACAGCCTTTATCAGCCTTTTTTTATTATCATTATTATTATTATTATTATTATTATTATTATTATTATTTGCACCCCTACTCTACCCATCCCCCACCTCCTCCTCCTCCTCCTTCTCCCCTCCCCTCCTCTCCCTAACTCGTTGGCCCCCTTTTTTTTCTTCTTCTGATTTCCACTCCCTGGCCCAGACAGTCTTAGCCTTGACTCCCGGCCACCCCATGCTCTCACTGTCCAACTATTTAACTAACCGCAGAGAAACAGCTTTAATTTCAGCTTACTGCTTCAGCCCCGCTGAAAGCGAGCATCGCTTGGGGGTCTTTCTGGAAAACCGAGGGGCGGGAGGGAATGGGGGGAGGGGGAGGCGACCAAGAAGACCCAGGCTGCTGGAGCGGGGAGAACAACAGCACTGTTGCAGCGAGACCTTGCAGGCCCTGGAGACACATACGTCAGTCAGAGCACCCCCCCCAACCCTCCCTCCCTCCGGGACCCTTTCAGTTAGTTATGGCTCTTTAAATGCCTGTTTGCCCAGTGAATGGAAGTGAGGTTATTGGCTCGCCAGTAGCCAACGACTGAAAAGGAAAACAATTCATTCAAGTGTGTTGTAAGTTTTCCCTTTTTTTTTTTTCCACGTGGAAAATGTTCCTCTTCTCTTGCTCTGCGGCGTTGTGGCTAAACGCGCTCTATAAACACGTAGCGGTGTAACGTTTCAGCTATGTGCATCATCCAGTCGTTTTCAATAACAATCGGAGGATTGCGACACCTCTGTCTAAACATCGACCAAGTCCCCTTGAATTAAGTCTACACCATTTATGGAATTACATTGTAGTTCAAAATTGAGAAGTTATGTTTTTTTTTGTTTTGTTTTTTTTGCCGACAAATTAGCCTTCTCCGATCCAGATTTGTCAGCCTTTCACCGTCCATAAATATCGACTTTTACAGCTGTCAAAGTTGCTGGCACGCACCTGTGACATTAATGCTGTGGCCTTGCCGCGCCATAAATTACATTTATATAACCGCCGTACCGATGGAAAAAAGAGAAAAGAAAAGAAAGAAGGTTATTTCAAGTTGTTTCATTTTCTTTTGTCAGTTTCCAGACTTTCAATCAAGGAGCGAGGGAAATCTCTCTTCTCCCTCGGGGAGACATCCGTTCTTACTCTACTGTTTTTCTCCGGCTCTGCTCCATTCAACGCCAAACTCCTCACCACGTGGAAAAACAGATTTTTGGCTCACTGAACCCCCGCAAAGCTTTACTGTGCCTACAGTAAATGTCTGCTTAAAGCTTAAATATAGAATATTGTTGACTGATTCCTGTAGTCTGTGTAGTGCCTGCCCACAAATATTTTTTTTTCATGCTGGGGTGTTAATTTTGGGACCATTCACTGGGATTATTTGAAAAGGCTGTGTTGCTCCTTTACAGCATGTGCCTTTGCCTGCTTTAATCTCCTGTTGTCTTCCTGTAATGCCAGTGTAACCTATCCGTGGTAATTACACCTCTGCGCTGTGGTGAGCTGCCATAGCTGTTAGGACCCTTTCAAGAAAGTACACAACAGAGAGATTATGGTCAAGTGTGCGGTATTTTGAATTTGCAGTACCATACATTCAGGTTGAAGTTAAATAAAAGCAATTTTGGGCATTTTTTTAAAAAATGGTTTTCCAATGTTTTTAAAATATTTGTATAGCCCCTTTAAGGGATGCACTTTCAATTTGTCCACATTTTTGGACATTTTAATTGAATCTTGATTTTTAATTTGTTTGCTGTATTATACTGATTCAGGGAACCATGGGAGACTGGTTGGTTGAGGTGAACAAAAACGTCCCTGAATGTAAAGATATGTGAATGCTGAGAGTTGTTCTGATTCAGCTTTACCTGAATTGTGTGCGTGACCTTTAATCAGCTGCCGAACTAAATCAAGCGAATGGTTTGTTCCGTATGCCTCGAATGTTGGATTTTTGCGAGTTTAGGCTTAATTACACCATCCACTGTGAAGTTGGAAAGCTGGAGACGCCCCATCAATTCAGAATTCCGAGCTGGTGTGGCTGCCCTGGGTCTCAACGTCAGGGGGAAACTTTCAGCATTCGCCGTTTCAGCATCGGCTGTTTTTCTGTCTTTCCTGTTTTTGTGTTGACCTGATTTATATTGTACCGTTGCTTTGCTCTCATGCACAAACCATCACGTTAGGTGTTGTTTCTAGCTGTACAATTGCGATTTGCAGGTGTTTCCATTGAATGGTGTGAAGCGCATAAGCTGTAATTCTCGCAAAATCTCGTCCCGCAAGATTTATGAGAGTTACGTTTGCTTTTGTTTGTTCACGTTTGTTTGCTGTCAAGAATGGTTGTTATATTTTTCTCTTTGATTACTTGTGAAAAATATTCCGTCTCCTCCTCCGTCCAAACATAACGCGCCATTTTCACTTGAAGTGAACTGGTCACGTGAACCTGCATGCGATGCCACAATCTGTGACTCGTAAATGCGAAAAAAATGTTTCCACTACACCTTTGCGATATACCTCTATATCAGTACGTCTGGAAAAGCCACCTTATGTGAGCGTTAAAGCTTTTAGCCATATTTGAGAGGTTTTTCGAAGTTTCAGTGTTTCCATTAGCAGTTTTTTCTTGCGATATTTAGGTTTTGCACAATTCTCGGCGTAATGGAAATGCAGATACTGTTACTGGTATCGACTTACATTACCAGTGGACCCCCACTCCGCCCCTCTCCACATCCCGCCACTTACAACATGAACAAATATGGCACCATTCCCAGGTCCAGCTCTTCATCCGTTGGATCCAGTGAACTTGGCTATAATAAGACATTAGAGTAAAAAAAAAAATGTTTATATATATATATATATATATGTATATGTATATATATATATATATATATATATATATATATATATATATATATATATATATATATATATATATATATGTGTATATTCGAGCATTGCTTCGTTATTGTTAAAAGTTGGACAGCACGCGTCATTGGGTGTGGTCAGAAGCAGATTTGTTTTGGCCCTTCTGACCAACAACTTGCAACAAAGTAAAGTCCACCTTGGCGCAATCTCGCTGACACACAATGAAGTGCACTTGAACATCACTTGTTCTTGTGAACAAAATAAATGTGGAAACAAAAAGTGAGGAATATTTTCCAGGAAAGCTCGGAAATGTGTGTGTGTGTGTGTTTCTGCTGACACAGTAGACTGTGGATTTGTCTGGATGAAGGGGAATACATTTATGGTTTTTGAGCAGTGAGGGCCCACGCCAGCGACCCTAGGGTCTTGTTATCCTCTCCTATGCCTGTGCTCTTGGGGCAACTTTAATGAATACTCCTGCTCCAGCGGTCTTCTGGCTCCAGTCAGGCTATATCGACAGGACTGCACCCCCTCCACCGCTGCCGTTGCCGCCGCCGCCACCATGGCGATTCAAGCGCCAACCCCCTCCTCCCTGGCTGTGGCTTCCTGTCCAGCCAAGCAGGTCTTCCTACAGCAAGACGGAGGCCTTAGGAGGGAGACGGCGGTGAGGCTAGGTGATTCAGCTGAATAATTGATGTGAAGCGCCCACTGGGGGGAACTCCTTGCGAGTTTGGTCTGAGCGCGCTGACCACCATGTGTGCGTTTGCTGCCTATTTTTTTGATGGGGGGCAAGGGGGGGAACTTTGGGAGTATAAAAAAAACAACTCCAGAAATCTCAAATAAACACCGTCAGCCGATGAGACTTCAATTGTAAACAGCGCAAAGAGGAGTGAGCTCATTCCTGGTACCCCAAACTAATTACAGATCCCTGAGATACACAGAGATATAACAGTTACCGGGGCCACCTTCCATTTAATTGTTCAATCGCTTTTAAAACGTCCAAGGAACTTTAGAAAGTGACATAAATGGAAGAATTTAGCGAGCTGTTTATTTGAAGACAATTCTTTTCCCTTGCTAAAACACAAAAACTCAGACGTGTTCCAAGAGACCCATTCTTGCTCAACGTGAACAAACAGCGGCTGCTAAACGTTACAGTGGTTAGTTCTTCAATTGAACTTGGCCAAACAAGCGCAGCAGAAACTCCGACAGTGAGGTTTTCAGTGATGTAATCGTTTCTGTAAACAAGACGAAAGACAGCTTTGGCCTCGTTATCTGTCATGTGGATGGAATACAACACTTCAGTCGACTCCCAGACATGCATTAACCAGGTTCGGCCGCCCCCCCCAACTTTGGTCGCATACGTGGGCATGTGCCGGGTCAAACCGAGTCCTTGAGTTCATGTGGAGGCCTGTCAAAATTCTCAGCACACGGACAGCAGGAATCTTTCAGCCGAGGCAGCTGTCTGTTCCTTTTAACATAAAGAACCCCAATAGTGTTGCCATGGCAGCCAAGGCCAGAGGTGTATATGCTTGTCTGCCTGAATGAAGAAGAGGTAACCACACCAGGGATTGGATAGCACTGACCTTAAGGAATCGCAATGAGAGGTCCTCAGACCTGTTTACTGTCTCGCTCTTCTTTATTCAGACGTTCAGACAAGTAGATCAAATATGTGTTCCAAATCGCAGGCCTGCGTTGTAGTGTTCCCAAGGACTTTACACTTCACTGTGGTGCCCCACTGTCAAAGGGGATAGTGTTGTATCAAATTGCAACCACTGTTTTGAACGGGCTGGATTTTGGAGTGCCACTCAGCCAGTCTCTTTGACAGACATTGAAGAAATATGACAGTTTAATTCCCATTATAATCATGAAAATGAAAAAGTTGCAAGAAAGATTTGTGCCACACAAAGTTGTTTGTGTTTTTGTGTACACTGACAATAACGATTTTGCCCACCACAGTGTTGAATATCGCATTATCTCGGATCTAGAGCCTGATTAGGAAAGAGCATGTAAGCTAGCCAGCGGTTGCTAAAATTAGCTGACACCTAACGCTCATACTCCACTTTCACTTTTTCAACAATTTGGCTTTCACTGAGTGTCTGAAGTGTCCATTAGGCCTCGCTCAAGTTTTGGACTGTTGTAAGTGTGCAGTTTTGCATGCCTCTCTTTGTGAACATTCTCAAAATGTTAAGTCATAGCACAGAAGTGTGTTATTATGGACTCGACCGTGCAGGCTGTGGTCATATTTGCGTGCAGGTTTTTTTGTTATGTTAGGTGATACTCCAGGACAAAGGTGAGTGTCTGAACAATTTGGTACCCAAGTTTGTTTTGGGTTTGTATGGGAGTTCAGGGATGTGGGAGGAAATGATTGTACCAGAGATGTACGACTTACAAGAACAAGCCTGTGTTAAACAAATCTCCCTTAATGTTTTGGTCGTGCATCGGAATTTTTTCCAGCCCAAGACATCATAGACTCCTGTGCTTGTTTCTCTACTGATGCAAGAGCTGGAGATCAAATCAACAAGCCAACCTAAAGTGCATGCCACAGGGGACACTCTGTTGTTTTTCAGGGTCCAAGAGCGAGAGCACATGGTGTCTAACGGTACAGTCCGAGTGTGTGATGAATGCGGGGGGACGCTCAGAACACTAACACGTCTGGAATGCCCCCTGCAGAGCGAGGACTTCGGGGTTGGATCTGTGTTTATAGGAGCGTCTTGGCAGGAAGAGGCAGGGACCCGGTCCAGAATAACGGAACAACAGTGGAATGCGGTGCAGCGGGGAATATCCTGAGTCAAACACAAGGCAGTCCCGGGGTTTAAGGAGGAGCACTTTGCGGCAAGACCCTATCGACTCCCGAGTGCCGCTCTCTCCACTACTACAACACCGCGGCAGAAGCAGTGTTTTGTTTAATTTTCCTCCTTCCATTTTACACCCGAGCTAAATTGGAAGACCACGTCTCATGGAATATCTCTCAAACCTGTGACTCATTCACTGAAAAAAAAAAAAATCTCCATCCAAATGTGTGAGCCTCAACTGTGGCGGCGTCGAAGTCACAGTGAATGTGAAGTGTTAGTATTCCTCTTCAGGCTGTGCATTAGGCCGGATGCCACGCACCTTCGCCCACATGCCTCCCACGACCCAGCGCCCGTATATAGAGGGCAGAATCCGAGCCCAAGCTGCAAGCAGGCAGATAAAGACAATCTCATTGATGTAGGAGCAGCTCAGCGGTGAAAAAGAAGACATCTCTGACACAAGCCTACTTGTGTTACCCGCGGTAGAGGAATCAGATTAACCACCGCGAGAGCGCCGCGCTAAACGCTCGGAGGCACCGAGTCAGCGTCTGCATTCATAGGCAGATGTGGTGCAAATGTGGAAATATGAATATGCGTACGTACCTGGCCGCAAAAACCTGCTGGCTTGTGGAGGGAGAGACCTTAAACGGAAGGCAGTGACAAGTCGCTTGATTCCACCAAATTCCCCCCCGGAGGGGCATTCGTTTCTTGTGCTCGTAATGACATAAATATGTAGTGCGGAGCGACGGCGAACGACGTCGTTTTCACCCACAAACGCGGTCTTGCGAACTCAAACATCCTGCCACACCTCGTGGTGTTTTCACGCGAAAACCGAGGGGGCAAAAAAACACGGAAAGAAAGTTGAACGTGCGAATCCGACGTGTCCCTTCTGGGAATTCAACACGCTTTACCTGGTTCGCTCAATCGTGTTTGCGCAACGAAACCAGCAAGTCGCAACCGCCATCCACTTTTCCCCTGAGAGACGTTCGACAAATGCCTTCTGCGTCTTCGCGATGCCAAGGCGGACTTCCTTCCTGCCCTTTCCGTCGCCGTCGGGCCGCGGTGAGCGGTAGTTTGAACTGCAGTGGAGATGGCCTGTGTTTGCCCTCCTCTCCCCTCCCCAACACCACCACCACCACCACCAGCGCACTCCGGGCCTGTTTCCTCTCACTCTCTTTGTCTGTTTTCTCTTGCTCTGCCTCCTGCCAGACCTCTCTACTTTACACCCCCCGCCCCACACCTACCCCTCTCTTCCCTTCCCTTCCCTGCACTTCCCTTCTTTCCCTGAAAAGCAACTCCTTGGCAACCAGTTGCGGCGTCTCAACCAGAAAAGGTAGACAACCTCCCTGTGGTGCCACGGCAACCCGGTGCAACATCAGACAGCCGGTACAGCTCCCTACATTATTAACCAGAAACAGCCGAGAGGAGGTGGTGGTGGTGGTGGGGGTTCTGCCTGTCAAGGGTGGGATCGCCGACGACGTGCGGGACAGATAAAAAGAGCAAAGAGGATGAGGATGGCGGGGACACTCGCCCCCAAACTACGTCTCAGAAGGAGCGGCCGGTGGAGGGACTTCCAACGTTGACGTGCGCCGCCGAGGGAGAGCGCGCACGAGGGAGAGCAAGAGGTTCTGAAACGGTTACATTCAGCCAAACCCACAGGGGGATCAATAGGGAACATCTGGGTCCAGGGTGGACAGGGCAGCTTTTGTTTGCAGGCAGTACATTGGCCTGACACCTCACCCAGATTCTCTCCGGGTTTTCTACATCGGGGGAGGGAGGAGGGGTGGGTGGAGGGGATGGAAGGAGGGAGGGAGCGAGGGAGATGTTGCTGGCGGGATCCAGGGAGGGAAAAGGTGTTTGCTTTTTCTGCCGGCAGAGAAAAAAAAAGAAAAAAGATTCTTTGTAAGGCTGCTGCTTGTGCCATTTTTTTCTGGAGGAAAATTTGAATCTATTTATAGCAAGTAAATTGGCTTTTTTTTGGAGGTTGTAATTTTTCTTTTTAGATAATGGGAACTAAGGGAAGGATTGTGTTCCAGTCGTCTTAAGGTATCGTGTTGTTTACCGTGGGCTTAAAAATCAGTTGAAACCCAAAAGTCAACACATGCCCAGGGTAATTGGAGGGAAAGAAAACAGATGTGTGCAAAATATATTGGTTTGTATACATTAGGAAGTCAATGCAAGATAAGTTTGCATGACTCGCTTGCCTTGTGCTGACTTTTCTTTTTTGCTTGCAGCATAAACATAATGTGCTGGATCAGTATGACAGTAACTTACAGCATGTGGGACCCTTGAACCCTGGGCATTTATCTATCAAGCGCATATGTGTTACTTGTATTTCTCTTTGATTATTATCATTCAGATTATCTTGGGGTGATGACCCTTTGTGACATTACAATGGGCTGACTGCGAAAAGTGGAACTGGAAAAAGAAGTTTAGTCACAAAGTGGAAGTTAACTAGCCTGGGAGATATATTAATGTCTTTGTGACATCACAAAGGGCTGATTTCTCGATCTAAGTGCCTTAGCATCCACTTTCTGGAAAGTGAACCAAGCAGCGGAAGAAGAGGGACTTTTCCAAATTTCAAGGGTGTTCAGTGACTCGGGGACTATAGGCCCAATTTATTGGAAAACACAGCAAAAATAATGAAGCCGTTTCTGTAACAGTTTATTTGCAGCTGTGGGGAAATGTGGTTGCAGCAGTTCACACGTGGAATTTCAAAATAGATAAATAACATAATACATCAGACAATGACCAAACATCCAACATACACAGAGCATAGCAGTCACTTCAAATATTTGTATACTTCTACATACCAGCTGAGCAAGCTTTAGGCTAGCTATTAGGCAGTTTCATAGCCTGTGGCACACATGAGAAATTTGCTCTGTTTTTAATAATAATAGTGTGTATTAATAATGAATCACAAAAAAAAATTGAGCTGACAAAGCTTGTCATTTGTCCGGTTTGGAAAATATACTTAATTTTATAGCAAATTACAGTGTGAGCCAAATTAATTTGATTAAATTCTAATAGTTTCTCATAGTTCCCTTCAAAAAGAGAATCCTGTAGTCTTCATCAGGTGTCGGAGCCTCTCCCTGCCTGCCAGCCAGCCAGTCAGACAGCCCCTGTTTTATTTTCGGCTCGAGATAAATGCACCTCTCCCAATCCGCCCCGCACTTAAAAACGGCTAATATGAAATATGCTAATGTTAGCAAGGAGGGAGGGAATGAACGCAGCAAAAAGAGAGCCAAACACCAATGAAGGGAAAAAGTGAGGGGCTTGAAGTGGCTCGAAAAGGCGCGGAAACTGGAAAGCACAGAGAGTTGGAGGTCGGTTTACCAGGAGGTTGGAGGAGGAGAGAGGAGAGGTAATGAGGCCGGTGACTGCCTTTACACCTCGTCTCTGTGGAAACTAATTGGGAGAGAGCTGGAGGGCACTAATTTGAGCACTCTGCCGGGTAAATGTAGTGCAACGGACTATGAAGGGTAAATCAATGTACTACCTCTGCCTACACCTTGCCTTCTCCACCTCGCAGCACCCCCGGTCTACCCTCCCATTATTGTTTCCTAATAAAAATTCCATTGACTGCGACTGAGCTCGTGGGCAAGAAGGTATCGACCTGCGCGGACATCGTGCCTGCTGATGAGGCGCAACAGAGTTCGCCTTGCCGGGCCGCCCAATACAAAAAGGAGGGGAAAACCAAAAATCGAGACGACCTCAGACCTCCACTTTAGCTTCTTTGCTTTAGCGCGGCTTCACCTCTGCCGTTCATGTTGGCCCTCAACCGCGTTCCTCCCCCCGAGGATTCTTGGGGTATCATCAGAGGGGCGTGTAGCGATCGTCGCGCCGCCGGGATTACACAGAATGCGTCGTGCTAGAGCGCATGTGTGTGCGTGCGCGAGGGTGTGTGTGTTCCCTCCCAGGGCGGTGGCGCTGTCTGTCGGGAGAAAAGGAAACAGAATGTATAGTTACCCCCCGTAGTGAGCCCAAGGGTGGCTGAACGAGGAGCCAGAATTTGGGAGGTCTTAAGGGGATTTATCCTCACCCTCAGGCTCGGGGATATAGTGAGCTTTTCATCGCTCACATAACAGGAGCCCTGCTCTTCCCAACGTACACAGGGAGGCTCAACAATGCTGAGAGGGAGAGGGAGAGAGAGAGAGAGAGAGAGAGAGCGAGAGAGAGAGACGGGCAAACAAAGAGGCGGCTATGTGGCCCCCGGCGGCAGGAGGACTCGAGGGTTCGTCAGACTGACAGAGTCGAAGTCCCCCGTTTGAGGACAAACTTCCAGGACAAACTTCCAATTCCAAAGACTTGGAGGGGTGGGGGCGGGGTTGGAAAACCAGCTCACTACCTCGCACTGATAGTATGTGTTGCCCCGACTCCACCTTTTCATTTAGGTTGCCACTTGGAAGACGCTGATCGGCTCCGCTCAGCGCCATCTGCCCCCGTCTTCTCGGTGACTCTGCCTTTGCAGCTCGGCCCCTTGGGAAATAGCTGTGGATAAGTTATTCAATTAGAGGGGCATTATTGGCCCGCTCTCTCCGAGGACGGAGCTGATGATGCTGTGATTATACAGCCCTGAATTCCTTTATGGCTCGGTGGACCCTCCGTGCATGTGCGTGCGTGTGCGTGTTCGTTTGTGCGTGTGTGGAGGAGACCTCTCCCCCACGCGCATGTCGGTTGCCTGGCTGTGTGTTGGGAGGAATCAGCACCCAGTGGATGCAGAGCGGGGAGAGGGTTAACGAAAGTGTCTGTCCCCGATGCTGAGCTCATTCCAAGGAAACACATCGAAGCTTCTATTGAAAAATGACACACTGAGGCGACATGTACGGGCTAATTTGCCTTCTCAGTGACCTCCCCTGCTTTTTAGCTTAGCTTTTTCAAACTTTTGCCTTCTTGCAAAAAATGGCATGACCTGGCTCGGCCGGACGGAATGTTTCCTAAAGCTGGAGGACTGATCTCACACATCCGTCTGGGGAAAAATCCCAGACGTGAGAGGCAAAATATTGGAAGCTGATTGCCAAACCTGCCTTTATTTAATTTTTGATTTTGTTTTACTGTTTTTTTTTTTTTTATTATTCACTGTCATTTTTAGCTTGGTAGCAACATTAGCCTGCTGTGAGTTGTGTAATGTTGGCGTCTAACTGAAGTTCTGCCAACAAGTCTGATTCAGAGAGAATATATTTTGTCCACCAAAAGTGTCTTCAGTGTTCAGTGTGCTTTGAAACCATCCACTTTGGTGCTTGTTTCTTTAGCAGTAGCAAGGCTCGCAGTCACTTCCTGTTTCTCTTCTTCTGGGGTTAGCGTTCAGCAGTTTCTTCCTGGTTTCGTCGCAACAGGATGCTAAAGTTTTGCTTTATGACCAAGTGGAAATGTTTTCCATTAGAAGTCGAAATCGGATGGGCAAGTTTTCGTAATTTGAATCTGTCTGCTTTAAATGCCCTGCAAAGTCAAAATGATGGGAGCTGCAGTGCCCAGGTGTTGCTTTAAAAGATCGTTGCGAAGCGCTAACGATAAATAATGATCGCACGGGACAAGTCGTGCAGGGATCAGGCAATCTCCTTTTGTTTGCACAATAAACTGGTCGGAACAAGAAACAACAGCACTTGAGACAAAGCTTTGGAAGGAGGGGGGCAGGGTGGTGGTGGCGGTTTGGGAGCGGGTGGCGGGCGGGGGGGGGGGGGGGGGTGCTCGAACGAGAGGCACAGAGGCCCACACACCCAAATCCAAACACATTGCCCCTCTGTGGGGACCACTGAGGTGGTCTTTAAAGTGCTGCCATGATGGGTCTGCCCTATCTGCCCAGCGCAGACCCACAGATGCCCTCCCACGGGACAGGCTAGAGGGGAGCAGGGCAGCGGGCCTGGAGCCTCATCTGCTCTGCCCAGAATACAAATAGGTCAGTGTGTGTGGTGGGAGAGGAGGGGCACAGGGAGGGACACACACACACACACACACACACACACTGACCATGAACAAGAAGGGGTCCTGCCAGCAAAATTCCTCCATTGGCCATGATGGGAAGGGCCATCTGGTATCAATGTGGGGAAGTCAAACAAGCTTGAGCGCATGCACACACCCAGACGACCCCGACGCACACTCACACACTCACACACACGCACATCCCTTTGAATGAGGCAGAGATCGGGGACAGCACCTGAACATCGTGTCAGCGACCTCGTCTTCGCGCTCTTTGAAACGCGCCTCCAAAGACAGCGGCGTGTTTTGTTTGCAGCGTCAACCGTGGATGTGCTGAGCATTCAGCTGTGTGCCGCGGGAGCCGCAGCGGTCCGCACGCTCGATGAAAACATCTTTTCTATGACGTAATCTGTTTATTTCACCATTTCTTTTTCATCCCAAATTGCACTTACGAAACGTTAAAGGTCACTCTTTTTTCCCCCCAGACTTTATTTTTCTTCTCAGACTCTATTTACTGCGTGATTTATAATCTAAAAAAGACCAGCCGGATCTCTAGAAAACAGCATTTTTAGCCCTCTGTTTCGTGCTTACTGAAAAAAAAAACCTTCAATTTACCTTTTTGCTCAATTTGATGCATATCTTTTCTGTTTGCTTCGCTGGAGCTGCATTGGCACTAACTGGGCAGAGGAACCAGTGAGGTGTTAGCACTCTTTATGACATCACAGAGGGCTGGTTTCCAGCTGTTTTCTGAAAAGTGGATCAAGCAGCAGAAGTGAAGGACGTTTCTCACTGGTGAAACAGGCCAGAGACACATTCCTCAAAAACACCGGTAGGATTACATTATGTAACGCATCTGCCCGTCTTTCCTGTTGCACACGGCTGGACTGGACTGTCAAACTCCCATCTGTTATCAATACCAAAAAACAAAAAGAAGGTATTTATCAATGATTTGCACTTTTCTCACATGGATATCCTTTCAGACCAGACTCCTGGAGCCCATAACCTCACCAGACCTCGACTCCAAACGCGGCCACAGACGATGTCTAATCCCCGTTCCGACCCCGCCCGCATGACTGTGGCTTTAATTAAATTTTCTGCTGCGCCGTGTCCGACCTTATAGATTTCTCCTGTTTTGGAAATTCCTGGAAGTAAGAAAAACTTCAGGCCGCGGGTTTAAAAATAGACATTGTTTGACTGTGATGTAATCCCGTGGCTGTATCCTGAAGTTTTTCTTTCTGATCGCCGAGAGGGTGGGGGTTCGGGGAAGGGGGGCTGATTTTCTTTGGCTTCCTAACAAAACCCCGGCCTGATGAGGGAAGGTTTGAAAATGGGCAGGGTTGAATTATTTTCAAAAGCCGGCGTGCTATTAAGCCGGCGCGGGCCCCAGCGGCGGTGGCGGCGGCTTCATGAAAAGAAAACATCCCTGGGTTTTCCATCATACGACGCCGTGCTCCCTAATATCAGCACCTCTGCATAGACACATAAACTTTCGGAAGCTGCCGCTCGAGTGCGCGGCAACATTTGCCCCCGTGAAAAGTATGCACACAGCCGCCATAACAAGCTCAAAGAGGTGCGCCAGCTTTTGTGGATTTCTTTTTCTTTCTTTTTCACGCCCTCGCTGCCGAAGCTACAGGTTACGGGGGACGGATGCGGGAAGAAAAAAACAACGAAGCTTCGAAATCACATTACAGGGCGAGCTCCGAACAGGGAATTGATTTGTCTCCCAGACATTCAGGTCCTCTCAGTCAGACGCGGCGTTGGAAATTATGACGACTTGAGCCCTCCCCCACTCCCGCGCTTGCGTTAGCGAGATAAGTTCTGCATCACGGCTCGCAAATATCCCGAGCAATCCTCGCCTCCACCCACCACGCTCTTATGTCTTACGGGGAGGGGAAGGGAAAAAAAAAAAAGAGGAATCATTTGTTGTGCGGCAGTCTGCGTCTTTTTGATGAACACCCCCACTCTGCTAGTTCCCCGGCCGTGCCCCCGCCTCACCTCGCGTTCTCCCCTCCCTTCTCCCGCGTCGACGCACATCCATCCATCGCCGCGATTATTTAAGCGGGTGCCAGAAAAACACTGTGACCCATCTAATTTGGGCTGTGTGAGAGCGTCGAGAAGAAGAGAAGGGGCCTCTGCGATTTTCCACACTCCCTTTTTACCGAGTCGGGGAAGTGGCGAGAGGGTGAGAGAGAAGCTGTTGCCATGGCTACCTGCTGGCAGCTTCTGTCCTTGTGTTTGGAGAGCGCTGGCTGTTCCCTCTCTACACCAAGCGCCTGGGTGGGAGTGGAGGGGAGCGGGGAGGCAGGGAGGGAGGTGAGGGTGAGGCAGACGGCGATGGGGGAGGAGGGAGGGGCCGGAGTGTGGGAGGAAGATGAGGAAGATGAGGAAGAGGCCGGTGGGCTTTAGGAGGGGGCTGGCGGGGGTGTGTATGGGTGGAGGTTGGGTTTGGGGGGGAGAGTGGGGGCGCCGGGGCTGGACTGGAACCAGAGGGCTGCTGGGCTGGGAAAAGCACAAGGGCTGGATCAATCCTTGCGACAAACACACACGTACACACACACACACACACACACACACACACTGGTGATTATGACAGGCTCGACAGCAGTGGGAGATGTGGTGGAGTGGCAGTTCATAATTGCCTCAATGCGGCGAGGCCCCGGAACTCTGGTGACTCAAGTGTGCAGGAGCCGTCGGCCTCAGCCGCAGCGAGCTCCACTTCCAGGTCCACTTTATTTACTTTATTCACAGCCATTCCCTTTTCTGATTTTTTTTCTTTTTAAAGGGACACGTGGCCCCAGAATTTTTTTTTTTTTTTCAGTGCTCCATGAGCCAGTCGGAGCTGTTGCCCTGTATGAGGTCACATAGCGCACCAAACACTAACTGCATTTCCATTACCCCTAGAATTGCGCAAAACCTACATATCGCAATTAAATAACTGGTAATCGAAGCACCTTCATTTCGAAAAACCTCTCAAATATCGCTAAAAGGTTGTTTTTTTTCTGACGTATCGATATAGAGGTATATTGCAAAAGTGTCATGGAAACACTTTTCGCATTTACACGTCAGCGGACTAAATTGGACTAATCGGATCTAAAAGGTAAAATACAACTACAGAGTCAGCAACAGCAAAGAGGAAAAACAAATATGAAGAGCTAAAATAAAGGCACAGCTGCAACTAGAATTTAAACCAGGATGTAAAACAAAGACCTGAAAATCGGTCTTCCATGGGCAGAGGCAACCGGAGGGCCGCTGCTTTTTTTTTTCTTCACACCTCTGCAGCTTTGTCTCAGTCGCTCTCCCTCCTGCCCAGCAGGCGGCCAGGTGTTGTATTTTCACTCGCTCTTGCCAAGACTTCAAAGTTCCCTCTTCCTTTAAAAAACAAAACAAAAACTAACAACCTTTTCACTCCGTTTCCCCGATGCACGCGTGTCAGGTATTTCAGGTGTCAGCTTGTGTCTCCTGGAGGCTCCGCCCTATGTCTAGCCGCCGCCCGGTAAGGTGATCCGCGTAATGGATCGCTGAGGAATGGACATAATACGGAGCCGGCGGTTTTAAAGCACACTGCTCCCCTTGTTACTTTCCTAACTAGCCTTTCATCCCCTTAAGCCCGGCAGCTATAGTTACTTTGTCGGCTAATCCAAACTATTTCCGCCTCCTTTTGTTTTATTTTATTCTCGTGCCCCCCAACTCCTGCCTATCCCTCCCCTTCGACCCACCACGCAACCAACCCCACCCCCGCCCGCTCCTCCAGCACGTCCCCATCGGGACTTTTTTTTTTTTTTTTTTGCGCCTCCGAATCGATGCTAAAGTTCACTCTTGCTGCGAGCACGTGCTCTTGTGCACTCGCTTGCTGGTTTCGCGAGCCCGGCCTCGGCGTGCCTGGTGGTCATGCTGAAGTGTCGCCCTCCCCGCCCCCACTCCCACCCCTCACCCTTGCAGGAGGCTGACCTTGGCTGGGCCTGACAGAGAGCCGGCCTGGAGGGGGACCCACGGAGCTCCGCGCCAGCCCACTGAGCCGGCCCACTCAGTCTGTGCAGGTGTGGCGACGCCTGGACAAACACAACTCGCACGCACGCACACACACACGGAGCCCCCGCCGCACCACCACCACACCCCCCCCGAGCAAGCAGATGTCCTAACGCTCCCTTTCTCTGCGTTATCGGTCTTCTGGGTGTCTCATGGTCGATCTTATTCGTCTTAATTTCATTGTATGTTTTTATCCCCTCCCATTTCCTCTCGTTTGTTGCCTTTGTCGTCGTTGTTCTTCCACTACTCGTGCCCTCTCGAAAATGTCGTTGGCCATCGCCAACGCAAAGAACCACTCCAAGAGATCACTGGCGATGCAGCACCTGTGCCAGAGCTTGCAAATTCTCAACTTGGACTCTGCGACGCTGGCGAGCAAATTGGTAAACCGATGCGTGAAAAGTGATCCCAAGTGCTTTTGTGTGCTGCAGCCGGTGTCGTTTGCAGAGGAACTTCGGCAATCTGCTGAGAAAAATCCCAAAACTAGCCATAAATAGCTTTAATTGCAGAGCATAAAATGAGAGGCGTATGAGAAAGAATGGAAGAAATAGCCGGAAACATTTGGCTTGTGCTTCTATGCCGAACCACCAAGTATTGGTGCTAGTAATATTACTAGCTTGCAACGCCAGCCTCAAATGATCTTTTACGTTACGCTTCAGCCGTTCGCTCCTGTCGTTATGCACAATATCGACGGTTTTCCTCACAAGGCAGTGGCCCCTTTTTACTTAGCTCGGCCAGTGAGGTCATGAAGTGCCTCCATAATAGGGGTCAAAGGTGGCCTACCTCCGAGGCGACAGTGGAGGCAGTGGTCTCTCTGAATCAATAGCCGGTATAAATGGAGAGCATCAGCGAGGTGGAGGGACGGCGGCGGCGGTGGTGGGAAGCTGCGGTGTTGTCTGGGCAACAACCAAAAATAAGAGCGTGCCGTCTCTCGGTGAAATGGACTGGTGTTGAGTTGTGCATCAATGAGAGAGCGGGGTTGCAGAAAAACAGAGATATCGTGATGTGCACCGGAGTAAGACGGGAAGCCATCTAGAATACGTGCTGCATGTTGAGATGTTTTAACGTCGAGGAAATGAAACCTTTCAAAAAATTGGAACGGTCCAAATGTTTTTTTTTCCCTTCTTTTGGCCGATCCACTTTTCAGAAAATGTGCAATAGTTCTGATGGTCACCCCTTTGTGATGTCACGAAGGGAACTGTGACAACTACTGACAACTAAATCTCTCAGACCTCATAACCACATTTTGGATCCCTTTTTAAACGTAACTCTAAGGGTTAAAAAAACAAATCCAGCCAAGTTTCAGCAGATAACTGAATCCAAGCCTTTATTTTGGAGGAGGCTATAAACAGAGGGCTCAATGTGTATTTTGGTCAGTTTCTGTATTTCTCTGGTCAGTTTTTCACATAATCCATTCCATCGTTCACTGCTCTCACTGGATTCAAGGACAAACCACATTGATTAGAAAGGAACGTGCGACTTTCGCAAAGACGAAACCTTTCGACCCGTTTTACACTCACCAATTTTCTGGATTTCATTGTACTGTGTACCGTTCATACTGAGTGAAAGACGTGCCCACGTCCTAAACTGCCAAAATGCCTCTGCCTTGTATTTTCATTCCGTTCTTCAGTGGCATCTCGTATTTGTTTTACTACACAAACAACGCTGGAATCCTTTGTCCCTCGTCGTTCCTCCCTGACTGCGCAATAACAGGTTGTTTGGTGTGTCGGTCCGTTCGGTCCAGAGTCCAAAGTCCTGATGGAGACGTCGGGGTGGGAGCCATCGCAACATTCAGATCCTGCGTTTCACAACACACACACACACATTCTCTCACACAGAACGAGAATGCCCGCCCCCTCACTGTTGAAATCTCGCAGTGTGTGTGTGTGTGTGTGTGTGTGTGTGTGTGTGACTAAATGATGAATGGTGTTACAATAATTTGATGAGATTGGGTCAGATGATGCAAGGCAGAAACGTGTTATGATAATTCTCTTCTTGATGTCTTACAGCTCATTATTACGCTCCTCAAATGATCCCACCCCCCCCAAGACACCTACGCCGTCTTTGATCCGCTCCCACCCAAGGGTGACACATAAGTAACCGATCAAGTGTTGTCACATGCTCGGCTTGTCTGTGGGGTGTTAAACCGACCGTGCCGAAGCCGTGCAGGGTCTCTGACTGCAGCCCCACCGGCTGCCTTTGCTCGCCCCTCTCAAAACCTCCTCCGTGTCCCAGACACTTCCCCTCATTCTTCCTTCTTTTTTCATCCCCCCCCGCGCCGTTCACACCATACCGCTCTAACTCCTGCGATACTAAAACTCTTTTCTGGTGATTTTCCGGCCTTTATAACTACTTTGAAAGACTAAAAGACCATGACTGAAAAATCTGCAATAGAAAGATTTGCTATAAACCGTGTTTCAGGTCACAGTCAACCTATCAGCTGTTTTAGAGGCATTTATTATTGTATTGCAATCCATGGGAAAAATACTTTTTGGGCCCATGCGATTTTTATGATGCAGTACCTCGAGTGGCCACTGGGGAAAAATAGGCATGCCGCCATATTGCCTGTCCTGTATCCATTTCTTCTAATACATCCATGGTGCCGCCTCCCTGGAATCATCTGTTTGCGCTCCGGCCTCCTATGCCTTTTCCTCTGAACACTCCGGCCCTCCGGGGGGCGCCGCTTAGACGGTGAAGAGTCCATTTGAAGAGCTCCTTAGGATGTCGTGATGAAGACGGTCACCAGGGGCCCGATGTCAAGTTAGCGTTCCATCGCGCACAGTGGCCCCGACCCTCATCCTGCTGATCAGATTTGTTTCTTGAGTTTAAGTGACGTTTTATCAATCTGTGAATGACCATTACTGTGCACGAGTGCATTTTAGACGTCTAATTTTAAGTGTCAGCCGGGGCACCGTAATGATTCCCAGAGAGCTGCAGGATTGAATACAATACTGGACTTCAAGACAAGTCAGATTTGATTGTGTAGTAGCATATTGTGTTGCATTACATATCGTATTGTGTTTTGCAAGCACCTTGGTGCGACATTGCGTGTCTTTTCTGGATCGAAATTCCCCTTTTTGTCCATTGTTTTAGCTAAAGCGCTTTCAACTCACCGAGTTCAGATTTTCTCATCTAGCTCTGTGTTTGGTCTTTTCTTTTTTTAACCTTACGAGCGGCTGCTACAGCTTGATTGGTAAGTAGCGGAATATTGTAGTAGGTGTCATGGAAACCACGCAAAAAAAAGGGCTTTTGTTTGAGACTGTACTGTACTAACAGGAGTTGAGCAACACATTTCAACCCTCCTCCATTCAATCGGGGTAAAGCAAATGATCATACGTACTTTATTAGTATGTATTTATTATTATTATATTTTTTTAAATGAACGCACCTTCCCACCCACCCCCCCGGAGAGAAAGGCGCAGCCACATCATCCGGTCGCTTTATTATTCTGTCCGTCCATTCATGCATTCACCCAACCCCGTTCCTCATTGGACACCCGGAGCCCCTCCTATGCGGGCAGCCACGACACGTAGTCCCTAATTCAGCGGCATACATTCAGCCGAGCATCCCTCCATCCTGTCTGCCCAACCCTTTTAATCTGGCCCTCCGTCCCCTTTGTCCCGTCCTCTCATCTCCACCCGAGCGTTTTATCCCCCTTTTCACTGCAAACAGAAGACGTACACTATCTGAAGTGAAACAGGATGAATATTAAGGGGGCAGCAGTTGGATCATTCTCACTGCGCCTCCGTCTCTCTCTCTCTCTCTCCCTCTCTCGCTCGCCCGCCCTCTCTCCACAATATTTCTGCCTCTCAATCATCCGTCTCCAGCAGCTCCATGATAAAGAGCGCTATGAGCTCCATCAGCCATGCAGATGAGTCCTCCTTCCTTTACCTTAATTAGAGCACTCAGGGGACGGGCCGTGGGTGCTCGGCAGCGGCGGCGGCGGCAGCAGCAGCAGCAGCAGCAGCAGCAGCCTCTCATACCCAAAGAGACCCCCTTTTCATCGAGTCGGAGAACAGCAGCATGAAAATGGATGTGCGCTCAGATATTGCTGAAAATCATTGAAAAACATGTCATTACGGGGAGATGGCGGCCAAATGTTGTTCCAAGGCCGACTGTAATGCGCCAGGCGGAAGAGTAAAAAAAAGAAGAAAAAAAAGCTGAAGTTTAAGTCTTGTCAGTCGCACACTTAGACATCGCAGGTTGCAAGTCTTATATGAACCAGTCAATTAGTTGGGCGGTGCTGGATCGAGGTCATGGTGTGTCAATGTACGCACACATATAGGGACATTTAGATGGAAAAAAACATGATGGCAAACAAATATAAATGGGTTCATAAATATACATGAATGTAAACAGTATGTATACACATTATTCCTTTTGATTAAATGTTGCTTAATGATTTGATGATGATTTGACCCATCAGCATTTATGCTTTAATGAACAATTTTGTTGGCCGCTGTTCAAAAGTGATTTTGTATTAATGAATCACTAAAAATTAAGTGAAATGCCACCAGTCACTGGTGATTAAGTGGAAAATTTCAACATTGTTGAAAGATCTCAAATTCAAGTTTCATCGTATCGCAATGAAATCAATGAAAAATACTGGTATCATTACAAGAGAAGACTGACCTATAAAGAAATATGCAGCATTCAAAGAAAATCGCGAAAGGTTTTTGCATTCAGTGATAAGAAGATTTTTACAACAAGGAGGAAAAAAAAAATCAGTTGTCATCCTTGACTCGCATTGTTGACTTGCAGTTGCATAGAAATCCTGGCTAATTTTCAAATTCCGCCCACTCACACTCGCACCACTCCGCCAAAACTTGCAGCCTATTTAACATAAATGAAAGTGAGCTGCTGCTGAATAACGCTCCGGCCACGCGCGCGCGCACACACACACACACACACACACACACACACACACACACACACACACACACACACACACACCTTCCCCTCTCTCCGTCCCCTTTAAACGGGGAGGCGCTCCGGTGCTTCCCCCCTCCGCCCCCCACCCCCAGCCCGGGACCGTGCGCTCCGGGAGGCGGGGTGGAAGAGACGCACTCCGGGGCTGGCTGAGAGCGGACGCGTCGGAAATCTCCCCGGAGGGGCCCCCCTTGTAATTCGATGCATGCTGTTAAAGCTTAGAGTATATTGTCTTCCCCTTTTGCTTACGAAGCCTCCACCCACCGGCCCACCCTACATTTAGCGGATCATGTGACTCGGGGTAAGTCATTTGCAAGTACAACAGTTCTCTGTGCGCGCTCCCCCCCGCCCCCCCACCTCCAACCCCACACCGCCTCATTCATTTCCTGAGAACTGCCCGAGCTGAGCGGAGCAGCTGAGAGGCAGAAGGGGAGGGAGCTGCGCACTCGCACAGGCGCATGAACACGCGCACCGCGCACGCACGCACGGACGCACACACAAACGAGTGAGAGGAAGAGGAGAGGAGTCAGCGAGAGGGGACTGTAAAAAAAGAAAAAAAAGAAAAAAAAAAGAAAAAAAAGGAAGGGAAGCAGTCTTCTACTTTCCGCGGCTCTGCAGCTTCTGACCAGGTCGGTGCAATTTCCTCGTCCGCTTCCCTCCGCAGGCTGCCCGGCTGCTTGAGCTCAGCTCCGCTCCGCTCAGCTCAGCTGCCGGTGCCGCCGCCGCCGCCGCCGCTGTGCACTTCGTCCGTCACGTTGCCGTTGTTTGTTGTATGTATGTATATGTTTGCGTGCGTGTGTGCTTGCGTTCGGTGCATCTGGGCTCAGCTGTCATTTCTCTGTCAGCGCGGCAGATGACAGCTCCGATCACGCTACGGCACGGTCGTTGCGCGGTGTTGTGGCGGCGTCCGGGGCGGAAGACGGCGGGACCCTAAAACGTAACTGCGCGCATGCAGCGGACGCGCGACACCTTTATGCTCCCCCCCCCCCCCCGCACGCTCCCCAAATAGTGAATTCACACGCTGTCATGTCTCCCCGCAAAAATAAAAAAAATATATATATAAAAAAGTGCTAAAGTGCGCCCCAGCGTGACAGCGTCCACGAACGACACAAGCGCTGAAAGAAAGTAGTGGTTTGGTTTGGACTTTTTTTTTTTTTCACGCGCAACTTATTTTAACCTTCTGAAAGCGACGTCCTGTCAGCTGGCTGTGAGTTGACCGTGTGTCCTCCTCCTCCTCCTGCTGCTGCTGCTGCTGCTGGGGGGCAGGGGGGGCGACACAAGAGAGTGAAGTGAGACCAAACTCTCCCCCTCAGCACTTCTAACTGGGAGTGTGTGTGTGTGTGTGTGTGTGTGTGTGTGTGTGTGTGTGTGTGTGAGGGGGAGAGGGGGAGAGGGGGGTGGTGGAGAAAAGTTTGCTGCTGCCGCTTGTCAAAGTTTGCTGCGCGTCTCAAGGGAGCTCCGTGCGTGAGCCATTGTGTTGTGCGTTTGTGTGTTCGCGCGCGCGTGCACGTGCGCGTCTGGTTGCACACCGTTTCACCCGCCGTGGCTGCGCGCTGCTAGCAACGGGTTAAACATTAGGAGGGCTCGGGTGGCGGAGGAAGGACACTGCTAGTGTGTGTGAGTGTGTGTGTGTGTGTGTGTGTGTGTGTGGAGGGGAGGGGGGGGGGCGTCTTGGATGTCATCGGCAGCAGCACTCTCACTTCCAGGGTAATAGTCATTGGTATTGATGGGTGGCTGTCAGGAGAGAGCCACCACCACGTTGGGCCAGAGTGGGGGGGGCAGAGGGGGATGGGGGAGGGACTTGTGGTGGTGGTGGTGGTGGTGGTGGTGGGGGGGGGGGTCGGCCCTTGGCTGTTATTTTCAATTACAGGGGACCGGGGCAGAGCTGACAGCAAAGGCATTTGTACATCCAGCCAGAGGGGAGGAGGAGGGTGTGTGTGTGTGTGTGTGTGTGTGTGTGTGTGTGTGTGGGAGCAGGAGAGGGCGAGGAGCATGAGGGGGGTGGCAGGGTGGAGCTGGTGGGGTGGTACTCTGGCCTCTGCTCCCCGGGGTTTGATGTGGAAACTGAGTACCGACCTCTGTGACTTTACCCCCGTGTCGTACGGAGGCCCCGCCCCCGCCTCGCCTTCCAGCCCCCCCCATTCCCTCCCCTCCACCCCGTGACAGTGTTTGCTCGCGTCCCCAGTGTGGGCCGCAATCCTTCGGGGGTTTGTGTGTCTCTGTGCTCGCGCGCGTGAGGCCCCCCTGCGGCTCGCCGATGTTCAGCGAGGGAGATTAATACCCATTTAAACTCTCACTTAAATCCAGTGACAGGGAGGCGCCTCCCCCTTCCCCACCCACCAACACCTCCCCCCGTTGCATGAATAATCAGCCTGATATTAACACGCTGACTGGGAGACTTTGTGCGGTGCTCCTGAGACAAAACAAGCCACGGTACAATATTTATCGCGATATATATATATATATATTTTTTTTTTTTTAAAAGAGAGAGAGACAAGATGACAACTCAATGCTTGTCAAGAGAACTTATAATGGTTTAACAACAAAAAGGTGCCCGAGGTTTGTTTTAGTTCTGTTTTGTCTGTTTGACACTTTTTCTCCTTTTTTTTTATTTCTTGACTCGGAGAAAAGCAAAAATCCCGAGACACGGCAGATTCCAAACCCGGCGGCGGTCGCGGACGTCATAAGCCAAGAATGTACACAACTAGTCACATCATAAGTAGACAATGATGTCACAACCCCCCCTCCCCACCCCCTGTGGGTGTGTTTTTGTTTGTGTGTGTGTGTTGTCCTCCTGCTCCTTGTTTACAGGCTGAGCTGGCCATGTGATCATGTCGTTGCGTGTGAATCTCCCCTTCTTCGCTTCCTTTGGCCCCCTTTCACTCCTGGTACTGGCGACAATATACATCGCAAATGGACAAACTGAAACCACCTGAACGCAAACGTTTGTGTTGCTCGCTAAATTGAGGCGAACAAAACAACACAGGAAAGGACGTTGTCTCACTTTCAATATCATACGTGTGCTTGTTCAAGCAGCACATTTTTTTTGTCAGACATTGTCATCAGAAGTTAATCACTTTGTTGTGTTGTTGCCGGCGTTAAAGATGATATTGAAAACATCTCAGTTCCCGCGCCCGGCTTTCCGAGAACACGCCTGAGTCTTTCAGCACTAGCCGGTGGAGCTGCTATTTAGTACAGCGAGGGTCCAAATCCTCGATCGTTTAGAAGAACGAAGTGGGCTGTTTGAATTGATCACTGTCGCTTAAATGATCATTGGCTTTTAGGGGGGGCAGTTCCCTTGTGTGGTGGCTGTCGTGAGGCGCAGAGGTTCGTTTCTGCTTCCTTGTGTGGACCTCATAAAAGAGACCACAACAGTGTAATAATTAAAGCAAACAAACCAATGAAAAGAAAACACAGAATGATGTGGTGGCTGCAAACCGTTTAATAGGGGACTATACTTAGAACATCAGAGGTGTATCGTGTTCTTAATAAGGGTGTCCCAAAAAATTGGACATCATTTTCAAAGCACTTATCTTAAAAAAACTGCTCAGTCTAGCTCGAAGAAATTGAACAGTTTAGGTGTTGAACATCATAAGTTTATTATGGGACCGATTTCATCAGTGTTCAATATGTGCACCGCCTGTGACACGGCGCACGTAAACTGGGTGCAACATTGAAACATTAAATGTAAAACCTTGATCTATTTCTATTAGGGATGTCGAAGTTATGAGATTGAGAGGTTCTCACTTTCTGGACATGTTGTCCAGAGGAAGTGAGCTGCCCTGTTGTCAGAAAATGTCAAAAGACTTGTCTGTTTGAGCAAGTGCAAAATAAATATATAAAATAAATATCTTGTTAAGTTACATATAGAGCAGGGTAAAACATTTACAATCAATTTGCTATTAATCGCGAGTTAACTCAGGACACTAATGCGATTAATCACAATTAAAACTTTTAATCAACTGACAGCCCTACTTTCTACACATTCTGTGAAAAATTTGACATGCAAAATGATGTGAAATTTTTGGGACACCCTGTGTAACAAAAAAAAGTCAAGACAATCATCAGGTGGCATTGGATGAAAACAGTAAATTCTTTCAAACAAATGTCTTCCAGTGATTGTAGTAGATTGCCAAAGTCAAACTTTCATTGAGCAATGCTCAAAGAACCAGCAGCGAGTTGTCCAAGGCGAAAAGAGAAATACAGCGTCTATTCCCCGGGGGGATGATTATGTCCGGTGGTCCGCCAGATGCTACAAACAAAGATCATAAAATAAAATAACCCGTCTTCCTTTCCCTTGCCAGTGGATATTCCTCGGACCGCTCTTTTCCTCGACCGCCCACTCGGGACACGGTTCAGGGACTTATGATAGCGATCGGCGCGGGTCGGGTGGACTTGGGGTGGGGGTGGACTCAATTAAAAAGCCAATCACCGGTGGATGGACTCTATCTGTCCATCAACAAGGCTGCAGCCAGGACATTTAATTGCATCGCGGGATTTCCCCACCTCCCCCCCTTGCTAATCTGTTTGCCACAGATCACAGCCCACAAATTGGGTGCGTGTCGACAGATTGGATCCTTCAGGAAGAATCGGCGCTTCCCCCCCCCCCGCCTGTACGAGGGACCTAATATTATGGACGCTGGTCGTCTTTGTACAGGGTGATGGGAAACCCCTCCAACAACCCCCCCCACCCCCCAATGCCTGCACAACTCCCCGCACCCGTATTACCTCCTAATCAGCCGGGTTAACTGTTGCCGCATCGACCCACAGGCTGCGTCATTGATCCGGGGTGGCGGTGGCGGTAGTGGTAGGCGTTGTTATGGAGTTTATTGTCATTGATTGCGGACAGGTCCACGTTCGCTTGGTGCAGTTCGTTTGTATGCTCGACTAAGGCCAAAGAGTAACAGGGGAGAGCGCAGAGCATGGATGTATTATAAGAACTGGATACCGGACTGACAATATGGCGGCGCAACAATTTTCCCAGTGGCCATTCGAGGTACTGCAGAAAAACAATCCCATGGACCTGAAACGCCATTCATAGCAAATCTTTCTATTGTAGATTTTTCTGTTTTGGTCTTTTAGTCGTTTTAAAAATGATAAAGGGCCGAAAATCACCAGAAAATAGTTTATTCCCAGTGTGACGTCACAATGTCGTATGTGCTGCTGTGTCTCAGCTCGTTTCATTGGCTGCGTCCTAACCTGTCTGTCAGTGACGTTCTCCAGAATCCTTCTGATTGGCCAAATAGATGTGAGTCACAGGGGCATGATGGGAAGTGACACTACTGCATTAATGTGGAAGTCCAACACTTTTTCGGCGTATGGGCTGGTGAGAAACTTTTGTTTGTTGAAACGAATGGGCCGCCATCTTGGACTCTGGGGGCTTGGCGCAGAGGTTTGCTCGGGCTCAAGGTGCTTTGTGGGATATCCCGAGGTGACAGACGAGACGCTCAAGTCCCAAACGAACAAACGCTCGCATCCACAGTCGGTCTGCGTTTGAAAACGACGGGAAAGCTTCGTATATTGACGGATTGTGTCTGGTCGTGGAAAAAAAAGAGATAGATCAGCAGCGTTGAACATCCCAAACGTCTTCTGTTGTTGTAGTTGTTGTTGCCCTCTCTCGCTTTCAGGAAGGTTGAGGACGAGTCCAACTTCCTGCGGTGTTAAAATAAGAGCAGCAATATAAGGTTCGAGGGCAGGGGAGGGGACACGAGAGAATGAAGTGAGACCGAATTGCCTCCCGACTCCCTGCGCTGTTATTTCACCGCATCAGTGGATGACAAAACACCCCTGTCCTGCCCTCGCTCATCCCCCCTTGCACTCTCGCTCCCTCTCTCACCCTCCCCCCCCCCTCTCTCTCTTGTGGATTCAACCTTTTGACCCCGTCGCCCAACCCACGTCTGTTTACCAAAGTCGAGTTGAGAGGGGCGTACACCGAGTGCTGGAACATGTGTGTTTGGTGACTGAGTGTGCGTGTGTGTGTGTGCGTGAGAGAGAGAGAGGGAGACGGAGAGGGCGAGCGAGCATGGAAAGTATTGTGCAACAGCTTGAGACTCCGAGTTCGATAATCTAAATAGGTTAAAGCAAACAAAGGAGGAGGGAAAAAAAGAGAAAGGGGGCGGGGGTAGGGGGGGTGCAGCGGGCGGGGGGGGGGGGGGGGTGCAGGGAGGGGCGGCTGCGCCGACGTGACGGCAATCTGATCAGACCTGCAGGTAAACAACTAACAGCGGCGGGTCTCACGGCGGCAGGGCTCTCAAGATGACTGTTGGCTTCTCGAGATCAGCCGAGCGACTCCTTACTGGAAGTGAGTCATTTCACAGAAGTTGCCCCCCCCCCCCCCCCCGCCCCCCTTTGGTCCCCTCCCCCTCCCCCCAACCCGGGGCCCTCGGGGTTACCCAGCACGCTCCCTTGGCCAAGATGGAAAGGTGTGTCGTCGACGGAAGCCCCCCCCCACCCCCCCCCCCCGTGCATTTGACTTTAGCCAAATATGGTGACTGAACGAGAGGAGGGGAAAAAGGAAGGAAGCCAAGAAAAGAGAGGATGGAAGAGCGTTCAATGTCAGCATTTTCGCAGTGTTGCCGAGGGTTTTTTTTTTTTCTCCTTCTCTTTTCTTTTTTTCCCCCCTCCCTTCTTCTTTTCATTCCACCGAGGCCGCTCTTGCAGGACCGGCCCGGGGAGCTGCGTCGCTCACGGATGGATCCAGCAGACGCGCGTGAGGATGCTGCGTGCTTGACCGTCGCTTTTGTTTCCACTTCCACTGTAGGTCAGCGGTTGGGTCTGGGAGAGGGGCGGGTCGCTGGGAAGCGGAAATCGTCCGCACAACATGTGGAACCCATTGGGATTCGGGCTGCTCGGTCGCCGTTCCGCCGGCCTCTCCGGCCGTAGCGAGCGCAGCTTGAGCCGCGGACCGTGACTGGTCCCGATTAGCCGCTCATAGCAGTCAGTTGGAAAAAAAAAACGGTTGGGGAGGGAGGTAAAAACAAGCAAAGTGAAGGCGTGAGTAGGTGAGCACACACCTGCCGGCTTCTTCAGTTTTCTTTTCTTTTTTTCTGGCAGCATTGGAGAGCCGGCATGGGTCGAAACAAGTTGGGGGGGTGTGTGGCAACAACAAAAAAGCCTATAATGGGCGACGACGACAACGAGGGCGCAGCCCCCCATGCCAATGCAACAAGTGTGACGGAATGTTTTGGCCCCGTCTCGTTTCCTTCTTGCTTTGCGAGGTTAGCCGGGGTAACGGGCCGACGCGTCGAGTCGAGGGGGAGCAGCGGCACAGACGTGCAAACTCAGTATGAGTGTGTGTGTGCATGCATGGGTGTGTGTTTGTTTGTACTGGAAGAGAGGGTACTGCAAGCCAGGGTAAAGAAAGAGAAAGTGTGTGTGTGTGTGTGTGTGTGTGCGTTCAAGTGTCGGAGCTGCTGGCATTACTTCTGTGTGACTTGGTTACAGTAGATGCTCCAGATGAGTCAGCCCCCCCACCCCCATACACACACATACACACACGCCCGCCCGCCTGCATTGTACTAGTTATTGTAAAACATCTAGGTTGATCTCTCTCTCTCTCTCTCTCTCTCTCTCTCTCCCTCTCCGTGAGAGTGCACGCGAGTGCACATGTGCCGCGATGCATGCAGCAGATAAGCCATTGTGAGCGGGGCCACGGCGCATATGTTGTCGGGTGGGGGGAGAGGTGGAGGAGAGGGAGGAGGCGGAGGAGGCGGAGGCGGAGGAGGAGGAGGAGTAGGAGGAAGGGGGAGGAGCAGGGAAAATCGCCCCGACACACACAATTCAGCCGTTACATGTGTGCAACACACATGCACCATTAGAGCCTGGGGGGGGGGTTAGAAGGCAGTAGCCTACTCAAAGACCACCGCCCCCCCACCACAACCCCACCCCTCACCCCTACCACCACCACCATTAGGCCAGGAGTGTACTGTGCTGTCGTCCCTCGGGGGGCAGCGGAGGAGAAGGCAGCGGAAGGAGGATTGTGTGGGTGGTTGCTGCTGCTGCTGCTGCTGCTGCTGGTGGTGGTGGTGGTGGTGGTGGTGCAGGCGGAGGTTGTGCGAAGGGAAACGGCAGGTTGAGTGAAGATACTAATTTGGAGCGTCTCACTCGGACTCTGCTCGCGACCGCCGCCGCCGCCGGATCGAGGTGATTCGCAGAGTTCTGGAGTTCGGTCAACTCGACCCCGAAAGGCGGCAGCGCTGCGAGTAAACACCAGGTGGGTTCAGAGTCCAAAAGTGTGCATAATCCGCCGGATCCTGGCTCTGCCCCCATCCGGCCTCCTTCCCTCTCCTGCTCCTGCCGCCGCCGCCGCCGGGCGTAAACTCGGCCCGTCGAGGGGAAATGTTGCACATCTTTTTTTTTCATTGTTATTTTTTTCACTTTCCCTGTCAAGTCGTGACTACCCTGGCCCCTCCCCTCCACTCCCTCTAACTCCCCCCTCCCCCTCCCCCTCCCGCACACCCCGGTGCAAGCGAGGTTTTTGTGTCAGAGGCTATTTTAGCTGCACCGCCACTGACCCCGCCGCATTTTAACGGACGTGCGCGCAAACGTAAAAAGAGAGCGCTTGGCTTGGACAGAGGTCACCCCGGTGAGCCCAGGCGCTCGGATCAGCACCGTATCGACTCTCTCTCGCTCTCTTTCTTTCTCCACGGGAGACACTCCTCTCGCCCGCCTTTTTTTTTTTTTTTCCCTCCCTTTATCCGCCTGCGGGTTCGCTTTAGCCCGCCGTGCTCCATCCGGCCTCCGGAGACAACGCTTAATGTTATTCTTTCCCGCGATTACATCAAAAAAAAAAATAAAACAACCAACACGACCCGCAATTGAGCGCGCAAACACTCCTCAACGGCGTCGCTCAAATTGCTTTGACTGCTAAGTCGCGGCTCACTTTTCCTTTTCAGCACTGTCACGGTCGCAGCTTATTTAGCCGTTTTCCCCCCCGCTGCATTTGAGGCACATGATGCAAGAGGATGTCAGACTCCTCTGTTTACCTCTCCGCGGAGGAGTGTCTGCGCGCGCGCACGCCCGCCTGGCACGACACGCACGAGCGCTGTAGGTGTGCGCGTGGGCGGCTGTTTGCGTTGAATGAGCGCCTCTATTCTTCTTTCACGGACACGGCGGCGAACGCTTGCGAGACGGTTTATTGTCGCTCGCGTCTCCCTAATGTAAGATAAATGCGGCTCGCTGTGGGTGCAGGCAAAGGCTGCCGCGGCGTGCACTGGCGCTTGTGTGTGCGTGCGTGCGTGTGTGCGTGCGTGCTGCTCTGTTCTGTGCGTTGTGTCGTATCAGCGTGGCAGGAAGTAACAGGAAGTGCATTTTAAAGACGGCGAGCGAGACGCGGCGAGAGCAGACAGCGAGCGAGCGGCTCTTTTTCTCACTTTGAATGTTTCCTCTCAGAATAAGTCACTTCTTCATTTCCCACAGTTTCACTTGTGGGGGTGGGGAGCTTCTCGCAAACACACTGCGGCATCAAAGGCAGAAAAGAAATACGAGGCCATTTGTTTTTCTCAAAAAAAAAAAAAAATTAAAATTAAAAGAAATCCACAAACAAAGGCAGGAGGAAGGACGTGAAAAGTTTTGATTTAACATTTCCGTAAATCAGAAAAAATGCAAGATTGGATTTGTTGTTTTTATTTTTTACATCGCTCCCGACACAACCGCCTGTTCCCAATGGCTCATGTATGCTTTGACGCTTTATTTTTTGCACTCCGCATCCTCACGATAAATAATTTTCTCACGAGCGGAAGTGTTTTTTTTTTCCGAGGGTGCCAGCGAACGCGGCGGACTTGAGCTGCATCCGGCGACCTCATCCCCCCCCTCCCCCGGCCGCCCCTCTCCCCCCTTCATCCCGACAGGATTACTGACACAGGATCCTCCTACCCCGGGCAGAAATAGCAAGGACACAAGGGCAATATACCAGAATATGGTGACATCCGTGGGGCTTCACCAGTGTGTGTGTATGTTCATCGTGTATTTACGTGACTATCAAGTCTCTATAAAAGGAGCTGGTTTCCTTCCAGGTGCCGGGCTTCCCCTCTCACACACAGACACAGACACACACACACACACACACACACACACACACGCCCCTTCAATAACCCCTTTGACAGAATTTTACTTCGACGCCGCAAAATGGTGCAACTTTTACTTTTTTGCATTCAACCGCTGCAGGAAATCAACATAATGAGTCCGTGTGGTGTAAACACTCGACCTAACTAGCTGTCTGAACCAGCCTCATGCCGGTTATTATCAACTCATTATTAAGTTTCCAGAGAAAGATTTGGTGGATTTAATAAGTTGTGGTCGCCAGAAACAAAACAATGCAAACCCAAAACAAGCAGAGTGTCTAAATAATGAGGCATGACGCAACAGATGCACTCGGGCTTTTCAATTTGTTTGCGAGTTTGCAGCTGTGATCAACAAATGGATCGCATCAATATTCAACCGTCTCGCCGCCGTCAACTCTTTCCATTTCCATTATTGTCACATCCTGAGGTCTCTCTGTGTTTAAATTAGTGTTTTCCTGCCGATTAACATGACTTGGTTGCAGTATAGATTTCAGTAAATCACGTGTATTGATATAATGATGTTCATGGTAGCCAACCTGTGTTTACTGACGTCAAGGCCGGTCTGACTGTTTTCGAAACTCGGGGCTGCGTGCGGGTTTAGCGCGTCCATTGATGTGCGTCACATCATATCCAACAGGAAGCGAAGCGGGGATGTTGTGAGACGGATAGAGGGCGACGTTGGGTTTGAATTGATGTGACCTGATGAGCTCTTCGTGGTTTTCCTGTACGGTCCAGGGATGAAAACATCCAGCGCATGGGAGGTGTATCGGCTCTAATAATAGCCCGCGAGGAAAGCTGCTGTCTCTCCACGCTCCCGGGAGGGGTCGAGGGGGGAGTGCAGGGGTGTTCCTAGGTAAAGTGAGTGCATGGGGGGGCGGAAGGGGGCTGTCTTTTTTCATTTCTTTTTTGCGTCTAAACTGAGCGCTGGGGTCCCCGTGTGGCAGCAGCAGGGGCTGCCCTCCTTGGCCCTGCTTGTGACTCATTGTCCCTGCCAATGAACGCAGCACTGATGAAATGGAAATTCTGAAAAAGGCAGAATGAGTTGCTCGGAATGAGCAAGAGCAGGAGGGGGGTCGGAAAGGCAAGGTCAAAGTCCCGGCCTCTCCGGGCTCAATCGGATCGATCCAAAATAAAGAAACAGCCGCGTTCCAATTTACGCAAGTTCCTTGAGGTGGGGATGTCATTGAAAGGTGAAGCGCGCCGACTCTTTTACCGGGAAAAATCGCTTGCCTCGTGGCGAAGGGAGCGCCGCTTCGTTTCTGGAAAACAAGCTGCCGTTTGTCCTCCGCGCCTCCGGGCGGAGTCTCGTCGAGGGAGCGCCGGCGATGTCGTCAGCAAGTTGGAAGAGACATTTGTTTCAAATCACGCAGGCAACACAATCAAGCTAACGTTGTCAAAACTCTGAGCAATTGCACTATTCATGGTAAATACAGGATTTGTTGTATTGTGGGTAACGCAGTTTTCAGCGTCTGACGCGTTTGCACTTAAAAGCCGGAACGCTGCCTTTTATTCGCCTCGCGATCGCGCCGCCCGTCCTCAAGACGCACTTTAAAGCTACTTCCAAAATCCTTTTCTTTTGATCGTGGCTTTTCCACAAGCTACATCCAAACGTGCGGCATTTAGTCCAACAATCTCCGGCTGCGAGGCGAGGAGCCTGCGAGGAGCCGCGCTTTTCTCCTGACTCGGATGCAAGGTTTTTTTTTTTTTATGTCTTTTGGCGTCGAGGAGCAGCGCTGACCTCTGTGGGTTGAAGGTGCCGCGTCTGCCGAAACCTTCCGATCAAAAAGCTCCGCCGCCGCTGCATCCACGGCTCTCCGCCCGGGCCCTGCTCCACGTAAGTAGTAGTAACTCTGCAGGGATGGTGAATGGACTCGCAGGACCAGGGAGGAGGCCAACAGGATGAGGTCACGAAAACAGACGCGGCGGCTTTAACGCGAAGCAGGCCGAGGCCGAAAATGAGAATCAGCTGCTGCTCTATTGTGTCTATGCGGCGAGCGGGCTAGCGGGCTAGCGGGATGATTTAGTGGATCTTTGCTTTTCCGACGAGCGCAGAGGTATAAATCGGCTTTTTTTCTTCTCCCTCTGTCTCTCTATCGAGTGTACGTTTACTCGTGTTTTGTTTCTTTCTCCGTTCTGGGTGACTGACAAAAAAAGAGAAAGCACAGAGGAAGCGGAAGAGCGTCGTATGTGCAGGAGGTGAGCCCGGCAGTTGTTAGGCTGGTTATGGGGCCAATGTGTCACGTCGGGTGGGGACGGTGGGGGAGTCGGGGGAGGGGGTCCTGGGGCACAGGGAAGGGGGAAGTGGAGCCCAGTGACACACAATACACGCACAACACAGGAAATGCTCCGTTTCTTTTTCACCACCCCCAGCTTCGTCCTGTTTGTGCTTTCGTTCTGTCGTTTTTCCCTTTTCCGTACCGCCAGCTGATCATTTGTTTTTGACTTTTTTTTGTGTGTGTGTGTAACACCCCCCCGGTGGTGGAGTGTGGTAGAGAGGGCAGAGAGGGTTGGGGGTGGGGGGGTCTGTTGGCATTCTTGCACCGTGCGCTCTGCGCTCGACCGGGCGCCTTGGCCGCCGTCCATATCCCCTTTCCACCCTCTCTCTCTCTCTCTCTCTCTCTCGCTTCCCTGACCCCTCCGAACGCCCCTCCCCCTACCAGTGCAGTATGCCCCTCTCCTCCTCACCCCCAGTAGCCCCCCATCCACCCCCCACCCCCAACTCCACCTCCACACCCCTTCCCTCCGCCTCGCGTTCACCTTGCCGGCCGTAGCCCCTGGTGTTCCTCCCGCGATTCAGCTCCCCCCCAAACCCCTGCCGCCACTTTCACCCCTCTCTGCCCTCTTTGGCCCCGCCCCCCACGCAGCCCATGGCAGCAGCAGGTTCCAGCCTCGGTCACGCAGATGCGCCCAGTTGCTGCAGGCGCCCTGGCTAAGGGGGGGAGGGAAGGAAGCGGCGGGGACGGTCCGTCTGTCACGTCGCGCTACGCCGTCGCGTGCGCCGCGAGAGGTGGCGAGAGACGGAGGGGACGGGGGAGGGGCACCGATGTCGCACGGACCCTGAGGTCCGGAAGCCAGAGTTTGTTTCCGCTTTTGAGTTTTGATTCTGGGTAGAAGGAAAGAATGTGTTTCACGGCTTCAAAGCTGAGGGAGCCGGGTCAAAGACGGCCCGTCCTTGAACTCCCAGGCGCTGAACTTACGACACGGCTGAGATCGGCGTCCTCTCATTGGTCGGTTTCTGTCTCCATGACTTCCCCTTTGAAATGTGTTACGTCAAGGTCCCACATTATTCCATTGTCAGTGAGTTTTGTTATTCATCCACCGCTCGGGTAGCGCGGCATACTTGATCAAAGAAAATCTTTGTACATAACATCCAGAAAACAGCATACTTAGCCCTCTGTTTACAGCCTCCTGCTAAAAAATTGGCACCTTTTATGATGTCACAAGTGGCCAATTACCTGTATCCCATTTTTTAGAACGCGCCCTGACAGGTGGAACAAGCAAGAGAAGTGAGGGATGGACTTTTCTCATCTCTGCGGAGTTGATTGGACATTGCTAGAGACACACGTTGTTGTTGGGAAACATTTCTCAAGTAAATTTTGCGTCGTATGGGACCTTTTGGGGGTCAATTAATCAGGCTGACTGATAACCTGTTGTGGGATCCAGGGATGATCGCATTAGAAATTCCACTACTCTCGTGGAAGTGGAGGCAAAGGCGCAGCTTGTATTTCTCCGACCCAGACGCTCTGCGGTTAGTTTGATTCATTTCCTCCTGCATCCTGAAGTTGAATTTTGCATGTGTGTTCACAGTATTGATTACCTTTGACTCAGAATCGAGTTCATCGGGTTTCGAGTTTTCTAATAAAGTTGAATATGGCTGTTTTTCAACCTGACAGTGATATCCGACTCTCCCTACCTCCTGTCTTGGCTGATGCGGGCCTGCATATATACTGTCCTTTGGCGCCAAGTTTTATTTTCTTTGGTCGAGACTGACGGTTGTCGGCGGACATCTGCACGCGTTGGACGGCAGGCGCCATGGATGATGTCAGCGGTGAATGAGGTCAACTTCAGATCTGAAAGATGTGATGCTCTCTTGAGGGGTTTGTCACCTCTGATTGCTTCCAATCTTTTGGACGCGTTGAGTTTGTGCTTCCTCTGAAGGTAGTCGCCGATTGCCAAAGATAGTGGTCATCTGGAGTGGTATTAGAATCTAAGGCTGTATTAATACCTTGGTAACAGGTATATGGCACAATAGTTCAATTAAATAAAGTTAGCAACTTTCTCCTTCACCTTTTCTCTCCAATGACGAAAAGGTTGGCGGTTCAAATCCATCCCAGTCTGTCGTTGTGTCCTTGGGCAAGACACTTAACCCACATTTCCTGGTCGGAGGTGCCGTCCGTTTGTTGCGGATTGGCTGCCACTCTTTCGTCAGTCTGCCCCAGGGCAGCTGTGGCTATACATGTAGCTTACCGCCACCAGTGTGAATGTGGTGTGAATGAATGGGCTCAATATAAAGCACTTTGGGTGCCTTGAGAAGCGCCATATAAATCCAATACATTATTATTATATTATATATATTAATGTTTACATGATATTTTAGTCCTCCCAAAACAGCAAAACCAAACGAGAAACAAAATGCATATAAACACGTTATTGTGACTGAAATCAAATTTTTAACAGTCCCTTAAACTCTCCCAGATCATGTGATCGGAGATTGAATTGAACTCCTGCATGTATTGAGACCAGTCGGATCAGATTTTGGTGCTAAAGGTTCAGCGGCAAGATTTAACCTGGAAATTACAATACAACATGCAACAACAGCACCTATACCAATACATTCAATACGTTCATGTGAACAAATTGCAGGTGAATCGAAAATAGGAAGCACACAACAGAGTCACTAAGTCAGCCAGACCGCTAGAACAGAAGGCAGTTGCTAGATACGAACAGCGCCACCTATTGAGATGGAGCCGGACGTGCTCGGTCAGATATTGGATTTTCTTCTCCGTATCTGTATTCAATACTGCGTGCAAGTAAATGTAGCGATTGTAGCATCGCAGCGCTCGTCCTGAGGCGGTCACCGCCTCCTCATTGCTAATCAACAGCCCAAAACAGCTGCAGACATAAAATAAAATACATACATTCGGAGCGTTCTTGCGGCAGAGGACCCGCCTTCCCATCCTCCCCTCCCCGCCGGCGCTCTCTTTACCTTTTTTTTTATTTTTATTTCAAGGGGATTTTGGTGGGGATTGGAAGGGCAGATTGGCGACAGAAATGAGTTGCCTCAACACTCGGCTGGCCGCCTCTCGCCATCGAGATCCTCCCCTCCCCCCCACATCCACTCACACCTGGGATGGCCATTTCATTTCAGAGTGCAGCAAATGGAAAGGTGATCTTAATCTGGCCTGTTTCCCTCTAACTGCCTCCCCGCTCTCCATCTCCCACACACAAAGCCCACAGACAGACAGACAGACAGACAGACAGACAGACAGACAGAGAGAGAGACAGCACTCTGCTGCTCGCTTCAGCCCCGCCGCCTGCTAGAAGGGAAATTCACTTCCAACCATACGCATGGAAAAAAAATAGTACCTTCATTTTGAACTCTCTTTTTTATGGCTGCCTGTGTTGTGATGTTTTGCTGTGTGTGTTTTTTTTTATTATGCTGAGCTCGAGAGCGAGAGAGAGAGAGAGATAAATAAAAAGAACTAGCACCGCCGTGACGGTCGGCTTTGGGGTTTTTCGAGTATTTCGACGTGACCTCTGGGAGCCGCCGCCTCCTGTTAGCTCGTTGCTCAGCGTCCCTCACCGCTGTTGGCTCTTTAATCATTGCGGTCACAGGCAGAGGTATGCAGTGGCTATTGATTTCCTTTGAATGGCCCCGCTGCGAGCCAGTTCATTAGGAAGGTGAACACGGACCAGTGGATTAACTGGGCCGCCGGCGCAATGTTGCTTCCGTCAACGTTCTTTGTTTTGTCTCGTGCTTTTTTTCTTCTTCTTTTCTTCCCATTTCACAACAAACGGACGTAAGTTGGGGTCGTCTTTGGAGGGAGGGGTGGCCGTCGCCAACCTCGTCAGGAAGTGATTCCCGCCTTGGAAATTGTTTCCATCACATCAGACGTTGGACAATCTTGACAAACAGCTCGCTCGCTCACTCACTCGCTCTCTGCCTCCTCTGGCGCACTCGTCCCTCCTCGACTCTTTAACACGTGGCTCCGGGCTGGACTGAGGCTGCCGAGCTCCACCCGCTCCAGCCGTTACCATGGCAACACTTATCGGGGGGGCCCTACCAAGACCTGAAGCCGAAGGACATCCTGGACAACAATACAATAGCTGCACAGCCCAGGGTACCTGAGGGACTTAGACCTGAGAGGCGAGATCTGGGGTGTGCGTGTGTGTGTGGAGGTGGGGGTGGTGGTGGGGGGTGGTGGAGTAGGTTGGTTGGTTGCAGATTGAGAGAGAGAGAGAGAAAGAGAGAGAGAGAGCAAATCCTCCCCTCTTTCTCCACCGAGCTGCACTCACAACAAAACTCAGTTCAGGATTAGTAGCACCTTTTTGTCCCCCTTTGTTTTGCTGGGGGGAGATAGTGGGACAATACATGAATTATGTCTCGCTTTCACCTTTATACATGATGTAGTAAAAAAAGGGATGTTTTTTTGGTCGGCCTGGCAGTCTTGAGTGGAAACTCCGGTGAGTAAGAGACAAAAAAGCAAAAGAGAGGGAATCGTCTTCACCCAGGATCGGATGTACGGGAAGCGGATGAGTGCGGCTGGAGTGGGAAAAAACGGCTGCACGTAAAGCACCTGATTGATGCCTTCCCGGTGAATTTTAATTTTATTCTCATTTTCATTCTTATATTTTTTTTACCCCCGTCCAGTTTGGCTGCGAAGGCCCTCGTCGCTATTACCGCACATCCTGCGCGGTGGGCAGATTCTCCAACGGTCCGTTTGCCGCACTTGTGCTCCTCCGTGCGCTGCTGCTGCTGCTAAAATAATAAGAGGAAGGGTTACCTCAGGTCGTCCTCGGCTGAGGCATACGGAACATGCATTGTTGTTGTTGGCTCCGTCCGAGTCTCCGTCTCGACTCTGCTACTTCTCCTCTCACTGCTGCAGCTGCAGCTGCTGCTGCTGCTGCTGCTGCTGCTGCCCACTTTCCAGAGGAAACAGGGTGGAGGTGGAGGGGGGTTGAGCGTGAGGGGGCGGGGCAAGGCTAGCATGTGTGCAATTACGATACTTTGCTCGCGACCGTGCGTGTTTTGCCTGAGCGTAACCCCCCTCGGCCCCCCAAAAAACAAAAACAAAAACAAAAAACAAAACCCACACACATCCAAAATGTGTCTCTTCTGACTTTTTAAACTATTGTTTGCGTTATTGTTGCAGCCATTCGGCTCCGCCGGCGTCCCCGCCGCCGCTGTTGCGAAAGCGCATCTGAGAGCGAGTGCTGCGCGTTCCCATTGAAGTGTTAAGAGGATTTTATTCCGGCGTCGTGAAGTGTTATTAGGCCCGCAGTGGCCCCACCGGCCGGTTGAAAGTCCGCATTGTGCACAATCGGGTGTCCCGCTGTGCGCTGAGGAAAACATTTTTTGTTTTTTTTTTTGTTTTTTTTGCTGGCTTTTTTGAAACATGACTCTATGTCTATTAAAAAAAAAAAAAAAAAAAAAAAAAAAGGGAAAAAGAGAGAGAAAGTGTTTATTTCTCAGTGGGCGCACGACGCCGCTGTGTGTATATCCACGGGCGAACAACTTAGTGTGAGACCTGCTTAGTCATGCTAAAACACCCGTCTCACACCTCCTCTGTATCCATTCACAGGCAGCCCGAGACACAGGATGTTAATGCTTGATGGAATGCCTGCAGTCCGAGTCAAAGCCGAGCCACTGGAATCGGAACAAGGGGTAAGAGAGCAGTTGTTTTCCAGACAATCTCTCCTTCTTCTTCTTCTTCTTCTTCTCCTTTTTTTCTCTCCCCCCTCTTTTTTTTTTTTCTGCCTTCCCCTCTCCCAGCAATGGGCCGATAATCACTCCCAGGCCCGGGTGAGTGAGTGTGAGAGGCGGTGGCGGCGAGCGCGGGGGTTGGTTAGAGGGGGGTGTTTGGCTGGCTGGGAGAAGTGGTCGTGGAGAGTCGGTGGTGGGCAGGAAGGAGAAGAAGAGGAGGAGGAGGAGGAGGAGGAGGATGAGAAGAAGAAGAACCGAGAGGAGGGGAGGAGGTGGGTGGGTGGGGGGAGTTACAGCTGGGGCAGGAATGCATCGGGGTGTTTTTCGGGGTAGGGTGGTCGGGGGGGAGGCGACCGGGGGCCAACAGAGAGCCGGAGCTGGCTGAGGGTGATTATGCAGATGTAGCTGCTGCTGCTCCGGGGGAGGAGGGCCACATGGGAATCTTTAAATCTGATCCATCTCCGTCTGATCCTGCCCTTTAAGTCTCTCAATTTTCCCCAATCCATCCTAACCCTTCCCTTTCTCACTGTCACGCTAGTCGTTGCTCCGACTCGCACACACACACACACACACACACACACACACACACACACACACACACACACACACCAAACTCCGCTCCTCTTTGCGCGCTCGTCTCTTTCAGGACTGCGAGTTTATTGGTTTTGATGTTTCACCCATTTGTGGAAGGAGGCTCTGGTGACGCTCCGATAGTTTGCCGAGTTGTGACCGGCGGACAGAATTCCGCCTAACCGATGCCTGACGCAGTCGTGGCTTCTGCTGTGGATAAGAAACAACAGAGAGAAGAACAAAAAACACATCAACCACCGATATCCTTCATACTACTTGTGTGATGTCACCCGAGTTTCTGGAAGTCGCGTCGGCCCAGTTCGCCTCGGTTGCTGTTAGCGCCGTGTTTTCAGCCAAAGCGTCCACCAGATGAGCGAGAAGGCGCCGCAGCTGCTTACGCTTATGTGGCCCCCTCGGAACCCGCTGCGTGCCTGGCCTACTGTTACTGCTCGGCTACAGTCCCGCAGCTGCTCGCGAAAAAAAAAAAAAAAAAAAAAGTTAATGAAAACAACTTCGGCGCGCAAGAGTTTGTCGGAGAGGGTTTGCCGTAAAACATTTTAATGCGCGCCAAGAGGGATGTCGCTTCAGAAATTTAGCCAGTCGGTCGAAACGACTTCCTCCAATTTGCGATCGAGGCTTTTCCGGAATCGGAGCTCATGTGCGAACGCTCCCAGGTTACCTGTACTGTTTTTCTCTGGTTGCTCAGTTGCAAATACGCTATATGTAGCCTCGTCAATTCATTTAAATCACATAATAGAAACGTAGGGATGTGCAATTAATCGATTTTAAATCGAAATTGGATTTATTAGCCAAGACGATGTTAAAAAAAGGAGAATCTTAAAATTGATTTTCCTCTCGCATGCTTCTGGGCTGTGCGCCTATAGCGAAATGTCAAGGTTTTACACTTTATTCATTCATCGTTGTTCGAGATGATAGAAAAGCCTTTTATTTTGAAAGTGATATTTGGTGAAAGGCACTTTAGTTAAGTTTAAGTTTGTCACTTTATCCGTTGAGCGATTCATTTGTGTTTGGCTCTTAAGTTTTCACTTAATTCCCAAATAAGGGAACTTCATCTTTGTTTATGAAGAACCTGTTCATTTGAAAGTGAGGTTCTCACTTCATTAATACCAAGGGATTCATCTTTGTTTTTGGTCAAGATGACTGTAAATGTTGTCACTTTACTAAACCCAAGGAGGATTTACAGTATATTTCAGTTGCACTTCATTCCCAATTGGGAGATTTGTTTGCTAATTTTCTTTAAAAATAAAGATAAAATATTTGAAATAATTATTATTCCATTGTCTTTTGTAGTGTTGCCCAAAAAAAAAAAAAATCGAAATCGAAAATTGAGTTTTCAGAGAAAAATATCAGGATTTTGTTTTTGTCCAAAATCGCCCAGCCCTATAGAAACATCTCATTTTTAAGCAAATTTTCAAAAATTCCCTTGAAGTGAATGTAATCCCATTAATAAATGATATTTTAGCTGTCAAAATCTGATGGTCGCATTCGCCCCTTTTCTTGTAGACAAATTGTACCGTGGTGGCGTCATGTTTGTGCTCACTCTTTCTCGTTTCCCTCCATTTCTTGCACGTCCACTGTCTGGAATTCTTCCCTTCTATCCACAATGTGGCTGCTGTCCAGCGGATGCGTTATTGTCAATCCTGGGTGAGCTCTCCCCCGTGACGCGTTCGATGCGTCGCCGCTCACGAGGTTTCGTGGCCGCGTCGCTCTCGTTTAGCCCGCGCGCGCCGTCCAGAGACTGCAGCCGGTGAAGGGCTTTCACTGCCCACACACTAGCGCTAGGCGCTAGCGCTCTCCAGTCCGACATACCTCAGAGTAAAGTGGTCTTGTTGTGGTGAGAGGCTGTTGCTAGGTTACCGGGGGGCGGGCGGGTTGGTGGGTGGGTGGGGGGTGCTTTGTGTTGCCGTCCACAGCTGTGCGCTGTAGCGGGCGATGGCCACTTAATATTTGTAATCATGATGTATTAGCTCCGGCCTCTCATTGATTTCTCATTCATGGCGAATCGATGACATATCGCCGGGCTGATATGTCACCGAGGGCAGGGGAGCGGGTGGGCAGCGGGCGGACGGGGGTTTCCATTGAGACAAATCTGACCATGAAGGAGAAAAAAAGAAAAAAAAAGTAAAAAAAAAATCCCAGCGGGTCACCTTTTAGTCTGCAGGAAATTGCGGGCGTGCGGCTGCTTTGTATCGATAAGAAAGGAATCCGTCTCCGCACATCAGAGGACTTGACACAGAGGCAGCAGGCGGGTTATTCAGGTCCCCCCCCGCCCCCCACACACACACACACACTCTCAAGTGCGGCCCCCAGAGTTTGAGATCTGACCCCCGCTCCGGCCACCCAAAAACCCCAGGTGGGAGCCAGTTCCACCGTGAGCACGGCGACATCACTCACAGACAGGATGTCGAGCGCCGCGGCCCGCGCGGCCTCCATCTGATCGGGCCCTGACAGACGCAGGCGAGGCAGGCGGGAGAAACGTGCTCTTCACTGGCGTGCGTGGCGGGGGGCCAAGGCCCTGATGGAAACGCTCTCAGCCGCAAGCCGTCATCCATTTCCTCCGCCAGAGGGCTGGAAAATCTGCCCCGCTAACAAGTAGCCGCTAATAAAGACAGAAGCAGTACAGTGCACTGCAGTGCAATGCAGACTGGTTGGGGTTGGGGGGGGAGGGGGGGAGGGGGGGGGATGTGTGTCAGCGTGTGTAGGCTGAGGCGCGTGCGCGTGTTTATGCGCGTCAAAGTGAAAGCAGGGGGGCGGCTCGGTACGTTTCCGCGTCGACTCGGGGCGCCACATGCAGATCACCTTTCTTGGTTTTCCGCCCCAAAGATGTTGTTTTGACCTTTTACAGGGTCGCGACTGGATCGCAACCACAGGCTGCCGCTCGGTGGACTTTTTCTTTTCTCCTCTCTCGCTCTCTCTGAGGCGTGGCTGGAACATGGAACACACACGGGGAGGTTTAGATTTTTGGTTCAACTGTATCGTCATTGCACGTCGCAAGTACAGAGCAACGTAATGCACCTAGCATCTAACCAGAAGTGCTTTTCAGTGAACTAAATACAAATTAACAGTATCTATATGTAATATGATGAACATATATGTGTTCAAATACATACACACGCACACATAGTGCAAATTAATAGGTCACCATTGCTATAAAGTGCAGGTATGAAATGATAAAGATATGTTGTGACAGGTATATCTAGAAAATCACTTGATAACATATGCAGATGACATTTGTATCTTTATATGATTTGCACTTTATATGATTTTGATGATTGCAGTATGTACATGAGTACATGAGTGCATTGAGGTATTGACAGGATGTTACAGGGACCGTGAGCTGAAAATCCAAGGGACATGCCGATAAAAACGTCATTTTGTTGTTTGAGCACAAGCGATGAGGCTCAACAGCAGAGAATCACTGCTGTCACACTGTTTGCATTGATTTGAAAGTTGAAACGTCTGTAAAGCGTATTCTGACGAATTGACCAACTGCATACCTCACTATTATTTCACCTGCAGATCTGAGTCATGAAAAATGCTTTTTCTGATTGCTGCTGCACCCAATAGAGCGGCCTCACAAGATTAATTACCCACAAACTTAATCAGAAGCAGCTCATTTAGCCCTCTGTTTACAGCCTCCTGTTTATTTTCCTGCTCAGTCTGAGGCATCGTTGCTCATTGCCACACAAAAAAAAAATCAATGGCACGGTTGGCGTCAGAGGAGGGAACTAACGCCTGGTGTTGGCAACCTCAGTGCCCTTTGTGACGTCACCAAAGGCAGAATTCCAGAGCTTTTGTTGGCTTCACTTTTTGAAAAGTGAGCCAACAAAACGAGTAAAGGGTGGCGTTTTCTCTTTTCGGGAGAGTTCACTGACAGGCTGAGAGGCATTTCAGCATTTTATTGGTAAAGTGAATTTATCACACGGCACGGCTTTGATTTTTTTTCGCCATCATTAAATATTTAGCATCAGGTGGCTTTTTATGTGTCTCCGTTGCAGTAGCTAAACTATGGATTCAAAGAGATCTGTTTGCAATAACCAGGTTAGAGGGCTTTAGCAATCAAGTTTATTTGTGTGTAAATTGCAGATAGCCATTCAAATCATTCGATCCTTCTAGGACATGTCTCAGAAAATGAACAGGCTAAGAGTTTATCATTGTCGTGCAACAGAAGATCCAAATGAGGGAAAAAAAATCAGAGCAGAATAGAAGCGATCAATAAAAGAAGATGAGCAAATGAACAGATATTTACTTTTGTTTTAAAAAAAGAAAAAAAAAAGAACATTTTTACTGTGGAAGTGTGGAGGACGATTTCTTTTGAAGAGCCTGAGGAAAAAGAGCCGCTCTGTAGTCTGGTTACACAACAGCTGATTCTCCTCGATCCCTCACCAAACGGCAGCAGGGTGAACAGGCTGAGGCGGCAGTGGGTTTTTGTCAAGTTTCCCTGAGAAGCGTCTCCTTATTCCGAGCCTTCTCTAGATTTCCAGAGGGGGGTGGAGAAGTGTAATGAGCGCGACGGCTCCTCTGTAACGTTCGCTCCCGTGACGCCTCAGCCTCTGCTCTGCGGCTCCACCGCAGATCCAGCGATCAAGGCGGGAGCGAAGCTCTCTTTTCTTTTCTTTTCTTTCTTTTTTTTTTTTAAACACCAAAGTCAGTGGTTTGATTTCTTTTTTTTCCCTCGCCAGTGGCCAGCAGGTTGTCTGCTCACCACCCAGCGGAAGTACGGTTGAAATATTATTCAAATCGGTGCAATTTTATTTTTTTTGTGGAGATGTTTGATGTTGGTGCTTCTGCCAACATTGCGCTGTTTTTTTGGGGGGAGTGAGTATAAATGTGAGCCCCTTCCTTGTTCAGTGGTTAGCCAACCTGTTGTCTCATTGATATTTTATTTTGTGCCATATTATAATTAGGATTAAACTGTAACGTTGGACGGCATCAGATGTTTCAGGGTTGACAAAAGCACAATATTAAGAAATTGCTGAGCATTCATGTCATTTGTACTAATTGATCCATTAATATTAATGGAAAATTGAACAAGCCAATGGCTGATACAAGCTGGCAAACCACTGATGTTTTTGCCTGTAGTCGAAGTCGATTTACCACTTTTTGTAAATTTCTGCTCTTTCCCCTGCATGCTCCTCTTCATTCTCTCTGCCTGCTGTGTGTGTGTGTGTGTTTGTGTGTGTGTGTGTGTGTGTGTGTGTGTGTGTGTGTGTGTGTGTGTGTGTGTGTGTGTTATCATGAGAGCACAGTGGCCCTCGACACCCCCTATCTCGACACATTTAGAAATGTGCTTTCGATTAGACAGTAGATACTGAAATGAAATTAGATCAGAAACCAACCTTAAATAGTTTTTTCACTCACACACAAAATGTGATTTTATTGGTGATTCTATTTATTTTCTTTATCTGAAAATGAATTGAAATCAGCATGACTTCCAGACTGCTCAGAATATATTCTTTGGGTGTTCTTGGTTCTCTTGCACCCGGGGCCTTCATTGTGGAGTTTAGATGTTCTCCTTGTGCCTGCCTGGCTGCTCTCCGGGTTCTCCGGCTGCCTCCCACAGTGAAAAGACATTACGCACATCAGGCTAATTGACCACTCTAAATTAGCCGTAGTAAATAGCCGAGTGCGAGCCTGGACGGTTGCGGCCCTGAGAAAACCTGGCAACCTGTACGGGGTGTAACCCCGCCTTCTCCCCAAGACGGGCCAGCATTGGTTCCACAGTGCAGGAGAAGCTTTGACAGGAAATGGAGGGGTGGATAGAGAGTACTGAGATGAAGTGAAACCTCTTGCCACATATAGGAAAAACTGGCTTAGGGAGCGTCTTCGTGCCAGCGCTGCACGTTCCTACATTGGCATTGGTCACAGCGTTCAGCCGTTTGACACCCAATTAAGATTTCATGCATCTTAAAAGCAGCGGTTTGGACTGAAACAATGAATATTTTTCTTAAAACCATCACAGAACGAGCTCCTGTCACCTCCGCGCTCGGCTCATTCTGTAAATATTCTTCGCCTTTTAAAGGTTCTTTTCTCTCTCTGGTGAAAGAAGGGGGGGAAAAAAAGGCACAAAAAACTTGAAGAGCCCGTAGTGATATGAGACAAATTCTCCCCAACGCTCAGATCCTCCTCAATGGGTGTAATGACTTCAAAGCCTACAGGCAGCGTAGCTCCGGGCGGTTTGTGACACTCACATCCTATAGGGAGTATGCTAATGTGGGGAGGCAACGTGCCGGAGCCGCTGCGCCCGGCCCGAGGCTCTGTCAAGAAAGGGAAGCGCAGCGAGCGACGCAGGAGAAGCGCTGGGACGTCGGTAAATATACACGTTTTAGATCAGGTGGTGCTCCTTTTGAAATGTGCTCTTTCAAGAGATGATGAGGAACAGAACCAGCCGTCTGGAATGCTGCCCCCTATGTATGAGCTACTTTGTAAATATTTAAGTTTCTCGCACTTATGGATGTGTATTTATTTGACGAAAAATTTTCGTCATAGTTATCGTCAACAACCTTTTTTTTCTGGCTAAAAGGAGACGATGACTAGGTCATTCACAAGGACTAAGACGACGACGAGGTGTTTTGACGTTTTCGTCAGCGAATGAAAACGAGACGAAAATGTCTGCCAGAGATGAGATCCAATCAGAGCTCTCGTGGAAGGAAATGAGGTTTTAGAAAGTGGCGGGAGGAGTTGGGAGGAAAACCAATCAGAGCGACGTGGTCAGGAAGTTACATAGTGGCGCGACGACATCAGGGATTGACTAAATCTACCGTAGTTTCAGTCGACTAAAATGATTATGATATTTCGTCAACTTCGTCAACGTGACTAAAACAATTTAGACAATTAAATCATGACTAAAACCAAATAACATTTCAGTCAAAAAACTTTGACTAAAACTAAATCAAATTTTTCTGTCAAAATGACCACTGGTGCCAGATGCTGACTTGGATACTGTTTACCTGTTTGTTTGTTTTAAGAAGAACAGTTCTGAACTTTGGGGAACACAAGTTCTTCCCCCTCTCTCTGGTTTCCTTGTACGCTTCCTGTACCCTCTCAGTCCAGAGTGATCACATGATCCCCTTCATCATATAGAGTCGCCGTCCGCCGTTAATGTCTGAACACAGTCCCAAAGAGGTTCAGGTTAACTTATGATTTTCCAAAATGGTAAATATAATATCGGGATTTTAGTGTAATTGACAATCAAATGATTATTAAACATTCTGTAAATCTCTCCAAAGCTATCTTTGCACTCTGTGACATCACAAAGGGCTCATTCCCTTCACTGCGTTTCAGCTGAAAGTAGGGGCAAGCAAAAGATTGACTCCTCCCCAATCCGAGGAGTTCACTCGCAAATTATTGTCTGAAGTCGCTCAGTGGACTTTGCTGAGGGACCTTTAAACTTTAATTGCAAAGCCTTTAAATAACTGATTAAATTGTGTGATATTCCCTGCCGTGCCGTCATAACATTTGCACTGAACTCGCGATCACGATGCCTTGAGGGCGAGTGAATTTTGCATTGTGTGGGGGGAAAAAACCCCCACCACAACACACTTGGTATTCCTTCTGATAGTGAACACCGCCTCCTGAAAGCACGTTCCTCCTCGGCTCGCCGAGGTGTTTGAGGACGCGCGGACAAGCCGGCGCTCTGCGAAACTGCCTTGTTTGTCTTTTAAACTTTGGTTTATGGATTTTAATTCGCGCGGGGAAAGGTTAAAATAACTTCTGCGCTCTCTTTGGGCTGTTTTCGCTGGAGTCTCAACTCGGCGGCGCTGCAGAGCCGCAGCGCTCCTCCGTGCTGCATCACCTGCACCCACACTGGCTCCCACCGGTGTCAGAGGCTGTGTCCATTTCCACTTTGGTTTCCAGCTCTGTTTATTTGGATTTCTCGTTCTTTATTTTATTTTTTTTAGGGAGTTAGCTTTCTTGAAAAAAAAAACAAACAAACTCTCCCTTCCCTCGAGACTCTTAGAGTTTTTCCACCAAATATAGTCCATAAACTGCTTTTGCCATAAATAGCCGTAGCCCCTTGTCCTTACCGAAGGATCCTCTCAGTGAACTGCACTCGGAAAGAAAGCAAAAAGAGCCCGCTGGTTCCTCCGTCCCAGCACGGCACGGCACAGTGAAGTGATTTTATCGTTTTAAAGCAGAAATCCGACACTCTTTATCTGTTTTGACATTTTTAAAAGGCACAGACATGGAAAAAAACACACACACACAAAAAAAAACCCTACGCTCTACCCGTAATTCCGCGTGCAAAGGTGCGCGGACGTGTCCCTGAGGAACGCCTGGTGGGTGGGCGCGATGAATTGGACCTCGGCGACTTGTGACCCCTGACCTGACTCCACTGGCCGGGAGCTGAACCTCAGAGGTCGGAGGAGGGCGCATTTCACAGGGGCAGGGTCTGTTTTCCAGCTGAGGAGGAGTAGCGCAGCGAGACACACATTTTTGATTCATGGGGTCATAACACTTCCTGTGGGCTGAAAAACACGAGTACACACAAGTCTGCAGCGCGGAAGACAGTCGGCCAACGCTGCGCGGCAGAGCGCACGCTCGCTGCTGAGGGAGAGAGAGGGAGGGAGAGAGAGAGAGAGAGAGAGAGAGAGAGAGGGAGAGAGAAAAGAAATCCAGCGGTCCGGCATTACATAAGGGAGCAGAAATGCGAGTCTCAAAAACAAAGTGCGAGGACAAACGCCAGCGGAGCGTAACATTTGCAAAGTTTGTGTGCGTAATGCAGCTGTGACTCAGGTGCGTGTTGAACAAACAAAATTAACTTTGTTTTTCTAAAGATACAAGCGACCACATCGGAATAACAAAAGGTGGACTTTATTATTCATTTTTCTTAATCCGCTCTGTAATTCGACCCTTTGTGATGTCATATGGGGGGGTGGTACCTCTCCCAGGCTCGTCACAACACCCCACCCAGCCAGGTGTTGCTTCCTCCCTCTGCGACCGCCTCTGTTTGTGTCTCCTACCAAGCATGTGTGAGGTCCAATGAGGCATTTCGTTTTTAGGAGGAAGCTAAATCTTTAGCAGGAGGCTGTAAACATAGGGCTAAATACACTTTTTTTTTTTTAATTTCTGATTTATAGAATTATGTAATCTAGAAGGTTTTCATCATGTGAGGCTGCTCTGCTAGAAGCCTGGTTTGTGGAAAAAAAATGAAAACCACTTGTATTATAAGGGAGCTTTAATGGTTTTTTCCCCTTCAACATTTTGGTTTGCCGCGCGATCAGGAGTTCCTGGACGTTCCGAGTCCCTGATGGTCCTCACCGTGACTCAGCCTCTGAATGTCTCCGCTGTGAGGATCAACACCGCTCTCTTCTTCTACACACTCGCAGCACTCCTCCCACATAGAAGCGGAGCCGTTCTAGACTCGGCTCGCTCCACTTTTTTTTTAACGAGGATCCTCGGATTCCGAGCGAGGCAAAGCCCCAAAGTGTGGCCGCCTGGAGGGAAACGAAAAAAACGGGCCGGAGGACCTTCGCGTCCGCGTGTTCTTCATTATTATGTTTTTTTTTTTTCCGTTTTTCCTTTTCCCAGTAAACGGGTTCCTGAAAGCGGCGCGGACAGATGGAGCGCTTGTGTTACAGTCTGCTCGGTGTTAAGTGGAAGATGTGTTGAGGGACGCACTGAGCCACCAGCAGCGGCCCGGGGGAGGTCCATCGCTGAGAGATGGCAGGGTGGGGGGGGCGGGCGGGGGAGGGGCAGGGGAGGGGCGGTCAGGAAATTGAGCCCATATGATGTTTTTCCAGCGTCACAAAGGAGATTTAGGAGAGACACGGGTAGGAGGGGAGGGGGACGAGAGCGCTCGCCGATTCTGTGGGAGTGATGGAAAACAGGAGGAGGAGGAGAGCGCGAGAGCAGCCCACGCTACCAGAGGAGAGGAGAAGGATAGAGGGTGGGAGGTAGAGAGACTTTATCTATCTTTACTCTGCGTCTCATCTGCGGATCACATCAGGAGAAGTGGGCTTCCGCCTCCTTGGACGGCCTGAACGTTTGAATGTGAGCGAGTTCATCGCAGCCATCGTCACTGTTTCTCTGGCGTTTCAGTCAGGCCTCGTGAGGACGAATTGGCCCAACGTCGGTTGATATCTGGATAGCCGGATGGCTGGTTTCAACCCATTGGCCAACACGCGGCAGCGTCAGCAGCCAGTAGCTTCGTCTCCATTAGCCCTAGAATTGCGCAAAACCTAAATGTCGCAATAAAAAACTGGTAATGGAAACGCCTAAACTTGGAAAAACCCTCTCAAATATCACTAAAAGGTTTTGACGCTCTCACGAGGTGGTTTTTCCAGACGTATCGATATACAGGTATGTCGCAAAAGTGTCAAGGAAACACTTTTTTCGCATTTACACGTCAGCAGGTGTGATGTACGGGGTCACGTGACTAGTTCACGAAAAGTCCAGCGAAAATGCCGCGTTATGTTTGGACGGTGGAGGAGACGTAATGTTTTCCTTCAAGTAATCGCAAATGTACTTTGTCAAGGTTTTAGAAATATCACCTTTATTTTGCGAAACACTGTCATGGAAACGTAGCTAGTGGGAAGCGTACATTTCCTTGATGATGCAACACTCACTGATGTTTTCAGGTCTCCGTGGGGAAAGAGGGAATTCCATCTTTTGCGCCTTTTCCACTTGTTCCACTTTTGTAGAAAGTGTGTACCCAAACAGAAACGTCTCAAAAACTGTCCCTTTGTGATGTCACAGCAGACATCTCCCAGGTTAGCGACAACACCCTCGGCCGGGCTCCTCCGTCTGGCACCTGCTTTATTTTGGTCCCCTTGTAAACATGTGGCAGATCCTGCAAAGCGGCAGTTTTAGCAGGACGCTGTCAACAAAGGGCTAAATGCGCTGCGATTCAAAAACTTTTTAACTCATGAGGCTGCAGTTGTGGAGCCTGAGAGGGGAGACAGGGGTCTGAAAATAGGTGACAGTAGTTGAAAATATATAACAAAGGAGCTTAAAGTTTAATTTGGCTTTTAACTGTTAAGTTTAACCTGTTTTATTTTTTACTCGGAACTACTGGTGAATGAAGTGAACGCTGTGTGTAGTCGGTAATTTCTGCTGAACACAATTTACACACACTCAGGAGGTTCTCTGTTGTTGGCTGACTGATCAACATAGGTTGTGGACAAATGAAATGGGGATCTCAGTAAATATGACAGTAATATGCAACATTGTATTGTAGCTTTCTATGATTGAATTTGCGTTTCTTGCACTGATGGAAATATGTGATATTTTTTTTCCTGTTGCTCTGATGAAACAACAACAGAACCAAAGATCAAACGACTGAGTGCATGTCCAGGATCTCAGCGCATTAATGATACGCTATTATGTCAATTATCATTGCGTTGACTGTTTGGCCTCCTTGTCAAATGCATGATGAACGTAGGTTAGGTTATGGAAAAACACCAATAAATAAAAACGAGGATCTCAGTTTGTGTCGATAATTTCTTCTGGGCTGTTGCCAGTTTCAATAAAGTTTCATTAGATCACATTTTGTAGTTTTGTATGATTAAATTTGTATCTCTTGCATTGATGGAAATGTGTTTTTTCTGTCGCTCTGATGAAATAACAACAGAGCGAAAGATCACGTGACTGAGTGCATGTCCAGGATCTCAGCGCATCAATAATACGCTATTATTGCAATTATAACTATGTTGACCTATGTTTGACCTCCGTGTCTCTGACGCTGTCTCCCTCTCCCCCCCCCCCCACCAGTCACCCAGGGTGCGCCCTTACTCTGCCATGGACGGCGTGCCCTTCTTCCTCAGCAGAGTCAAAGCCGAGCCGCCGGAGGACCTGCTCGCCCACCACGACCTGCACTTCCACACGCAGACGGAGCCCGTGGACCTGTCCATCAACAAGCCCCGCCCCTCCGCTTCGGCCGCCGCCGCTGCCCTGACAGCCGCCTCGCTCTCCTCCTCCTCCCCGCTGCGCTCGGCCTTCTCGCCCTCGTCGCTCTCGTCCTCGTCCTCGCCCTCCTCCTCCTCGCCGTCCGTCATCACCTCGGCCTCGTCGCTGCTCACGCCGGGCTCCCTGGGCGCCCCCGGTGCCGGGGTCAGAGGTCAGCCGTATTTGCACATCCTCCACTCGGTGCCGCCGCCTCCATCCAGCCCGCTGAGCCTGCAGGGGCCGGGGAAGCTCTCCAGCCACGTCCACCGCATCCCCGTGGTGGTGCAGTCGCTGCCGCTCATGTACACGGCGGCGGTGCGCTCGCCCTCCAGCCTCAACAGCGCCATCATGCTACCTCTGCTGGACGAGGTCAAAGGCCAGGGCAAAGGTGAGGACGCCGAATGCAATCCGGGGCGCCTCTCTCGCCGCTCTGATGGGATTTTTTTCGTTTTTATTTAACCTCTTTCATCAGGCCTATTTAGAAATGTTGTGGTATTAACTAAAGGTTATTAAAGCACCGGGAGAGCTGTAAAGGGAGTTGGAATTCATTACGGCTGCCTCCGGCGTGTCGCAGTTTTACATAGGGTCCTGGAGAAGCCCAGTCATGTGTCTCCGCAGCAGTGTCCTATAGCTATTAAAGAAAAGAGAGGTGGAAAAATAATCTGCTGTCGAGATGCTGCGCGAGGCCGACGGTGTCGAGCGTTAATGAGTTTATCGGTCGGCAGCCATCACGGCACATTGGAAATATCCTTGCAGAGTGTAGACATAGGAAGTACTCGAAAGGTTTCGTATTATACTGATATTTAAGTCTTTGTATTTTAATCCTAGACTCTAGTGGAGCAGCCTTGCCATGATTAATCATCAGAAAAATAAACTCATAGGACTTCAGGAAACAGAATATTTTGCCCTCTTGAAAAACAGGGATCTGGCTTCCTGCTGAAACTGATGTCTAGTTGGACCTTTCACATGTTTGGAAAGGAACCCTGGCTGAGGGTTGCGCCATTGGTCAGTTGCCAGTGCCCTTTATGGCATCACAAAGGGCACTTACTTGCTGGTCTTGATAGATTATTTTTTTTCCAGGTACCAAAAAAACAAGGTGAGGTGTGAGAGAAGTTTGTGTTGCACCCGAAAATTGGAAATTGGAAACGATGGAACACAGCAAATTCTGCATAACATTGTAATAATAATAATGATAATAATAATGATAATAATGATAATAATAATGATAATAATAATAATGATAATAATGATAATGCATTTTTTTAATAGAGTGCTTTTCAAAGTCTTCAAAGACATTTTACATAAAAGAAGAGATTAAAAAAGTTAAAACACATCAAAATAAAATTTGCAATTGAAAATACTTAAAAATACACAAACAAATAAAAGAAGGATGTGGAGTAAAATAAGTGAAAACAGGGAGGTGAGTAACAATTGTTGTTAAAAAGTGACATAAAACAGTGAGGAAAAGATGTGTTTTGAGAAGTGATTTGAATGATGGCAGGTCAGTGCAGTCACGGGTGCAAGTTGGGAGTGAGTTCCAAAGGGTCGGAGCAGCAACAGAGGAGCCACGGTTCCCCCCCAGGTGTTTTGGGCCATTGGGCCTTTAAACTTTCAAACCGTTTTGAAGACTCATTGCAATGGCGACGCGAACGTATACATATTTCTAGAGCTAAGCAGCCTGCTCAGCCTGCCTGCCTGCCTGCCAGCCCGCCTGCCTGCCCGTCCTGCTGTGCAGCCATAACATTTGCACTGAACTTCCAAACATTATGCTGTGAGGTGTGTGTGTGTGTGTGTGTGTGTGTGTGCGTGTGCGTGTGCGCGCGTGCGTGCGTTCTTTCATAGCTGGCTCCTCAGGCGTCGGTGCTCCACCTTCACAGTGAGGATGAGGTTTGCTGCCTGAAGAGGCTCCTCAGTCCCAGTGTTTTTTTTTTCCTCTGCCTCGCTCAGCCTCCAGTGCACAGAACCAGGGCCACACCTGTTACTTTTCTCTATATCGAGACGCAAATAGCCCAGCGCCGTTTGAGTCGCGCACCTCGCTCTCTCACTCTCATTGCCGGCTACTGGGAGCGGGGCTGCGCCGGCCTCGCCTCTCCATTCGGACGAACGCTTGCGTGTAAAAATACGCTTTTTCGACTGATTGCGCCGCGGAGGGTCTCGATTTCCGTCTATGTGCAGAGAGGCAAACGTGTAATTAGAGCATATCACAGGCAATTGCGTGGCTGCGTGGGGTGTTCCCTTAAGGGATGGGCATCTTAAATAGGTGGAATGCTGCTGAGGAAGTGGAGGAGGAGAGCGCAAGGCAGAAACAATGAAAACAACTCTTGTGTCAGAGGAAAAAGGAGGATGTGAGACATCGGATGAAGCACTAGAGATGAATGTGCTCATTGGCCGCCGTCGCTGACTTAATGCGGCGACAGACGGGAGCGCTTCAATTGAATGCAAATGGAACTGTTCTTCCAGTCTGATTTGATTTATTTAAGGATGCGTGGACAAAAAGCCCACATAAAGCGTTTTTAAAGAGGCAAAACTTGGGTTCTGATTGGACATTTAAAATGGACCAATCTGATTTTCTTGTCCGTTTTGTTTGACTGCTAGTTGAGCCCAGCTGCAACAGTTCGGAATGAGTTACTTACTGCCTCGAGGCAGCACTGTGTTGAACAAAACTTTTGCCAAACAGTGAAGCAAAAGTGTTCCTTCTCCATCCAGTGCCATTCTTCGCTCATCCTTTAATGCCTTTAATATCTTTTGGCAGCATCGAGGCAGCCGTGAGTGGCTTCCTGTACTTTCTCTCTCTATTTTGTCAGGGCATCTTGCAGCAGTTTTCCTGCTTGCTTCACGTCAAAAAGGAGTAGTTACTCGATAGCTTTCAACGCGGGATGAAAACGCTTCAGCTCGGAGTTTGGCAAGACGGACGTGTGAGATTTCCAGAATTTAACTGGTGCCGTTCAGTTGCCTTCAGTTGGGCTACTCTGGACTCACTGTTGGAATACATGACGGGTCGTGACGAATAAGTTCAGTTGAGTCACTACCTCCGGCTGTAGTTTCAAGAGCTCCCAAACACAGTGTGCTATTTTTTTCTGTTTTAGTTTCTTTTAACCCAACAACTGTGCGCAGCGATGCAAGTCTCCGTCACTCTGCAGCTTCTAGCGCTGGTACAGAATCACACACACACACACACACACTTGCTTTAACCCTGGTGTGAGCAAGCGCACGCACACACACACACACACACACACACACACACACACACACACAGGCACAGGTTGGCCATCCTCTTTAAGAGAGGGCGGGTTCCCTTCCCTTTTCACTGCTGTCTCCCTGTCTCCGGCAGGGGGTTGCCATGGAAACAGGGCTTGACTGGAAACAACAGGAGAGAAAGAAAGAAAGAAATCCGGTGCTCTGCCCACCTCTCCGCCACTCCTCCTTTGTGTCTCTCCCCCTCAGAAATACTCCTTTTCAAACACGCGATGCATTTCCAAACTAATTACAGGTTTTCAATGGAGCCGGGCGAGCTGGTGACCGCTCTGTGTGTCCTACAATCTGTAACACCGCTCGAAACCTTTAAAGGCAAGAGCGCCGACAGTCCCAGAGTGTTATTTTCTGCACAAACAGCACCCCCCCACACACCCCAACCCCGCCCGGACCACCACCACCCCACCCTAGCCTCCTCCAGCCCCCCGTCCCTGCCTCCCCCACAGTAATAACACCATGTCTGCTCCCAACTCCAGACCCTTATTATGGGCCATTATGGCCACAGTCTTAGCTGAGAGGGCAGTGGGGGGCGAGGGAGTCTCGGTGATGTCTTGATAGCTCGTAAAAAGCACAGCGAGAGCGGAGAAGTCGGCGGAAAAGAATATCAAAATACATTTATTATTTCTTGAGATCGAAATCAAAAGGACTAATTTTGAAATACTACAGATTGAGTATTTTCCTCCAGCTGTCTCTACTTTCATGTTTCATTAAAAAAAATTATAACAATAACTATCTGTGTTGAAAGACCAGATACTTCAGTTTAACTTTATTTTATTATTCACCTGCTCTTTGGTTCATTTATTTATTTTAAAAAACGCATTTTCCTCCCCATTCATGTGGACTCATCACGGATGTACTTCAGCCTGTGTCCATGGAGACGGAGATGACAGGCTGGCTGCAGGCACCATCTCAACAAGAGCTTCAGGGGGAGCAAATTGTCGTGGAAGTTGCGGATTCGGACGTGACTTCACCGCGGCCGCTCGAGGAAAACGCAGAGCCCGACCCCTCGGCTCCCACTCGCTCGGGCCAGAGATAATTGTTCACCGCGTCCTTCCCGGCCAAATTGACAGACGTGCTTTTAGTCGACGCTGTTTAAAAAGAGAAGAGCAAAAGGAAAAACGGGGACAAAGCTAGCCCGGCAATTACTGAGATGCTCTGCGAAACTGAAAGAAATAAGGCAGCAAATGGGGTGGTGTGTTTTTTCACTTTTGTGTTGTCTTTTTGCTGCTTTCATGTTTTGCCATTACGGTGATTATGGCTCTTTGTCAGTTTTCTCACTGAGGGGAACAGAACATTAACAGCAGAATGTGATGATGATAAATGTGGTACGCGTGTTGTTTGGCTTTTTTTTCCTTTTTTTTTTTTACTCTTTATTATGTTTTACTAACATTTATTGCTTGTTAATTAAATTTACTGTATGCACTGAAGGAAGGCGCTTTTAAATTTGTTTGTACTTAATCGTATAGGGATGTTAACAATTAATTGATTATCGATTAATTGTCAATTAAGAATTTAGTTGATTAAATTAAATTAGTTGCAAATAATTGACATTTTTTTAGACTGTTTTTTTTTGTTAAATAGTGTGTTGTATACCTGTATACCTAGAACAAGTTACTGTTAAACAACTTAAAAAAAAAAAAAAGAAAAAGTTGAAATGTGACCCATTAGAAGTCAACTTATAGATGTTTAGGGTGTTTTCACTGTTCTCTAGTGTAGAAATTGGTCACATTGGCCCCTCAACATTATTTAAGGGTTAAATAATGTGTTCTTTAGACTTTTTTCACTGTGAGATTTAGGTTCTCAGGAAAAATTGCCGCTTATCAATTAATCATTAATCAATCGATATGGTCAATCAACTAACGATTAATGACTTCATCGATAATTTGCATCCCTAGTATAATGACAATAAAGGAATTCAATTCAATTCGAACGGAGAGCTCTGCAAGTGGTATGCAAACGCCCTCCTCTTCTCTCTCTCGTTCTTCTTCTTCTTCGTGCTTTTGCTCACCCTGCGCCGCCGTGTATCCTCTTCCCTCTGCAGCGTACGCGGACCACAACGGCCTGTCGCCGCGGCAGATCAAGAGTGACAGCGACGATGACGACCTGCCAAACGTGACCTTGGACAGTGTTAATGAGACCGGCTCCACTGCGCTTTCTATAGCCCGCGCCGTACAAGAGTGAGTACCCTGAGCCCGAGTGTGAGGGTGAGCGTGCGCGCGCCGGTGACGAATGTCGGATGGATCTAAAAAAAAAAAAAAAAAAAAGGACACAACACCTCTCAACAATCCACTCGCAGGGTCAGAGGGTTTAGCTTGATGTTCTATTTTTGAACGATTGCTCCTTTCATATTGATTAATTTATGTCCACTTTGTTTCTTTTATTTTGTTTTAATTGGTTTTTAACCTTTTGTTTGCAAGCCCTTAGACAAAAAATGTTATTGCAAAAAAGATTTTGGCTCTGTTGCCAAAAGAAACAATACGTTGTCGCACCTGGCTGAGGGTGTTGAGGGTACTAGTGAGATAGCAGTGCCGTTTGTGACATCACAGATGGCTGATTTTCAGAATTGTGTGTTTTAGCCGCACACTTTCTGAACCTTAGTCATTCCAAGGGTATTTTTTTGACTGATGTTAACACATAAATTGTTATTGTGAGAAAATTTGGAGAGAAATGTGTTTTTCCATAGTGTGGGACCTTTTAATTCTTGATGCTTGCCTTTTTTTTTATTATAATAGATCACATTTGGCTGGAACTTTCAGACCATTTGGTCCCAACTGCACGACTTGGCTAAGTCCAGCGGCCGTTAAGTTGATGGATCGGACTCTGATAAGACATTAAAAAAGTTCAGAGTGCAGAAGTCTGAAAAGTTTTCAGCCTTGACGAGAACACTGTCTCGCTGTAATCCCAGAGTCACAGCGAGCTCAGCGCATATCTGTGTGCTTTTCTTGCCACCCTTGCGAAATTTCAATTCATCTGCGTGGGTGTGCGTCTGTCTGCCTAGCTCCATATATATAAACATATATATATATATATATATATGACTTTAGCTGTACTTTAGCCCCAGCTGAGCATCCAGATGTCACCGTTTCCTCGCGCTGCCTGTGCTTCTGGTTTGAATGAAAAGAAAATCTTGGCCGGACTCTGTCCTCCTCATCTGCTGCGCATAAGTCCCGAGCAGCCGCAAAACCTGCCTGTCTAGACTTCAACTTAATGCCCGTTTTATTTAGACAAACTGAGAGAAAAGTAACCCCGGACTGTTTGAGCCTCTCGCTAACGACGCGGCAACAATAACAAGGCCAAGGCTAATGGTAGCTGCGCAGCAACTAGCAGTTGTTTTCCTGGTCGCCGGCCAGCGCGCACCGTTGGCACCGCGTCTCCCACAGCCTCGCCGTTTGTACAGTGTGCGGACGCACGTCAAGGCTGCATGAAAATGCATGAGCTGCTGTGGTGGCCCTGCGCACCGCATTAGCCCACTTTCTGTCTTGTGGTTTAGGGCGAATAGAAACAAGGTGGCTGTGGAGAAATGCAACCTTGTTGTGTTTACATCGAGTAAAAGGACAGGACATTTTATTGAGGATATAATATATCGAGAATGATTAGAAAAAAAAGCACATTCAGTTCCGTTTGAGCGTTCAGGCATTAGTCACGAGGGAATGAGTACACTCGCATGAAAACAGTGATTTAAAACTACTTGTGGAAGAAAACACAAGTGTTTTATTTCTGAGTATTGTTATGGTGATGATGATGATGATTTTTATTGTGTTGTATTAACAAGAGTGCAATTTGCTTGTTGCCCTATTAAAGGGGTCTGATGGCAGTATGAAGGAAGCAGAATCACGAACAAGTTCACTGTTGGAAACATTTTTGGTACCTGCAATTTGACACGAGTGCAAGTGTCAGTTTTTATTTGTAGAGATTGTGTAGTGTATTACCATGTACTTGCACGTAGCACTTGAAATATGTTGATAGAAACAAGGTGGTGGTTTAATATATCTTGGCCAATCTTCTTCGTTATTGAAATGAATAAAAACCTCAAGACTTGACATGGTGACATTTCCGTTGCTGCCAGTATATTGAGCTGAAGTGAAATCGAAACCAGTTCTCTGGCTGTGTGTGTGTCTATCAGTGGGGGAGGCAGAGGGTGCCATGTTTCAGGGAAGACACAGACACAATGTGTGCGTGCGCTCGTGTGTGTGTTTTTAAAACACACACACATTGCACGCCCGCACTCGGAGGGCGAGAAAGAGTCACTGGAGGCCTCGGGTTTCGATGCAGGTTATTGAAAGGGACAGGCGTGCCCCTGAGTGCCACACGTGGGCTCCGGGTGGTCGGAGAACAACAGAGGTTGGCAGAATCCAACCTTTCGCTGGCCAGCCTTTCACTATGGAGAGAAATCACCAGCCGTGCTTAGCAGAGCCCTGCCAGGACCTGCCCACACACTCACTCCTCTGTGTGCAAAGTGCAGACTCTGCTGTGTGGAAACTCCTGCTCCTGTGTGTGTGTGTCAGCGCAAGGCTGTGCATGCACGTCCCTAAGTATTAATCCTGCGCTGTCAGCGTGCGCGTTTGTGTGTGCGCGCGCGCGGATCGTAACACGTACGTACGCACGCACGCACGTGCTCTTGGGTGGCGGTGCTGGACAGAACAGCTGGTTCCAGAAGGAGGTCAGCCATTGTCAACAGGAACACAGACTTTTGCGTGTTTGTCTGCGAACAAACAAAGCAGTCTGCAGCCTCCTTGAGTTACGCGGCAGTTTAGCCGCGCGGCGGGAGACTTGCGCGTCGCGTATTGACACAACAGCGCACGCTCCTTGTTGGATGTCTGCGGTGCAGCAGAAGCCGAGGACACTTCTTCTTCTTCTTCTTCTTCTTCTTCTTCTTCTTCTACTAATTCTTCCTCTGCGAAACGTATCGGCCCTTTGCTACGTTTCTCTTCCTGTAAACAAAAAGGAGGCGTCGCTGCGAGTGTGGAAAGAATCCTTTTAATGCAGCGGAGTGACCACTTTTACTGAAAAAATGTTTGTGTGTGTGTTTGTGAGAGAGAGAGAGAGGGAGAGAGAGAGAGAGAAGATAGGACTGAAGATGGGGGGTGTAAGCAGCTTCCAATCCAGGTATCCATAAATAAATTAATGATTGAAAGGAGAGAGGGAAATAGAGAGACAAAGTAAGTGTGTGCATGTGTGTGTGTGTGCGTGCGTGCGTGCGTGCGTGTTTGTGTGTGTGTGTGTGTGTGTGTGTGTGTGTGTGTGTGTGTGTGTGTGTGTGCGTGTGTGCGCACGCACGCGTGCGCGCTTCCTGGACAGCCTCCTCCATATTCATGCGTTTCCCAGGGGACGAGTGGATGGGCTATTGTGAGAGCGAAGGAGTGAAAGAGAGAAAGACACTCAGAGACGGAGGGAGAGAAAGTGTGTGTGTGTGTGTGTGTGTGTGTGTGTGTCGGGGTCCGAGGGTTGGTGTCGGAGAGGCTTGTCTGTGCTTAAGTCCGGCTGACAGAAGGGGAGGCGGGAAGCAGGGGGAGGAAGAGGGGAAGGCCGGGGAGGTGAGGAGTTGGTAGCCTTGGACAGGTACAAGAATGCCCAGTGGGTAGTCTTACATTTTGCGCACACACACACACACACACACACACACACACACACACACACACACACACACACACACAGCGGGCCTGCTTGAGCGGCGCGCTGTTGAAATGTACAGTCAGTTGTTGCGTCCTCTCCTCCTGCGAGAAGGAGGAAAAAACACACACTGCGTTCGCACCGACGGCAACACCCCCGGGTGTCACAGGTGACACACACTCACTCCCTCCCTCCAGTCCCGGGTGAAGCGTGAGAGGGGAAATGTTGGGGGAAAAAAATAGGGAAACAAAGGGAGCAAAACAGAGGTCAGCTCTGTTTGAAAGTGTTCTCAGAGCTACTTCCTATTTCTGTCTGCCGCTGCTTTGGGACACACAAACATGCGGGCTTGCGCGCGCACACACACACACACACACACACACACAGACACACACATATGCACGCAAACACGTTCACACAGCCGTGATGTTGCGGTGACACGCAGGTCAAGGCAGCGTGAGTTTAGCCCCCGGGGCTCGCATGAGAAAATGCGGCAAATTGATTCTCACAAAGCGGCGAGGACACATATAGTCACAGCCGTGGCACTGGAGGGAAAAATGTTTTGTCTGCGCGAATCGATACGGACGACACCCACCCAAGCCAACAGCCGCGCCCATGAATCTTTGGCCGAGGTTGAGCGATAGCGGCGCTGCGCCAAGTAGTTTGCAAACGCTACACTTTTAACCCATTTGGGCACGATGGTTGAACCCCACGACTGGTTTTGGAGCCTGCAAAATGTCTATTTTGTCTTGGATTGTTTAACTACGGAAGCCCTGAGGGGTCACGCGTTTGAGATAGATAATTTGAGATCTCGAGAAAACAGATCAGAATTTTTGAATTGCACTGCGTGTGCCGCCTTGGAGCAGGGAACCCAATGTTAGCTATTGAGTCAAAACTGAGTGTCGTTAGCTTAGCGCTCTAGAAAAAAAAAAAGAGTTTACACGAAACCATTTTCAAAGATTTTCCTGTTTACACAAATACGCTGGAGACGACTGAAAACGATGTAGTACCTATGCCAGGCCTGGTGTGGCGCTGCAAGTTTACTGCCTGAATGCGGAAGAAGGAAAAGAACACCTGAAGCACGACGTGTTTAAAGAAGCAGGAGCTCGCTAAAAACATAAGCACCACTGAGAACAGAATGAAAGGTCCCTCGTAAAAAGATGGTGTGGATAAACGACAGAGCTGAACTTCTGCTTCGAGTTATTTTAGAACACAAAGCCTTAAAAGGTCCATGCTGAGGTTGACTGGGAGTCCTGCCAGTAAAAGTTTGCAAACATTTTTGTCATTTAGGTTTCCTGCCTCAATATCCCAGTCCACCAAGCCAAAAGACAATCAATAAAAAGTAAAACAGGAAGTTTGCAAATCGCTTTCGTTGTTTATTTTCACTTTGCACACAATCCACTATCGACCCACGAGCACCGTGTGTTATTGTTCACTATTTTTTGCGGTTTGTTGTAGTGGAGGTTAATGGAGAGACTGCAGGCTGATTATTAGTCGCAGTGACAAGTCCGTTGCTCGACGCTGTTGTTGTGAGTGGTTGTCTGCACCTCACAGCCGCTCAGGTTGCAGGGCGGGGGAGGGATTTAGAGCTGTGACATCAGCGTTTCCAAAAAAGATGGGTTCGGCATTTACACAAATCTGGGCAAGGCGGCATTTTCAAATGTATCCACCCTGAGGAGCGTTTTCGAAAATGTGCCGGCTTCATGTAAACGCAGGGCCGAACCGACTAAATATTTCTGCGTTTTCAGAGAAACCCGTCTTGGTGTAAACGGGACTTTAGTTGACAACTGTTTGTCCCCGATTTGCCTTTTCACACCTACATTGCGAGCCAGTTGTGGCTGGATCGTGTGAGCACGTTCATGATGAGGTGTGGCTCTCACTTTGACCTATATAGTGTGTATTTAAGGAATAATTTAGGCTTAACTTGGCACTGGTCCACTTTTAGGATGGGCGTTCATACTTCTGCTGCTTTGACAATCAAACTGGCAGCTGCTACTGTTTCACAAACAGAACTAATCAATCAACTCAAACAAAGGCAGCAAATTTTGGATTAACATATACGACAAAAAAAAAAAAAAATGCGTGTTAAATCTTTGTCACCTCATAGCTCACAGAAAGTTGCCAGTTTGAATCCAATCTGGGGCCTTTCTTTGTGGAAGTTGTACGTCTCGTGGCTTCTCTCTGGGTGCTCCAAGTTCCCCCTACAGACCAAAGACACGTACACTTGGCTAACTGGCAACTCTAAAACGTCCTCAGCGAATGTCAGTACTGACGGTTGTTTTCACTAAAGTGACTCGTCCAGGGTGTAACCCCGCCTTCGCCCTAAAACAGCTGTGGTAGTCTCCCCGGGTGCGAGATAAGCGGTGATGGAAGGATGGATGGATGAAAAAAAATTACACAGAAAAGTAGACTCTGCTGGTAAACAACAAATACCCTGCGTCCTCATGTCCGTGTTTTTTGACCCACTTGAACTTGTTTCCTCCGCTCAACTCCATGACAGCGGCCCATCCATCATGTTACGTTAAAATGTGCCACATTTTCCCCAACTTCGTTCTAATTCGTGTTACAGCGAGATTTCTGCCCCGGTGTTTGTGCCGTCCATCGCTGCTGCTGCTGGCTAAACATCTGTAGCCGGTAGCTTGCTTTGCACTTTGAAATTTCCCCAGAGTAGATCAGTGAGTGAACCCGATAAGAAATCTCGACAGTATGAATTATATCGGTTTTTACGAGTCACGCTCTCTTTTTTTGCCCCCCTCTCCACTTCTCCGCTTTGTTTTACAAGCTTTTGTACTCGGACCTCCCTTATGATATCATAACCGTAGGGTCGCCTCGCGGATGAAGTCAGAGTGTAAACATCCGCCTCATCTGCGACGTGTCTGAGCGCCGAGTGCTTCCAGCGCCTCCTCTGCTCCACTCCGCTGTGCTCTCATGTCCACGACAGATATCCACGAAAAACAGTCGACTCATTTACCCGAGATGTTTATTTTTCAATTCGAGACAAAGAGGCCGAGTTTGTTTCTCACTCTGGCAACGGAGAGACGGACAACTCTGAATAAGATGAGATAAGATGGATGTGGCTGCACTGGTAAAACACTAGTTTGCAAGTTAATATGATGTGTAATATTTGTGGGTGTGGGTGGGGGAAAGGGGAGGGAGGGTCTTTGATTTGAATCTCTATATTTGATTTAACGTGAGCGCTTTGGACGCAAATAGACAGAGGGAGGAAGCGCTGGAGGGGAGTTGGCGTGGCTTCATATCTGACCTGTGTGCTCATTTCCTGTTCAGTGTCAGATTGGGGAGAAGCCAAGAGCAACAGGTGAACCACACGCACACAAACACACAAGCACGGGCGTGCTTTCGCGTCGATAGTTTTTGCGCTGCCACTGCGGCTGCGCGTCGTAATTGCCGATTTTGCTTTTGACACATATTTTGTTTTGAGACACCAGACAGGAAGTGGGTTGCCTGTGGCGGAGACGCTCGACTGCGGGACTTCCGCTCTGCCCCGACACTTGTCTCACCCTTCTCCTCTACCTGCTTCTTTCTTTCCGTGGCGGCGGCAGAGGCTGCGAGAGCCGACAGCTAAATATATCCTCTCACATCTCACACACTCACTCCACCCCTCTAGTAAACAGAGATGTTCTTGTTTTATGCCTCTACTGTGTCCTCCACCTTCTTGTCCTCTGTCTCGCTCTCTGTGTGTCACGTGTTCAACACCGTGTGAAAAGCCACCCAAAAGTCCATATGAGCGACTGAGGATCGACCGGAAGCACAGCAGGCTTCAGTTTCTCCGCACATACGAAGCCGCTCGTCGCACTGCAGGAGGGAAAAACAATCCAAACAACACAAACAAAACTCAATTAGTCATTAAAATTCGTCGCCTGCGTCAGAATTAAACGCGTCACGGCAACAGAGACTGAGAAGATTTAATCGATCGGGGACATAAAACAGACAGACAAGCGCGCTGCAAAGTAAAAGTCTGCTCCTCGTCCCCTCGCCGTGATTGATGAAGGTGTCGGAGCTGCGAGAATACCAGCCGTCTGACCTCATGGAGCCGCCCGCCGCTCACCGAGCTGGACTGTAGTGTTGCACTGCCCCCTGCCGGCAGAGCTTGGCTGCGCACGTCCCTTCACATGCATTTATTTTTTCCAGTCGATCTCAGGATCAAGATTTAGCTTCTTCTTCTTCTTTTTTTTTTTTTTTTTAGTCTCTTTAGATTACCAGAAAACAGCATATTTAGCCCCCTGTTTACAGCCTCCTGCAAAATGGCTGCGTTTGGGCTTTTCTGTTTTGTTGCACCTTAAGCATGTTTAGAGGAGATTAAAAAAAAGTCAGTCTCAGCCTTGCCAGAAATGCGTGAACTGTCTGCACCCTTTGTGACATCACATGGGGTTGATTTGCAGAACTCTGGGTTTTTTTTCTGCAAGTTAACTAACTATGCGGTGGGAATGATTATTATTTCATCGTTAAAATTGTTGATTATTGTTAAAATATTGACAAAGAAAATTTTGCATTGAATTTCTAGTTTAATTAAATCATTTAATTCTTAGAAAAAAATGAAGATAATTTCAGACTGTAATGAAGACGCTGTGCTTATGAAGACACTCCATACCTTTGAAAGGTGTGATGTTTTTGCACATACAGTACAGTCGAGTGGTGACACTGGCACTCAGACTTTGTCCCTGTCGGTGAAGCTAAATTATAGTGGAACACATGGAGCCGTTAGGCAGTGTCTGCCTTCTGTCAGTGAGCCATCATCTTCCTGCGCTCCATCAGGCACTCTGTCAGCGCCAGGTCACAGTAACTACACAGGCACGCTGCAAATTAAAACCACATGGCAATACGGATGCTACCGAGACACATGTTTTTTTTCTCTGAAACTGCTTTATTTCAAACTCAAACTCAATAATAAAGCGGCTTCTTTCACAGGGGTTTTCACGTTGCCTCTTGTCTCCCCATGTGCTTGCAGCTCCATGTCGCCCTTCAGTATCGACAGCATACGTCGCCCGAGGAGGTCCGAGTCGCCAGATTCCAAAAAGAGGAGAATCCACAGATGTGACTTTGATGGCTGCAATAAGGTGTACACCAAGAGCTCCCATTTAAAAGCACACCGGAGGACGCACACAGGTCAGTGGATCTCCTGGGGTGAAA